>NC_081185.1:133910517-134243599 GCF_029867415.1 Vicia villosa
TGGTTAGTTTACATTGATATTAATTGTATATATGAAAACGAAAATTAAAGGCATATGTACATGAAGAACTTTGAATGTCTTATACGACTCTCATGTGCTTGTATTAAGAGTTTAATCTTACTCTATGATGTTGGAGAAGATGATTAAAAAGCTTGATTTGTATTAATATTGATTGGAGAATGAAATTTGAATTTTACAAAGTTATGGAATTTTGAGAGAATTTTGATGAGTTTCTTGACTATGCCTTGATATATTTCGTGTGTCCCTTTTTGCTG
This sequence comes from Vicia villosa, assembly GCF_029867415.1. Taxonomy (NCBI): domain Eukaryota; kingdom Viridiplantae; phylum Streptophyta; class Magnoliopsida; order Fabales; family Fabaceae; genus Vicia; species Vicia villosa. The sequence goes on from NC_081185.1 coordinate 133,910,793, forward strand.
AAGTATGATGCTTCTTTTATAGCCCAAAGTTGCTTGGAACTCAAGCTAAGAAGCTTTGTTGTCTTTGTTGAAAGTTTGATTTTTAAAATATTAAAAACCTTGAATTTTTGACCAATCCTTGACTCCATTCAATGCTCTTGCCTTGGGCATCAATTTTCTGCAGAAAAATGAAGACTTTGGAGGTGTGTCATACTTGGAGATCAAGCCATCAATTATCCATGCAATTTCCTTTAATTTTAATCTTAAAATAAGATAAAATTATGTCAAAAATGGATAATATAGATGTGGGCTTTGTCTTGGTCGTGGGAGGCCCATAGTAACATGGCAAAGATGTTTGGACCACAAAAACTTGGCATCTTTTGAAAAAAAAACATTTTTGAGCAATGTTGATTTCATGCATTTTCCCAAAATTTAGCCAACTTCAACAAGGTGTAAATCCTTCAATTTTTGTCATATGAAGGAGATCTTGCACTTTTTGGAAACCTCAAAGAGTCCTCTAACCAATGTCTTTGGTCTCATATCAAAATGATTTTTGGTTCTCCTTGTGTGTCCATTTGAAAAAAGTGTCTTTTTGTTGACTTTGAAAATGACCTGTAATGTCTTTGGCCATATTTTTCAAATGGTGAATGCTATGACCATGGGATCAATTGCATTTGAAAGATAATTGAATTTCCTTCAAAATGAGCTTTGGTTGACATTTTTTGGATGAAGGATGAGAGAGTTATGATCAGTCAAAGTTGAGTTGACTTTTCAGGCAAAAACCCTAATTTTGAATCTTAGGGTTTTGTTGATTTTTGATCTTTCCTTGATGAATTGTGATCATCCAATGATCAAATGTTGAATCCTTTGACAAAATATGGACTTTGACAAAAAATTTCATTTTTGACTGTCAGTTGACTTTTTTGGTCAAACGGGTCGTCTGTTGACTGTTTGAGCTGCTGACGGTGCGTCTGAGTGAATTGAAGTTTGAAAATTTGTATGATGGTACTTTGAGATGTATGGATGTATATGAAATCCATTTGAGCTCTCAAAACTTGTTGCTCCTGTTAAAACAAGAAAAACCCTGATTAGGGACTGTCTGTATAGGAGGCAGTTAAGCGTACCTGATTTTTGTGCAGTGTTGAGTTTCTGCTAATCATGTGATATTCAGAAGACTTCTAACACAAAAATCTTGGAAATTTGAATTGTGAATGATTGATTTGATTGATTGTACAAATCACTGTGAATTGTACTGTCTGCAGTTTGTCTGTCAACCGACTGTTCGTGTACTGAAGCAGCAGTTAAAGTGAAAAATCAACCGTCAAAGTTAATTTTCTTTTTTTTTTTGTTGTTATTTTTGTTTTTGTTTGGTGTGAAGCATGAAAATTTATTTACATGACTTGTTAGAAAACAGAAACATAATAAATAACTGATATTTACGGTATGCGGGCAAAATTACCGATAATAACCTGAAAATTATTTAATGCACAGAAATAGAAATATTTGACTGGCAGAAAATACACAAAATATTATCTTAGTAATTAAGCAATATTATGACAACTAGTACAACATTTAATACTGACAGTATAAATATTACATACTATATTGAAAAGTACGACGAATAAACGGTACGTTTAAGAAAATAAGAAACACGGCAAATTTTAAGAATGACGATTGATGACCCATGCTATGAACAATAGCATGTAGATGATTGGGAGCATAACCATTGCAGGTCCACACTCCTCAGGACTGTGCAGGCAGAAGAAGGTCATGATCACCGTAGCAATGGTGATGACTGTAAGAGACAGTGTCTCTATCCATTTTGCCATTTTTGTTAGGGAAGAAGAGAAAATGGATTATGAAGTGGAAATTTGAGAAATGAATTAGAATTTGATGTGAGATTTTATGGAAGAATGAGAAGTATTTATAGAATGGAAAGATGATAGAGACGTTGGGGAATGATGTGATTCCGTACAAAAGGAAATTTGAGTGGTAGTGAGATTTGAAAGAAAGTGTAAGGTATTGTTGGGAAAAGAGAGATGGATAGAATAAAGTTGAGATTTGAATTTGAAAGGATAGATTTGAAAAGATTTTGAAAATAATGGAATATAGCACAAAAGTTAGTGGGAAAACAAAAACAATTGTTACCAGTACAGTGTGAGTTTCCTGCTTTTGCGCCTGCAAAAAGATTTAACCCTGCATGAACTGTGTTAGTACTATTTATCTGTAAAATAAATAAATAGTATTTGTGAAGTAAAGAACAGTATTTGGCGTTTGCGTAAGAATAAATTCCACTGTAAGCCAAGTTACTGTGTAAGAAAAATTCTGAAAACCAAGTTCTTCATATGTCAGGATATTTTGAAAAAATCCATGTTTATATGAGACTCTTAATTTTCATATTGAAACTTTCCTGAAAAAAGAAGTGGGCAAATTTTGGGGTATAACAGTTGCCCCTATTCAATCTTCTTAAACCTGAAGAGATTGTCTGAAATCTGAGGGTAGAAGATGATTGAATAAATAGATGCCCTGAAAATTTGCACTTACCTTGATCAGCAGAGATGTTGGAAGTTGCATTTGAATGTTGTCTGTGAAATGTTGTTGGCAGATTGAAACATTACCTGAGATGGGCTTTCGGATGCCACCTGGACAATGTGTTGATGGTTTGTTCATCAGAATGAATCTGTTGATTATATCTTGATGAAGGATTTGAAAGTTGATCATTGTGGAACCGTTTGAGGTATCACTTTAGATCTGCAATGTTAGATCGTCCTGGAACCGTCTGAGGTTTCGCCTTAGATCTGAAATGCTAGATCGTTCTGGAACCGTCGGAGGTATCGCCTTAGATCTGAAATGCTAGATCGTTCTGGAACCGTCTGAGGTATCGCCTTAGACTAGCAATGTTAGATGATAAATGAGTTGAGAATGAGAGTTCTTCAGAGTGAATCTTTGGTTTGATTGTATCTGAAAGGACTGCTTGTCTGAATAAGATTCAGGATGAACACTGCATGTGAGTGAGAACATCTTTGCTGAAGACATCTGTCTACCTGAAAAATCAAGTTAATAATATGCGATGTCTATGATGCATGTATGATATGAGATCCTCGAGCTAGAGGAGAAATATGCAAGTTATGTTGTGTATGAATATGCGTATGATGCATGATTGTGAATGTGAATATGAGTGTGAATGTGATGCATGGTTTATGCAGCTTAGAGCGTGTCAAGCTCCTGATTGGGAAAATAAATCCCAGCTTAGTCGTCAAGAAATGAAGGCATTGTGATTGGGAACATAAATCCCTGCTAGCCATTTGGAATTGAAGGCATCGTGGTTGTTGATGATCTTCTGTCTCGCTTGAGTACCCTGGGTTGGGGAAATTCTTTGAGAACCAGGATGTTCTATTGAAGGATCTTTGATTACTGCTCGGGGATGAACAGTAGTTTTGAGAGTTCGGACTGTGACGCCCTTTGGAGTGGGAATGAGGAAGATGCATAATCCTCCGATGCACTATCTGACCAAGTTTGGGTGCGGAGATCACACCTTCTGAAGACAGTAATCTGGAACAACCCTGCTGGGGAATAAGACTTCTTTCGAAAGAAAAATCTTTTTGAGGGATTTGTTGAGGAATGTGTCTCCATTGGGGAAACTTCCTTCTGATGCTGGTTTAGGATAACGTCCAAATAATTGGGACATGTCCGGAATGCTATTCCTGTTTTTCCTGGTAAACATCAATCATATTCAAATGCATATGTTCATTCAAAATATCATTGGGATGCTCGCGTATTCAAAACAGAAAAAATGAAAATGTTAGTTTTGAGCATAAGCTGCATTGATTTTTGAAAAGGTGCCGTGATAGGCGGATTAGTATAAGGAGACAACAATCCTAGAAGTAGGAAATTGTCAGAAAGTTTTGAAAAGTATTTATGAAAAGAAATAGCTATGTGAGAACGATCCAGTCAAGTTTCAATTCTGCTATTGCCAATCTGTCTTCGAGCATCTCATCCCTCACTTGTTGGAAGAAAGTGATTGGACTGATCGGTGTCTTTGAGGTGTTGAACCTTGTCGGTGAGTAGGCAGCTGAGCGGGACATAGTTGTATGCTTTATTCCCTAATTTTTGCCTAGGCTGCCCTTTCAGGTTTTCAGCCTACCGGGATTGTATTTGTTTAGTCTCTAATTTTTGCCTGGATCGCCCTTTCGGGTTTTCAATCCACCGAGACGCTCTTTTTTGCCTAAGTCGCCCTTTCGGGTTTTCAACTTAGCGAGCTGTTTTTTAAGCAAAGTATTTTTTGACTATGTCCGCATTCACAGGGTGTGGGAAATCCTCGCCATCCATGGTGGTAAGCAACATGGCACCGCCGGAGAATATTTTCTTGATTATGAATGGTCCATCGTAGGTGGGGGTCCATTTGCCTCTGGGATCACCTTGTGGTAAGATGATGCGTTTGATAATCAAGCCACCAGTTTGGTATGCTTGACTTTTGACTTTCTTGTTGAATGCTTTGATCATGCGCTTTTGGTATAGCTGGCCATGACAGATAGCTGCAAGTCTTTTCTCATCGATCAAGTGTATTTGGTCGAATCGAGTTTGAATCCAATCGTCTTCGTCTAGATCGGCTTCTTTCATGATCCTTAAGGAAGGAATCTGGATTTCGATTGGGAGAACTGCTTCCATACCGTAGACTAACGAGAATGGAGTTGCCCCTGTTGAAGTACGCGCAGATGTGCGATAACCATGAAGAGCAAAAGGTAACATCTCATGCCAGTCTTTGTAGGTTACTGTCATCTTTTGTATGATTTTCTTGATGTTTTTGTTGGCGGCTTCGACAGCGCCGTTCATCTTTGGTCGATATGGAGAAGAATTATGATGTTTGATCTGGAACTGCGTGCAGAGTTCAGTAATCATTTTGTTGTTTAGATTCGTGCCATTGTCAGTGATGATCCTTTCGGGGATGCCGTACCGACAAATGAGATTGTGCTTGATAAACCTGGCTACCACATTCTTGGTGACAGAAGCATATGAAGCTGCCTCTACCCACTTTGTGAAGTAGTCAATAGCGACCAGGATAAAGCGATGTCCGTTGGAAGCAGTAGGTTTGATTTCTCCAATCATATCAATACCCCACATTGCGAAAGGCCAAGGAGCCGTCAGAACGTTTAATGGAACTGGAGGTACATGCACTTTGTCGGCATATATCTGGCATTTGTGACAAGTTTTGGAATGATGATGGCAATCTGTCTCCATGGTAGACCAGTAGTAACCTGCTCTCAAGATCTTTTTAGCCATTGTATGTCCGTTGGAATGAGTACCGAAGGTACCATTGTGTATGTCTTCCATGATTTGTTCTGCTTCCTTCTTGTTTACGCAACGAAGTAAAGTCGAGTCATGGTTGCGCTTGTACAAAGTTCCATTGCTTAGGAAGAATTTGGAGGCAAATCTCCTTAGAAACTTTCTGTCGTTAATAGATGCCCCTTCAGGGTACTCCTGGGTTTCGAGATACCTTTGTATTTCATGGAACCATGATTTGTCTTCCATTTGTTTGGTATCGATCTCATTGCAATAGGCTGGTTCGTCTTGCCTGTAAATGGTGATCATAGGAGCTTCGTCGTCCCAATTGACTTTGAACATGGATGACATGGTAGCTAAGGCATCAGCTAGTTGATTTTCTTCGCGTGGGATGTGTTCGAAAGTGATCTCCTCGAAGTAAGGAATCAAACTCAACACATGTTCTTTGTATGGAATTAGATTTGGGTGCTTTGTGTCCCATTCCCCTTTGACTTGGTAGATTACCAAGGCCGAGTCTCCGTAGACTTCAAGGAATTTGATTTTTAGATCAATTGCAGCTTTGAGACCCAGAATGCATGCTTCGTATTCGGCTATATTGTTGGTGCAATTGAAACACAATCTGGCGGTGAAGGGTGTATGACCTCCTGTGGGGGAAATGATCACAGCTCCGATGCCATTGCCGAGCGCATTAGAAGCTCCGTCAAAAACCATAGTCCATCGGGATCCTGGTTGTTTGTAGTCATTGACTAGCATAATGTCTTCGTCTGGGAAGTCAAAGTTCAATGCCTGATAATCATCTACTGCTTGATGAGCTAAATGATCAGCTACCACACTTCCTTTGATTGCTTTTTGCGAAGTGTATTGAATGTCATATTCTGTTAGGATCATTTGCCATCTTGCAATCCTTCCAGAGAGAGCAGGTTTTTCGAACACGTATTTGATTGGATCCATCTTGGAGATCAGGAAAGTGGTGTGATTTAGCATATACTGTCTTAGTCGGCGAGCCGCCCATGCTAAGGCACAGCAAGTTTTTTCGAGTAGTGAGTATCTTGTTTCACAATCGGTAAACTTTTTGCTAAGATAGTAGATTGCGTGCTCCTTTCGACCGGAATCGTCATGTTGTCCGAGTACACACCCCATTGAATCTTCTAACACAGTTAGGTACATTATCAGAGGTCTGCCTTCCACAGGAGGTAACAAGATTGGCGGTTTTTGAAGGTATTCTTTGATTTTATCAAAGGCTAACTGGCATTTGTCATTCCATCTTTCCACTTGATCTTTCTTCAGTAATTTGAAGATTGGCACACAAGTAGGAGTCATATGGGCAATGAATCTGGCTATGTAGTTTAGACGTCCCAAGAATCCTCTGACTTGTTTCTCGGTACGGGGTATAGGCATTTCTTGAATGGCTTTGACCTTGGCAGGATCAACCTCAATACCTTTACTGCTGACGATGAAACCTAAGAGTTTACCGGATCTTACTCCAAAGGTACACTTGTTCGGGTTCAGTCGCAATCTGTATTTCTTGAGTCTGTCAAACAGCTTGTGTAAATGACTCAAATGTTCTTCTTCGGTGTTGGATTTTGCGATCATGTCATCGACATACACCTCTATTTCCTGATGAATCATATCATGAAATAGTGTTACCATTGCTCGTTGGTAGGTAGCTCCAGCATTTTTTAGACCAAAGGGCATTACTTTGTAACAAAAGGTTCCCCAGGGAGTTGTGAAGGTTGTTTTTTCCATGTCTTCGGGTGCCATCTTGATTTGATTGTACCCTGAGAATCCGTCCATAAAGGAGAATACCTTGCATTGTGCGGTATTGTCAACTAGTACATCGATGTGCGGTAAAGGGAAATCATCTTTAGGGCTTGCCCGGTTCAGATCTCTGTAGTCTACACACATTCTGACTTTCCCGTCTTTTTTGGGTACAGGCACGATGTTAGCTATCCAAGGAGGATAACTTACAACTTTTAGGAATCCGGCATTGAATTGTTTTTCAACCTCGTCTTTGATCTTTTTTGACATATCAGGCTTACTCCTTCGCAGTCTCTGTTTGACCGGAGTGCTTCCTTCTTTGATTGGCAGGCGATGAACTACAATGTCCGTGTCAAGGCCAGGCATATCTTGATAAGACCAGGCGAATATCTCGGCGTAGTCTTGCAACAATTGAATCAGTCTTTGCTTGACACTGTTTTCTAAGTCAGCCCCAATTCTGACCTCTTTCTTTTCTTCGTCACTGCCCAAGTTGATGACCTCAATCGGCTCCTCATGAGGCTGTATGGCTTTTTCTTCTTGTTCTAGAAGTCTTGCAATTTCTCTTGGCACTTCACAATCTTCCTCACTTTCGTCCTCAGTTTGGTAGATCGGATTTTCAAAGTCATGACGGGCAATAGCAGAGTCGTTATTGACTGGATCCAGCGTGTATGTGAATCTGCATGGTAGATATGTGAGTGTGTATGAAGAGAAAAACATAGCTATTTGAAAGCGAATAAAGAAAGAAAAAGGATCACAAAATTTTGAACATGCAAGCATCCCATGATTTTTATGATATGACAAACCCTTTTTATAGAAGGACCGTTGTGCTAAGGCACACGGCTTTCAAGCTCATGGTTCGATTGTTCAGGAACCACTTTTATCTTTGCACAATATACACAAAGAAAACAGGAAATGGCATTTACTCCTGATCAAAGGAGATCACATCCTCTGCTTTCCAGTTGTTCAATCCACCGTTGTTAGCAGGGAGCACCCAGCTGTTCCAGTTGCAGTTGTTCTTTTCGTCTTCCGTAGCATTGATTCCGCTAGTGGGAAAATGCGTAGGTAATTCCTCAGGATAAGTTGGATGATTTGTTGGATATGAGAATCCAGGTGGAGGTCCCTCTATTGGCTGAGCGAGATGCTCGATAAGGCCGTCCCATGCAGTAGGAATGATGTTTTGAATAGAGACTTGTGCATCCTGATAAGGAGTGTACTGTGACAGAAAATAACCTTCGTTGTTTGGCATCTTCCTGGCTTCTTCAAGAGCGAAGTTGTCGTCGTACTGTTCGTCCCATCCAGTCGGGACAATGTCTTTGATGGGAGTTGAAAAGCTCGGAGGAGCGGAATATTTCACCATATAGTCGTATTTGCCGCTGGGTTCTCCTAGCGTGTCCCATACTTCTTTGGGTGGATTTTGATATTGCTGAGTGACGGGACTTGTGATACTTCCGTCATTTTGATTACCCTCTTCTGTTGGAGTAAGATCTTCCAGAGCAATGTAAGAATTCTGAGGTGTGATATACTGGTAGTTGTAACCGTCATTTGGTCCTCCCACAGCATCCCACATTCCCATGGTAATGGGTGGAATTTCGTCTGGATATGGCTGAATGATGTGGTTCAAGTATGTCCCTTCATCATCAATGGCGTTTACTTCTTGGCTGGCGAAGTGTGATATTAACCCTTTAGAGCGAGGATTTTGATCATTCTTTTGATTTTCACCATTATAGCCCAGACCTAGCTTGTCGGACTTGTAGGGTATATCAGGGAGTTGTCCCCATACTGTGCGATCACCCTGTTCAATCATGGCTTTGGCATTTTTGAGAGAAGCCATAGTTGTAGCTGGAGTAGCAGGAATATGCTTGGTGGTAGAGATATCTGGAGATACAACCTCAAAAGCTTGATACGGAGTTTCGATGGATTCGCCCTCCATCTCAACATACTTGTCGTTGCTCAAGTGACTGACCATATATTCTTCTTCGCCATAGACTGTGACAACCTTTCCTTTTACTGGGTATTTTAACTTCTGATGCAGGGTAGAAGTTACAGCGCTTGCCCCATGTATCCAAGGGCGTCCTAGTAAACAGGAGTATGTTGGAAGAACGTCTATTACGGAAAAGATAACATCGAAAGTTTGAGAGCCCACTCTGATTGGGAGCTTAACTTCTCCGTACACCGTTCTTGTTGACCCATCGAAGGCTCTTACAACCACATCACTTGGTTGTAGCACAACTCCTTTGAAGTCAAGTTTTTCCAGTATTACCTTTGGTAACACGTTTAGAGAGGAACCATTGTCTATTAGCACATGAGACAGAGTGGTGCCGTTGCATTCGATAGAGATGTGCAGGGCCTTGTTGTGATTTCTTCCAGCAGGAGTTAGATCTACATCAGAGAAACCAAGACCATTGGGCACTGTAAGACTGGCGACACAATTCTCAAATTGGTCGATTGGGATTTCTTGAGGCACATGCGCAGCTTGAAGGAACTTCATTAGAGCTTTAGCATGAGCTTCTGAATATTTTAGCAGAGATAACATTGAGATTTTTGAAGCAGTATGCCCCAGTTGTTCGACAATATTGTAATCACTTTTGCAGATGATTTTCAATATTTCGTCCATCTCTTGCTTTGATGGATCCTCAGCAGTGATCTCTACCGGATTTTGAACTGGTTCGATCAGTGGCTCTTTGCCTCGAGTGTTGATATCTGGAATAGGAATTGGAACCTGGATTGGACTAGCAGCAATATTTGGAGAAATTTCTGGTGAAAAGATTCTTCCACTTCTCGTGATCTTGCTAGTGCCTGCAATGTTACTTACAGCTGAAGTAGTTAGTGTTGCGTCCTCTTTAGTCGAGGGATCCTGCTTAACTCCATGAATGTAAACATTAGTGTCATATCCCCATGGGACAGCTTTGTCTGAGGAGTATGGAAATGGAGTTGGTCTAGCAATGACTACTGATGCCACTTTGAGTGTAGCAGAAAGTTTGAATGGAGCCTTGGTAGAGATTTTGAATGGTAAGCTGGAGATCACTGAGACGTCTTCCATTCTTATCCCGTTGGCAAAGACTTTGCCCAACATGTCCATAGAAGGGAGCCTCTCAAACATAATGATACGGCGATCCATGTGTTTTTGAATTCCCATCTTTAGATTTTCACAACCATTGGGTTGGCGTGAGCAATAAAAGCAGTCGGGATCACAACCTGGAAAGTAACCAGCTTGGATGAACTTTCTTTTGACTTCGAGGAGTGGAATTGATACTTCGTTCACATCATAAATGTAAACTGTGTCTATGATAGCATTAACAGTTTTGTCATGCTTTGGCATAGGTGCTGTGATGACATTTGGAGTTTCTGGAGGATCGAACTCAATTTCTCCAGCATCTATCATGTCTTGGATTTTATTTTTCAGGGCCCAGCAGTGATCTGCGTCATGTCCTGGACAGTTTGAATGATAGGCACATGTTGCATCAGGGCGATAATTCAGAGAAGAAGTATTGACATTCTTCGGAGGACCCCTTAATGTGATCAGATCCGCTTTAAGCAAGTGCTGCAATGCCTGAGAGATTGGCATGTTGATTTTGGTGAAAGTTCTTCTTGGTGCATCTGGTCGATGCGTATATTTTGGCTGTTGATCTTTTTGAGGTGCAGATGCGGAGATCATAACTGCCCCTACAGATTGATGCTGATCACTTTTGTGACTTGTCTGAATTTGCGCTGTATTGACCTCATTTCTGATGGGCCTTTTTGTAGTACCAGAGGAGGATCCTACTTGAATTTTTCCATTTCGAATGCCACTTTCGACACGTTCTCCGGTCAGTATTAGGTCAGTGAAACCTGATGATGAACTTCCCAGCAAATGGCTATAGAATGGGCCAGTTAAAGTGCCCATGAACATGTCGACTAGTTCGCGATCAGATAAGGGTGGTTGAACCCTTCCAGCCATATCTCTCCACTTTTGTGCATACTCTTTGAAACTTTCTTTTGGTCCCATAGACATGCCTCGCAATTGAGTACGAGTGGGTGTAAGATCAGCATTGTATTGGTACTGTTTGTAAAAAGCAGCAGCTAATTCTTCCCAAGTATGAACCTTGGTATTTTCTAGCTGGTAGTACCATTCGAGTTGTGTACCTGACAGACTTTCTTGGAAAAAGTGAATCCACAATTTGTTATCTGTTGTATGAGGTTGTATCTTCCTCACATAAGATCTCAAATGTAGTTTTGGACAAGAAACTCCATCATACTTTGCAAAGGTTGGAACTTTGAATTTTGGAGGGATGACAACATCCGACACGAGTCCCAGATCATTGAAATCTAAGCCAGGTATTTTTTGTATTTCCATAGCTTTCATACGATCCTCCAACTGTTGGTATTTGTCATCATCCTGTTCGTCTCCAGAATGATCTTCTTCTTCATTTGAAGAGAGAGAGGGTTTAGCAGAACCCTGGTTGCTTTGATTATCTTCTTGTTCACCATTACCGACTATTTCAGGGATTGGTGGCTTTTTGATCTTTTTGACAGGGATCTTGATCTTCCTTCTCAGGTAACTCAAGCCTGCAGATTCTTTGGGCTTCTTCTTCTTCTTGAGTATCAGGGCTTTCAGCTCTTGTTGCCCCTTTGCCAGTTCCAGAATTGCCACTTGAACTTGGGCATTCTGTACTTCGAGATTCTTGATGCTTGCCTCAGATTCCATCTCTTCTGACTGATATAAACAGCGAAGAGATGAGAAACCCGTCATGAGAACCTGTTATGAAATGTGTATGACTGGATGCCATGTATGCAATGTGTATGCAATGTATATGAATGCAATGTATGAAATGCAATGTGTATGCAATGCATGTGAATGCATGTGTGCAATGTTTTCAAGGATCATAGAGTCTAGATTTGTTAAAGAAGCAACAAACGTTAGTTAATCAATTTATTCTTTTTTCTTTGCCTCATTTGGGCTTACAAGACAGAAAATAAAATAAATGATCTTTCAGGTCTCCCGTGGGCGCTTTTTCTTTGTCCCCAGGAATGCGTTGATTCTTTGTTCTTCTTGAAGCTGTCTGGTGAGCTCGAATAGCCTTCTCTCATAGTCCTGACAGTGTTCTTTGAAGGTGTCTCTTTCCTCTTTGAGTTGAACCCAGGATTTTTGCAACTCTTCCAAGTCAGTTGGCATATCCGGGTGTAGAATAACTTGAGGTTCGTAACCTTCGACTTCTGATTCGATAGTCACAGGTAGAACAGCGGGATAGGGCATCATGAGTTTTTGAGCATGAGTACGCACCCATCTGAGGTAAAGTCCCATAGGAATAGAATTCCATTGCCCCAGAGTTTTGCTTTCTATTCTATAGACACTGTCCCAAGCCTGTATGAATCTTCGTCGGTGTCTGTGAGAATCATTCTCGTAATCAAACACAATGCCACGGATAATCATGTCATGAGGACCGTTGCTTCTTGCATATCCGAATTGGCGTAGAGCTAGAGAGGGATTGTAAGTGATACCTCCTTTAATGCCAAGGAGTGGCACATTAGGGTATTCTCCACAATGATCAATGATAGTAATGTCTCTTTGAAAGAAGTTGTTCCATCGGATATCTGAATGAGATAAAGACATGATTCTGTAAGACCATTGTGCTCTTTGTTCATTTCTCAGTACTGATCGGGGAAGATGACATGTAAACCACCTAGCCAGCAGTGGTATACAGCACATGAGAGTTCCTCGCTTCTTCGTGGTACGAGTGTGTAGAGAGTGTAGGATGTCTCCCAGCAATGTTGGTACCGGGTTGCGAATTAGGAAAAGGTTGATGATGTGTACACTTATGAACTGGTCGGAATTAGGGAACAAAACCAACCCATAGATCAAAAGAGCCATAACTTCTTCAAAAGCTGGATAACTTTTGTTTTCTAGCAGTAGTCGAGCCTTTTCCAGTAAGAATTTGGCAAGCAAACCCTCAACTCCACTCTTTGTTTCCCAATTGGATTTGATTTCTGACTTTTGCAGATGTAAAGCAGCAGCAATGACTTCAGGTTTTGGTTTTCTTTCTAAACCAGTGAAAGGTAATTGATCTCGGATTGGTAATCCAATTAATTCAGAGAATTCTTCCAAAGTGGGTACCAACTGGTAATCAGGAAATGTGAAGCAATGATGTTCAGGGTCGAAGAACTGGAACAGGACCCGTATCATGTCTTCTTCAAACTTTGAGGTAACCAAATGGAGTAGGTGACCATGCTTTTCAGTGAATTGAGCATTCCTGGGGAATTCTGCTACCAAGACTTTGAGTTCAGATGGCACCGTTGAGATATTGATTCGGATGTAATCTCTGGTGGCGGGAGCCATTACCTGCAAAAACAAAAGTAAACTCTTTGATCCTTGAAATGTGTAGTGAAAAATGATGTGTTTATGATGCAAACATGTGGCACACAAAAACAAATCAAACAATAGCCTTAGGTTTAAAGGCTTGCATGAGGTTGATAGGTGATACCCTCCCCTCTGAAGTTGAGTTGGTTGAAAACCTGTCCTAGAATAGTATTCGGGTTCTATGATCCTTGGAGACAACATCTCAATACGGCGCTCGGACGGCCGATCAAGAATATTCCTCGAGGATAACTAGCTTCGATCAATTTCAAAGCTAGCCACTTAATAGGCCACAAGTCAAGTTCAACTAAAAGGTTCTAAGACAAATTAGTGTTAATGACACTTCGGAAGCCTAATATACTCCTTGATCGCTTTCAAGGGACATCAGTATAAACCAAAGTATCACACTAACGATGACTACCAGATCAACCGTATCGGTACATGCCGTACAGTTTCCTTGGTCTATTGTCATATACTTAAGGTATCTCGAGATTCGGGTTAGAATCTTTCACACAAGCAAAGTACCCAAGCAAACCTGTGAAAAGTAAAGCAATCAGATCAAACAATTGAAAACATCGAAATGATCTATACTCTAAAGGTAACCCCTTTTGAAAACATTTTGAATTTGTATTCCCCAGCAGAGTCGCCAGTTCTGTGGACCGTCCTTTCGGGCCATACCCCTCCGTGGGTGGGATACGTGAACTGACTCTTTTTTTGTCGATCGGACGCTTTCGCGTCACTTTTGAAAAAGTTTACAGAGTCGCCACCGACCTTTTATTTTATCCAATGAAGGAAAGGTTTATAAAAGAAACAGAAAAAAGACCTTTGAGAGATTCTGGGTAAGGGGGTAGGTTATACAAAGGGAAGGTGTTAGCACCCTTTGTATCCATGGTTATCCATGGGCTCTTTAGTTTGCTTAGCTCATTTGCTTTACTTTTCAATTGATTCGGAATGCTTTACCTGTGTTTTTGAAATACCTTTGCAAATAGAATTTGTAATGATCCTTGTGCGGATATATACAAATGCTTGTTTATCTTTCGAAAGATGTTTTGAAAAGATCGTTAATTTTGTAATGATCCGTGTTTGGATGTATACAAAATATTGTCTTTTGGAAAATTCGTTTTTAAAAAAACAACAGTGTATGAGAATTTTGTTTGTTTTGATTTTGAGCAAGCAAACTAGGAGGTCTACCCTGAGTTAGGAGGTCTTTATCCTTGTTCCCTTTAAAAATCTATCCATTCGTCGGATATAAACAAAAGGTTCGATTTTGTACTCGAAACAGTAGAAATGTAACTTTGATTTTGAAAAGAGTGAAAAGGGGTTACCCTAGGAGGTGCAAATGTGATTGTGATTGAATTCAGATATTTATCTTTGAAGTTAGTGATCTGACGGTTCAGTTTTATCTTTGACATACACGCAGTTTATATGGGTGCTGGAAATTAAAATGCGGAAATGTAAAGTGCAGAAAGTAAATCTACGCTATTACATCGATTGTGCGGGAAATGTAAACTAGCCTATTTACATGAATTTGACATCCTATACATTTATCTAGGAATTTTAAATTGCAAGAAATAAAAGGCATATTTTTGTATTTTTGTGATTTATTTTAAATATAATTAATGCATTATTAATTAATTTAAAATAAAGAAAAGATGGAAATATGATTAAACCTAGCAAATAAGTTTAAAAATATGTACAAAATGTTTGTTAATTGATTTTAGAACAAAACTAATTTTTTTGGAATTTTTGAAATTTGTTTTTGGATATTTTAAGTTAATCAAAACATAATTATGCAAATAATTACACAAATAATTAAAACTTAAAGAGAAAATTATCCTAAATATGTACAAAATTAGTTTATGATATATAAACAATATTTAACACAAAGAACAATTTTTTTTATGATTTTTTGACTAATTAAAATAATTAATAAGCAAATATACAAATACATACTAATTAATTATGAAAAATATTGAAATTTTGAAGAAAAATAAAATATTTTTGTTTCATAAAATAATATATTATTTTAGAAGTTTAAAATATTTTTTGTGGAATTTTTGGAAGTTTTTGACTATTTTTAATTAATTTATCAAAGAAACTAAAATAAAAATAGAAAATAAAATTAAAAATATAAGGATACTGATCTGGTGTGGCAATTAATGAAGGAGCATGGTGAGCTTGCATGTGTGAGGCGTTGGATTGGCTTTGAGATTGATCCAAGGGCACAGATTTGTAGGTGCATGGTATGATGGTGTACACTGAATCCAAGGGGATTCAAAGTCTTTGCAGGGGCCCACGCTGGATTGACCAGCGAATAAGATTTGAGGGAAGGGCCACCTTGGCGCGCTGAAAAGTCAGACGAACCACGCTTGGACGCGTGGTCGTCTTCAACCTCCAGAAGTGAGGTTTTCAGCTTCAAATAGCGGGGGTTTTTAACCTCCCCTATTTGGACGTTAAAATTCCAGTTTTTTAACAACCTATGAACCTGCAAAAAATACGAGTTAGCAATAGAAACAAGTGACCCAGATCCACTAATTAGAGTGTCCTGAATCCAAATATGTCATTTGTTTTAAGGTTTGAAGCTCCTAGCTATGGATGCGAAGAAGATGAAGCTTAAACACTCATGGACTCGTTTTAATGGTGGAGCCTGGTCCTCACGTTGGAACACTCATGCTAAGGCCCAGATCACACATATAGGTCCCCATAAGGATGTTAGGGTGGTTAGTTTGCAGTGAAATTAGTTGCATATACAAAAACGAAAATAAAACTCATATGTACATGAAGAGCTTTAAGTGCTTTATACGACTCTCATATGTCTATATTTAGAGCTCAATCTTACTCTATAATGTTTGAGGAGATGATTAGAAGTGTTTATTGGTATTGATATTGATTGGAAATTTGAATTTGAAAATTACAAAGTATATGCAAATTTTGAGAACTTTTGTGATATTTCTTGCTATCCTCTTGCCCTATTTCGTGTGTCTTCTTTTTTGCTGAAGTATGATGCTTCTTTTATAGCCCAAAGTTGCTTGGAACTCAAGCTAAGAAGCTTTGTTGTCTTTGTTGAAAGTTTGATTTTTAAAATATTAAAAATCTTTGAATTGTTGACCAAGCTTGACTCCATTCAATGCTCTTGTCTTGCTCTTCAATTCTTGCAGAAAAAATGAAGATTCCTTGAAGTGAGTCATACTTGGAGGCCAAGCAACCATTATCCATGCATTTTCCTTTTAATTTTAATCTTAAAGTAAGATAAAATTATGCAAAAAATGGCCAATAAAGATGTGGGCTTTGTCTTGGTCGTGGGAGGCCCATAGTAACATGGCAAAGATGTTTGGACCATAAAAACTTGGACTCATTTGGAAAAAAAACATTTTTGAGCAATGTTGATTTCATGCATTTTCCCAAAATTTAGCCAACTTCAACAAGGTGTAAATCCTTCAATTTTTGTCATATGAAGGAGATCTTGCACTTTTTGGAAACCTCAAAGAGTCCTCTAACCAATGTCTTTGGTCTCATATCAAAATGATTTTTGGTTCTCCTTGTGTGTCCATTTGAAAAAAGTGTCTTTTTGTTGACTTTGAAAATGACCTGTAATGTCTTTGGCCATATTTTCCAAATGGTGAATGCAATGACCATGGGATCAATTGCATTTGAAAGATAATTGAATTTCCTTCAAAATGAGCTTTGGTTGACATTTTTTGGATGAAGGATGAGAGAGTTATGATCAGTCAAAGTTGAGTTGACTTTTCAGGCAAAAACCCTAATTTTGAATCTTAGGGTTTTGTTGATTTTTGATCTTTCCTTGATGAATTGTGATCATCCAATGATCAAATGTTGAATCCTTTGACAAAATATGGACTTTGACAAAAAATTTCATTTTTGACTGTCAGTTGACTTTTTTGGTCAAACGGGTCGTCTGTTGACTGTTTGAGCTGCTGACGGTGCGTCTGAGTGAATTGAAGTTTGAAAATTTGTATGATGGTACTTTGAGATGTATGGATGTATATGAAATCCATTTGAGCTCTCAAAACTTGTTGCTCCTGTTAAAACAAGAAAAACCCTGATTAGGGACTGTCTGTATAGGAGGCAGTTAAGCGTACCTGATTTTTGTGCAGTGTTGAGTTTCTGCTAATCATGTGATATTCAGAAGACTTCTAACACAAAAATCTTGGAAATTTGAATTGTGAATGATTGATTTGATTGATTGTACAAATCACTGTGAATTGTACTGTCTGCAGTTTGTCTGTCAACCGACTGTTCGTGTACTGAAGCAGCAGTTAAAGTGAAAAATCAACAGTCAAAGTTAATTTTCTTTTTTTTTGTTGTTTTTGTTTTATGTTTGAAAAATTAAAGTTATTTACATGACTTGTTAAAAACACAGACATAATAAATAACTAATATATACTGTTACCAGTACAGTCTGAGTTTCCTGATTCTGCGCCTGCAAAAAGATTTAACTCTGTACCAATTGTGTCAGTACTATTTATCTGTAAATAAATAAATAGCATGTGTGAAGTAATAAACAGTATTTGGCGTTTGCGTAAGAATAAATTCAACTGCAAGCCAAATTACTGTATAAGAAAAATTCTAAAAACTAAGTATTTCATATGTCAGGATATTTGTTGAAATAAAAATCCATGATTATATGAGACCCTTAATTTTCAGATTGGAGTTTTCTTGAAAAATAGGTGGGCAAATTTTGGGGTATAACACAACCGTGGGAAAAAATTTTCTACACTTGCAATCCATCTCAGAGATTTGTTCCAAGATTTCATTATCTTGAGCAAATGTTTTCATGGAAAAATGTTTTCACAAGAAAGAGAATAAAACATATAATGATGGATGTAAAGAGTGTCTTGTTGATAGATGTCTTGAAAATTTCTTGAGTGTTGTTACTTTATGAATATAGGACATAGATTCGTTGTTGTAGCCGAGTAACTAAACTCCTTGGTTCATTTATAAAACCGAGGGGAATTTTTTTAATTAAAAAATAAAATAAGGACTTTCTCCTCATTTAATAAGAAAAACGAGGTAATATATTACTTGCAAAAAATGAATGATAAAAACTTGAAAGTAACCTGTCTTGTTTCCGTTTTCATTTTTTATTATTCATCATTTTTTTGTGTTGCAATTGCTTACAATTTACAGCATATACAGGAATAAATTTCTCAAGTTTATCAACTAAGGAAAGCAATAAATTACATAGTGTTTTCTTTTATTGACAACATAGAAATGTTATTTCAAAAATACAACAACAACATCAACATCATTATGTGAAATGGATTGTAAGAGAAAAAAATTATTTTGTTCAAGATAGAAGAACAACATACATCATAGAACATTGAAGATTTTTTTGTCTTGCAATCCTTCCCAAAGAATGATGCGTACGAGTTTGAAGCGACTACATATAAGTTAGGTTTAGGGGAAAACTTTATTGACGAGTACTTTTATAATAAAATATGATTATCTAATCTATTAACTATCATAGAAATTGTACTGACCTAGATATCAAAACCAGAAAGGGCCACGAACGTCTTGCACGGTGTCGAGGAAGAGGAGAGGGAGGTGTACCTGCAAGGTACTTCGACGATCAAGTCAGTATGGTCACAGATACGAGTAAGTGTTAGGGATATGAAAAATGTGTTTTCTGACCCTCTCAAGTGAGAGAGTTTATATAATACCCCCAGCGCGTGGCTAACGGTCGGGGTTTTGGGTTAGGTTGTTGACTTAGGCCCAAAACCCGTAACTGCCAAGGTTATAGGTGTAAACCTAGGAATCCTGGGAGACTGCTCGACACTAGCCATTATGCGAGCAGAGGGGCGATCCTGGTCGACACGAGGTGAGATCTGGGGAGTCAAATGAACGCCTAGGGACGCGGGAGCCGATCTGGTCAGCTAGGTTGCATTATGCTCGGTGTCGGGCGTGGGGAGAGTGTTTTCTCCGTCTGTGAGTGATTGAGCCTAGGTCATTTGGGTCGTCTCAAAGGTGAACGTGAATTGGGCCGTTTCTTAGTGTCGGGCAAGTCCAGAATAGAAACTAAAGAAATAGATCATTTAATTTATAAATATAAAATAAAATAAAATAAAAGACACTATTTTAAAAAATAAAAACATAAACTGCATTACTGATATTAAACATAAACTGCATTTACAGGGAGTACAGACTCGAATCTGGTGCAGTTTATAAAGCCTAACAAAAAGTTGGCAACTCTAATTTTATTCAATAAAAGCTTGCCAATGATATCTTCCTCTTGACTTTGAATTTTGAAAGAAAGTCCAGACGATGTAATGGACCAATTAACTAATGATCCAACTAAATATTAAAATATTACCTAGATGATGTTATTAATTTTGACAAGGAACTGTCAAGTTTATAAAGATTCATGTATCTGCATCCATCTCACTAAAAGCACGAGGCGTCGCGTGGGGCCAATAAACCTAGCTATAACTAAAATTAATAATATTATTATATTATTATTAATCCTTCAAACAAAAACTATATATAGTTTTAACAATAATTTAACTATATATAGAAACAGTTGCATATATATTTTAACAAGAGATTTTCTATGCATCAACCAATAATAGAAAACTCTTTTGTCCTGACAAATTTCATGTTAACTTATCTGATTTAATGCATCATGAAAAGTATTAAGCAAGTGGCTCGAAAGAAACATTATTAAACAAGTTGATATAATAATAATGCCTGTCTATTAAAGTATGAATTATTTAAGGCTATTGTCTGCATTCTCTTTATCATCTTTGGTCTTCATCATCATAACGGTATTACTATTGGTCCACTATGATTTTGTCCGCATTTATTTCTCCATGGGAGGAATAAAATATTGTTTACAATTATCTTGACAATGGTTATTTTAGTAGATCTAGTAACGTATGAGAACTTTTCATTTGTTATTCTTGAATATCTACTAATCTGTAATACTTAGCAAATGGTCTAAATGCAATGTCATGTGGATTTAAGGCATGATGCTGTTTGAGGATAAAAACAAACAATTGTTTTGTAAATGTTAACTGTATCTATATTATTATAATTTACTTTTGTTTTTGGTGTACGTTTTGGTCCTTTTTTCATCTAATTGTTGAAAATTTAAAAGGTATCTCGGGTTTATCATCCTAATGAGCTATAGCCAACTTGAATCAAATTAATGAAATAAATGAATAAATTATCAAAATATATGAAGATGCTTGAAAAATGTATAATTATAAAGGTATAATCCTAAACTATGTAGCACCAACACATCTTAAGAAAATATGTGTCTGTGTCCACTACAAAAAAACTCTTCCCCAGCGACATAGGTAGCGACGTGGTTAACACGTGGGTAGTTGCGACGTGTTTCCCACGTCACAACAAACTTTTATAATTAAAAAATCAATCCAACGTTATAATCAGACGTGTCAGAGGTTGCTTTTTTTAAAAAAATGTTGCGACATGTGAAACACGTCGCTAATAAAAAGTAAAAAATTAAAAAAATACAAACTTTAACGTTGTAGTTGGTGGGAGATTTGAAATTTTTTGAATTTTAGTAGTGACGTTACTCCCACGTCGCAACGTATTACTTGGGAATATAACTCTGTCACTTTTACAGATGTGTCATTATTATTATGACCGTTTAAGTGTAGCGACGTGGGAACCACCTGGCAAAGTAGCGACGTGGTCATCACGTCGCTGATGTCCTTATATATTTTTTCACAAAACCAAAACCCTTGCGTTCCAGATTCAGAAACAGAAACAGAATAGAAAGCAAAAGCCTTCCTCCCCTTTCTTCTTCCTCCACTCCACGCATCTCCCCTTTCTTCCTCCCTCCATTGCTCCAACTCCCCCTCCCCTTTTCTTCCCCATTGTTGTCTTAACTCTCTCTCAAATATCAATTACAGGTAACTAATTTTATTTTTTATTTGTATAATTTTATTTTTTTAGAACTTTTAAATTTCTGAATTTAATTTAGAGTTTTTTTTGAAGGATTGAAGTTTGAAGATTGAAGAATTGTGAAGAAGAGGTACTACAAGAGTGAAGGAGATTTGAAGAAGAGGTATTTTAGTAATTTTTTATATTTTATTTTTATTGTGATATACTGAAATAAATTTATTTTGTATATTTGTGAATTTATATGTGTGGAATAAATCTGTGAATAAATTTATATGTGTGGAATAAATTTATTTTGTATATTTGTGAATGTATATTTGTGAATTTATACTGAAATAAATTTTATTTCACAATATCTAAGTTTAATATATATATATATATATATATATATATATATATATATATATATATATATATATATATATATATATATATATATATATATATATATATATATATATATTCTGTTTTTTATAACTAAATAAATTTATTTGGTCTAAGTTTAATAAATTAAATTTGTATATATTCTGTTTTTTGTCTAAATATATTCTAAGTTTATATATTTTAAGTTTAATTTTTATATATACGAAAATGTATAAATATATAAATAAAAAACAGAATTATGAAAATTATGAAAATATTTTTAAAACAGAATTATTTTTGCATATATAGAAATTAAATTTTTTATGTTTATAATAAAAAGATAATATATTTATATTATGAATTATGAAAATAAAATATTAAAAAGAGAATATTTTTATACATATAAGTTATAAATGTTTTATGTTTATATAAAATAAGTTATTTTTTTGAAAAATAGAAATATAAACAAACTACAATTAAAAGTATATAGAAAATATTTTTAAAACAGAATTATTTTTGCATATATAGAAATTAAATTTTTTTTTATTTATAATAAAAAGATAATATATTTATATTATAATGAAAATAAAATATTAAAAAGAGAATATTTTTATACATATAAGTTTTGAATTTTTTATGTTTATATAAAATAAGTTATTTTTTGAAAAATAGAAATATAAACAAACTACAATTAAAAGTACATCATTGTTGTATATATTTGATAAAAATAGTTTTATTAAAAAAAATCTAATAGACTATGTTTTATATGTAATATATATTATTGTTTTTTAAAATAGAAATTATTACTAAAAATAAGATACATATTAATCTTAATGAATGTATAGAAGTTATGTTTGAAAAATATTATTAATATTTAAAAATTAAAAATAAAATATTATAAATTTACATTTTGTATATAATATTTATTATATATTTAATAAAAAAATTATATTTATTATCTTTATGAACTATGGTGTTACATGAGTAGTACTTTTTAATAGATAATATTTATTTATCTGGTACATGTTTAATAGTTGAATCAAAAATAATATTTTTAATAATAGTAAATATTTATTAGTAGTATTTTTATTAAATAATATTTTTAATATATGTAGTTAATAAAAAAGTAATTTTATGGTTAACATAGGTTCAATATAACATGTGTAGTTAAAAATATTAGTAGTATTGTTATTAAATAATATTTTTAAGAATAGTAAATATTAACTAGTATACGTCTAAGAATAATATTAACTTGATTAATATTACTAACTCAAAATGACAATGATTGTATAAATGTGCAGTATGGAATATTATCGGTATTATCGTAGTTGGATGTACGATAGAACATTTCCAGGAAGAATGGGACTTAAACCCAATTTTATAGTAGGAGTTGAAGGGTTTATCAGTTGGGCGTTTGCTCAGGAATTATGTCGAAGCGAAGGAGGAGTTAGGTGTCCCTGTCTTAAATGTGAATGTAGACCAATAATTAGTGACCCACAGGAAATAACAGCTCATTTGCATAGAAGGGGTTTCATAGCAAATTATTGGGTTTGGACGTTTAACGGTGAAGAACTGCCTAGTAACGTACCAGAGACTAGCAACTCTCATGCTTCAAGTAGTCGGCCGCCTGTGGAATATGAGGAAAACTTTAATCTGATTGGTGACATGGTTGAGGATGCTTTTGGTGTGAACGTGACTTATGATGAGCCTGAAGATTTTGGTGGGGAAGAGATGCCGAATGAGGAAGCGCAGAAATTTTATCAGTTGTTGAATGAGATGAATACGCCGTTGTTTGATGGATCGTCTGACTCAAAGTTATCAATGTGTGTGAGATTGTTGGCCGCCAAGGCAAATTGGAATGTTCCTGATAAGTGTTTGGAATTCTTCGTAAAGATGATGTTGGACTCAACTGCAATGAAAGACAACTTGCCTACAACATTTTATGAAGCAAAGAAGTTGGTGTCGAAGTTGGGCTTAAGAGTAAGAAAGATTGATTGTTGCATTAATGGCTGTATGTTGTTCTACGACAATGAGTTTGGTACTCAAGATGGGTTGTTGGAGGAATGTAAGTTTTGTATGAGTCCAAGATATAAAGTTCCAAGTAGAGCCGTTAACACTAATCAAGACCGTGTAGCAGTAAAGTCCATGTTTTATCTTCCGATAATACCAAGGTTAAAAAGAATGTTTGCTTCAATGCACAGTGCAAGTCAAATGACATGGCATCACACAAATAACACAAGTCCAGGCACTATGCGGCATCCATCTGATGGCGAGGCATGGAAGCACTTTGATCGGATGCATCCTGATTTTGCCGCAGAACCTAGAAATGTCAGGTTGGGATTATGCTCTGATGGATTTACTCCATATGTCCAAGGGTCGGGAACTGCATATTCTTGTTGGCCAGTTATTGTAACCCCTTACAACCTCCCTCCTGAGATGTGCATGACAAAACCATACATGTTTTTGACGTGGGTCATTCCAGGACCTTCGAGTCCAAAAGCAGGAATTGATGTGTATTTACAACCTTTAATTGATGATTTGAAGAGATTGTGGATTGGAGAATGGACTTATGATATATCACGTAAAGAAAACTTTACAATGCGAGCTTCATTGATGTGGACCATCAACGACTTTCCAGCATATGGCATGTTGTCTGGTTGGGGTACGCATGGCAAAATGGGTTGTCCGCATTGCATGGGAAACAACAAAGGGTTCACGTTGGATAAAGGTGGGAAAAGCTCGTGGTTTGACTGTCACCGCAGATTCCTACCACGAAATCACTCCTATAGAAGAAACATGACAAACTTTAAAAAAGATGTACGAGTGAAAGATGCGCCTCCGCCTCGATTGTCACCATGGGCTATATGGGAACAAGTTAGTGAGCTACCAAAATTTACAGATACTGGCAAAGAATGCCGAATTGAAGGATACGGAGTCACGCACAATTGGACAAAAAGAAGTATATTTTGGGACCTCCCGTATTGGAAGGATAACTTGTTGCGCCATAATCTAGATGTTATGCATATTGAGAAGAATTTTTTTGATAATGTATTTAACACAGTGATGGATGTGAAAGGCAAAACGAAAGATAATGAAAAGGCCAGACAAGACATGGAAAAATGGTGTAACAGAAGAGAGTTGGAGTTGAGGCCTCTACCGAATGGAAAGTTATTAAAACCCAAGGCTTGTTTCACTCTGACTTCCCAAGAAGCTAAAGCTGTTTGTCGATGGCTAAAAGATTTGAGAATGCCCGATGGCTATTCATCAAATTTATCAAGGTGTGCTGACCCTAACACTGGGAAGTTGCATGGAATGAAAAGTCACGATTGTCACATTTTCATGGAACAATTGTTACCAATTGCATTTGGCTCGCTACCCAAACATGTTCTTGATCCACTAACTGAAATTAGTCAGTTTTTTAGAGATATTTGTGCGTCATCTTTAAAAGTGGAAGACATCATGAAGTTGGACCAAAACATTGCAATCATTCTTTGTAAGTTGGAACAAGTATTTCCGCCTGGTTTCTTTGACTCCATGGAACATTTACCTGTGCATCTTGCATATGAAGCTTTTCTTGGTGGACCAGTTCAATATAGGTGGATGTATCCGTTTGAAAGGTTCATGGGTGATTCAAAGCGATCAGTGAAGAATAAAGCAAGAGTTGAAGGTTCTATATGTGCACATTACCTGCATCGATAAACATCACATTTTTGCAGTCATTATTTCAATCACTTGATGTTAACTCCTAGAACCATACGGAATCCGGTAAATGTCAACCAGAGGAGTCAATTCACCTTATCGGTATTCGGTCTTCCAGGTCGACCTTCTGGAAAGAAGAGTGTGCATTGGTTGACCCAGAAAGAAATGCAATCCGCACATGTCCATGTCTTGATCAACTGCGTTGAAGTTAAACAATACCTTGAGTAAGTTTACCCAATAGTTTTTTTACCTTTGTTGACAATGTCTGTATACCAAACTTATTTAACTTATGCTGTATATTTTGTAGGGAATTTAACAATGCCTATTTTCATAGTACCGGTGTACAGTCAACATCCGGCGTCATTCATGCTCAATTTCCCTTATGGTTCAAGCAAAGATTGTCTACCGTGTTTCCACCAACTCCAGAAATACTCCATTTGAGAAACTTAGCAGAAGGCCCTATCCAAAGCGCAAATGATTGGCACACATACTTCGTGAACGGATATAAGTTTCACACTGAGGCATGGACTGAAGGGAAAAAAACCATAAACAGTGGTGTATTTGTAAAAGGAGTTACAGATGGTGGTGAAGATGACTTTTATGGAGTTATTAAACATATCTACGAGTTGGTATACCATTACTTGGATTCAGAAAATAAAGTTGTCTTGTTTTATTGTGAATGGTATGATCCAAGTAGAGGCACCAAAATAGACAGGTCATACGGTACTGTTGAGATTCAAATGAACCGGAAATACAAAGAGTATGATCCTTTCATAATGTCAAATATTGTTAGGCAAGTTTATTATGTACCTTATCCTTCATTTGTGACACGTAAAAGAGGATGGTGTGTTGTAATAAAAACAAAACCCCAAGGTCATATTGAAAACGGAGATCAAGTAGAAGATGTTGCCTATCAAGTTGATGATGTTGATCAAATTAATGAAGTGGTTGCAGCTGAAGACATTACAAGTTTAAATGACACAACTGTTGAGGGACATCAAGTTGATGCATCTATATTGTTGGTTGAAAATAATGTGGATGAAGAGAATGATGAAGAGTTTGAATCCGATGACAATAATGAAGAGAATGAAGAAGAGAATGATGAAGAGAATGACGAAGAGAATGACGAAGAGAATGATGAAGAGAATGATGAAGAGAATGATATGGATAGCGAAGATGAAGAATAACTAAACATTGAATGTAATATCTAATTATGTGTTAAGTAATATCTAATTATGTGTTAAAGAATAACTATTTATGTGTTAATGAATATCTATTTATGTGTTAATGAATATCTATTTATGTGTTAATGAATATATATTGATCTTAATGAATTTATTATCTTTGTTGGTGAATAATAAAATAGGTAACATGCCACCTAAGAGTAAAGATAGTGGTAGGAAGTCCCAACGTCCGAGGATAGTAGTATGTGACGCGCCTCACACAGCAGCGTGTCCCCGCCCTCAGAGTCATGTTGATCCTATGTCTCTAGCCAGTACTCAGGCTTTTACCCCATTACTCTCCTCCCACACATTCCCGTCTGGGGTACCTGCATCTTTCCAGTACTCAGCGGTACCTCCATCCTTCCAGCATCCTGGTGTGCCATCGTCCTTCCAGCAAGCAGCAGGACCTAGCTTTCCATTCACACATACTGGTGTGCCCCCTCCCAGCTTTCCATTCTCCCATACTGGCATGCCTTCATCCTTCCAGCAGACTGGAGGATCTGGTTTTTCATATCCCATCCTGATGACTTCATCCTTCCAGCAGACGGGAGGGTCCAGCAGTACACGTCCGACACAGGCTGGACGATCTCCTAGTCCACGCCCCACACAGGCTGGACAATCTCCCCGTCCACGTCCCACACAGGCTGGACGATCTCCTAGTCCACGCCCCACACAGGTTGGAGGCTCACGCACCCCACATCCCACACATGTACCAGCACGTGAGGTTGATGAGGCAGTTGATGAGATAGATGGAGCTGATCTTCGTGGGAGGGATGATCCTGATGAGATTCATGTGATTGACGGCAGATTTTGGATTCAGCCCGAAGGAAGCAAGTAAGTTTCCTATTTAAAAACTTTTATAGTATGTATACTTTTTCATTTTTTTTATAAATTTATATCTAACATTTTCATTTTTTGTTTCAGTTTTACGCCGAGTCGGACAGCTGCTAGGGTTGTTAGCTATATAATTCAGCAGATGTATAAATCAGCTTTTAAGAGCTATGGGGACGTCAAAAATAAAGATGAATGGTTTAGAATGTTTAAGGTATTGTTATTTATATATGTTATGCATTTAATTTATTGTTTTAGTTATAGTTATTTAAATAAAATTCTCATTATAATTACTTAACATTTTATTTTAATGTCATACATTATTGCAGGAGAAATGTGTGTGGGATCCTTTGAGTGAAAAAAGTGTTCAGAAAGTTTTCAACACCAGATGCTCTAAAAGAATGTCTGATATGCTGCGGCGAGTAAGGGAGAATCATGAGCTTCATGGCATCCGTCCTAACTGGATAGGCGAGGAGGTTTTTCATGATCTTGTTACATATTGGAGGAGTCCAGAATTCCGGGCTAAATCAGAAACTTTTAAGAAGATGAGGGCATCTGAAAAGGGCGGTTGTGTCAACACAGTTGGAAGTATTAGCACCGCCGAGCATGCCCGACGATTGGTAAAAATTTTAAATTTTTTAAGTTACATCTTTATTCATAATATATTTTACTAATTATTTTTAATTATATTATTTAGGCTAAGGAGTTGGGGAGAAAACCATTGATGCCTGAGCTGATTTCGAGGACCCGGACAAGGAGATCGGGAGGTTTTGTCGACGAGCGCACGAAGTTGTATCTTGTAAGTGAAATTTACGTTGTTTAATTTTTTTAAATTAATACAAAATTTGTGACGTGAATTTCATGTGGCAATTGATAAATTGCCACATTAAAATCATGTGGCAAATCATAAGTTGTGGCGTGAAAATCACGTGGCAACTTTTTAATATATTTTAATTGCCTAATTAAATATGCATTTAAATATTTAACTTACATTTTTTATTGAATATCTGTGCAGGAAGATTATGATAGCCGACTTGCCATTTTTCTGGAAAATAATCCTCAATTCATGCCAGCAGAGGGGGAGCCGCTAAATGCGGATGTTGATCACTATATCTGGTGTGAGGTTATTAAAGAAAAAGGACCTAATGGTTGCTTTTTTGGTGCTGGAAATTTGGCGGCCAGCTATAGACGTGGTGACCGCAATCTGTTTCAAAGACTTCAGGATGGAGAGGGTGGATCGCGTCAACCAAATCTGACACAGGAACAAACTGAATTAGTAAGGCAATTGGCGAGACGCGAAAGTGAGGCCCAGATCGAGATGATGCGGAAGAAGCAGGCTGATATGGAGGAGCAGCATGCGCGACAGATGGAGGGCATTATGAAGAAGCAAGCTGAGATGGAGGAGCAGATGAGACGGTTTATGCAAGGAGGTGGAAATTACAGTAATGCTCCTCCTCAAGAGCCGGAGGATGACGGGGTGGCTGATGATTTTAATCCGGATAATTATTTTCCGGATGATGCCTCTTGAAAACATTTTGTATTTTATTTATTTTTAATTTATTTTTATGTAAAATATTCTACATTTTAATTCATTAAAGTATTAGTTTTAAATTTTTAGTTTTAATTAATTGAATTTATTATATAATGTTTATTATATGAATTTATTTTATACAAATTTATTATATAAATTAGTTTTTATAGATTTTAATATATAAATTTTATTTTATAGGTTTTATTATATAAATTTTATTTTATAAATTTTATTATATAAATTTTA
Organism: Vicia villosa; assembly: GCF_029867415.1. Taxonomy (NCBI): domain Eukaryota; kingdom Viridiplantae; phylum Streptophyta; class Magnoliopsida; order Fabales; family Fabaceae; genus Vicia; species Vicia villosa. The sequence goes on from NC_081185.1 coordinate 133,939,918, forward strand.
TTATATATATTTTATTATATATATTTTATTATATATTAATTAATTATAAAAAATATATAAAACAAAACAAATCTAGCGTGAATAAATTTAAAAAAAAAAAGCATTTAATGTAGCGATGTGGTAAACACGTCGCTACATTGGTCAGCAAACACACTGTCCCACACTGTCCCACACCTGCCACGCCTGTTGTGTGTGCAGATGGATGTTCCCCATGTTTCCTTGTTGCGACGTGGGAGTCACGTCGCTACTTTCTGACGTGGTCTCCACGTCGCTACAAGTTGCCACTTTGTCTCCTGCGACGTAGTGGCTCACGTCGCTACTTTTTTGTTGCCACGTGATATTTCATGTTGCGACGTGTTTCCCACGTCGCTGCAGAGCATATTTTTTGTAGTGGTCGGGGTCGGACACCTGCACCGACATTTATAATTATGTTTAATAGGAGACGTATCAAATGAGAACTTTGGTTATTATGAGAACTGAGAACTTTTAATAATAATCATGCGATTGAAAATCAGTTCCCTAGATTTCACTCAAATTTTAAGAGATAATAATTAATAGATAGATTCTAGTTTAAATACATATCACATAATTAAATACATATCTGAGCATTGATTTTAAATCGTATGGTTGTTATTAAAAGTTCTCATTTCTCATAATAAAGTTCTCATTTGATACGTCCTCATATTTAATATTCATTTCAAATTATTATCGGTGTCGCCGTGTCTGCGTCAAAATCTTATTCTGGGTGTCCGTATTTTATAGATCACAAACCTATTAAGATAGCATTACACATAAGGAAGATAGTCTTATCTTCTTTCTCCTCCACTTAATAGTCATACTTTTAAAGACAATATTATTTTGAGATTTCCATAACGACTATACAACATAGTGTCCAATTATGGCTAAACCACCTCTAACCCTAGACTCTTCATTCAATGAAATAAAAAGCTAAAAAAAATACACCCCTAACCCTAGACTCTTCATTCAATGAAATAAAAGCTAAAAAAAATACAAAGGCTCTCTAGGGAGAACTAGAAACCACCCTAACCATTTTAAAATCTTATACCACAAGAATTTCGCCAACTCACAAGAATGCCGCCAACTCACAAGTAAAAAATAAATGGAAAATTGACTCAAGTGGTCCTCTACACATAGGACACAAAACACCCTTAAGATCAATAATAACCTCCACTTAAGCAGGTTAACCCTAGTGAGAATCTTATCTAATAGAAGCTCACAAAAGAACACAACAACTTTATAAGGAGCCTAACTGCCCCAAATAAGAGGTAACATCAAGCCCACACAAATAGAAAATATGAGATAAAAAGAAGACTTGTGTAAAGAAGTATAATGCATGTTAGAGAAATCAAAAATACACTACTAATCAAGATCCTGAAAGGGCGTCACATCCTTAATAACAGAGAAAAGATTATTAATCAATTCCTTCTCATACGCAAAAAAGATATATCTCCCACCAAAGATCCTAAACAAATACGCATCAACCCAAATTCTAACCTCGACAACCACCCTACCAAGCAGGCTAGAGATATTATAAAGCATTATGAATCTCATACTTGGGGGATGATTTTGACCCATGGATCATCCCAAAAAGAGGTAAAAACATTATTGCCCACTTTCATCCTAAGACATTCAACAAACTGATCCAAAGACCAACCGCACCTGAGATCAACATCAACCTCCATTTACTCAACAATGTTAAGTTAACTAGGCAAAGATCTTGAATCCTCAAAAAATCTCCCTCTTTAGGTTTGCACACATCAAACCAATAGACCTAAGGAATATTATAAGCATCTTTAATCCCCGTCTAGAGAAGCCTCGTTGGAATCCTAACTAAATCGTCTAAACCTTAACAAGCATCTTAAAGGATAATAAGAAAATTGGGATGACATTAAGAACCAAGTTAAGAAAGATTATTCTCCGTCGCTCCCAAACTAACATACTTGTATCAAAGAATAGAGCCTTTTAGAGACAATATTTATTAGTGGTTTGCAAGTGTTTTGAAAAGGAAGGTTGGCTCCTACCAGTAAGCCAACTTTAACCACTATTGGATACTAACTCTCTAGTCGGGTAAACTTTTACTAGCACGAAAAGATTATTAGTGAACACATAAGCTCAGATCCAAGATTTTCACTTCTCATAAAAATCAAATCTTACAAGCATATAATTAATAAAGCCCCAACTAACTCAATTACACGTTTATTCAAATCCATATTAAAAATAAGACAAAGTTTTTTTTAACATATCTACCAACTCATTGACCGCAACCATCCCGTCAAGAAATACTGATTGATTGGAGAAAACTAACTTATCCATAATCTAATCTGGCCACAAACACTTTGCAACAAATTTATACACCAAGAAAATCGATCAAAAATCTTACAAATGGATAGGAGACCCGACTCTAAGGGTCATGGTAACAAAGTATATGTAGATAAACTCTAAGGGAGAAAAGTAAAATAGTGAGACTAATCAAACATAACTTCGAGACCAAACCTAAGAAGTATTTAAAATCTCCTAAAAAAAATGTAATTAAAACCATCAGAAACAAGACTCTTATTATTATCACAATGAGCAATTATTCGATCAATCTCAACAGGAAGAAACTAAGCAGAAAGAGCAACATTATCTTCCTCTAAAAGCAAGCAAAATAAACATCATCCAACTAATGCCGATTTACAAGAGGTTCTATAAAATAATTGAAGAAAAAATCAACCACCTGTAACAAAACCTTAGCCAACTCTTCAACCAACTTCTCAGAACATCTAAGATTTAGGATATCGATGTTATTAGACTAATTAATAACAAATTTTTTATTTAAAAAAATTAACAATTAACTTGGGAGTTCGATTCTCGTTCTCAATGTTATATAATAAATACTAATATTATAAATGAAAATAAATTTATTTTCCATTTAAATTATTTTATTAATAAATTTAATTTTTTTTATTTTATAAATAAGTGAAGTGAGAAAATAAGGAGAGAATGCATCACAACTATGTTGACATCATATCCCAAACAAACTAAATCAATATCTTAAAGTATATTATTATTATTATTATTATTATTATTATTATTATTATTATTATTATTATTATTATTATTATTATTATTATTAAAAATTGTATTTAAAGAAAACAAACATCTTAAAAGATTAGGTCAATACTATAAAAGATAAATGTTAACAAATGTTTTAAAACTATATTATAAAATCACATAATATGAATATTATTTTTGGAACTAAAATATATAGTATTAAATAATATATTTTTAAATTGATATTTTTTTTGTATTTAATTCATTACTGTATACCTTGAAGGAACATATATTGATTTGGATAATTGGGCTACAATTTTTTTCTAGAAGAAAACAAACTTCAAAAATGGCTTACAGATAGTAGTGTCAATAATCAATATATAATGTTCCCAATTTGATTTATTATTTCATCTGCAAGGAAGAGGACACGCTGGCGGCTGATGTGACACTTGTATAAATCTAGAAGTTAGACAGAGATAGGTTATTGGAATGGAAAAAATACAGTGCATTCAACCATTCTTACTCAACACTAATCTAATCTTTTTTATTTGCTTATAATGTTTTGTTTTCATGTGAAGTGATCAAAGAAATCATATTGATATGCTTTCATCCCATTTTGTATAAGTACTAAATCTAATTCTTCTATAATACATTAGGATTTGAGTTTGAGTTTGACACTATTATTTCTCTTAAAATTAATTATTCATCAACTATCATCTCTTTTAATTAATAAAATAATAAAAAAGACACATGTCAAATGTAAATTTTATATGGCTTAAATAGTCATTTGGTCCTTGTAAGTTAGCGTATTTTTTTTACTTTTGTCTCTATATCTTTTTTTATTGGGAATAATTCCTCAGTGTTAATTTTTTTTGCTTTAGTCCCTAAAGTTAAAATCTGTAGGAAAATTCGCAGGAAACCTGCAAATTTTCTTGCGGATATTAATTTTAGGGACTAAATCCAAAATAAATTCAATATTTAAGGATTTTATCCAAGAAAAATAAGATACAGGGACGAAAACCAAAAACACGCTAACTTACAGGGACCAAAAGACTATTTAAACTATTTTAAATATTAAAATTTTATTTTTAAAAAATAGCAATTGAACTGGACATGTCTGCTCGTTTAAATCCACCGCACAAAAGCACACAAAACAAAAACGTGGGGACGGACATTGCACATTTAAAGTCGAAAAATTACAAAATAATGTTAGTGTTTATGTCTGTAAAACCCCAAAAAAATAGAACAAGACAGAGCAAACATATTAGAGGATGCGAGTTTAAAACCTTGGATCACGCCGCAAAAAGTGTGGGTAAAACGGACATGTCCGTCGTACCAGACTCGTTTTGTCACTCCTTACCATGATGAAAATAACAATTGTATAAACTTGTGCTTGCGAAAAGTACAATATAAGGAGGGTGTCTTGTCTGCTTACACGTATGATGGCAAAAGACCTTGTATAATAGGTTTGACGAAATTAGTGAATGCATATCCCTCAAAAGAGACTTGAAATCTGATTCCCTAGGGTGAGACTTAGATAGTCGAGTGCCTCAACCGAGACTTGAAAAGTCGAGTCGCTCGGACGAGACATAGATAGTCAAGTCCCTCAGCGAGACTTGAAAAGTTGAGTCCCCCTTACAACTCTGAGGTGTTCGCTTTTGTACTACATGTATAGTTGCTTCATTAGAGGTTTTCTTGTAACATCTCCCTTCGAAATATCTTAATGATAATACTCCCAATATATATAAAGGAATGTTTATTGATTTCGTGTTATTGTTGTTCCTTGATTTGGCAAAGACATTTTGTGGGGCTTAGTTCTGAGGGGCAGTGATAATTTTCGCTCATTACTAAAACAAGATGGTCTCTTAGGGTGACATTGACTTCTCACCACAGAACGAGGCTTGGGAAGGTCGAAGTGATTTAAATATGTGAGACAGTGATCTCTTTCTAGAGAAGAGTGTCCCTGAGATGAATATTAGGGGGGGTTCCTCAATCATAGCCTTGAGGGTGAGTTCCTCAAATAGAACTCGGGGTGAGTCCCTCAAGCGTTGTTTCGAGATATCCCCTCAATCAGTATTAGGAGTGATTCCTTCAAGAGTTGCAATATTTAATGCTTTAGGTATGTGAACTTTTGTTTTCTATTTTTCTTTTTCCTGTTGTATGCCCCTTTGTAACCACATCATTCGAGATTTATTAATGAAAAATTTTAGACCTTGTTGTGATTAGCCTTATTTTATTTTATTATTTATTTCATTGTAATTTCAATTATTTTACTAGGTTTATTCCTTTATATTTCCCTTTGGGAGAGTGCCTTAAGCTTTGCTTGGGGCAAGTTGAGTCTACTTTGACGAGGGTTCCAATAGTAAGTTTTCTGATAAGGCAGCAAGGATCCTTGAGTGAAATTCCGAAAATCATATGTTTGATAAGGTGGCAAGGATCCTCCATTAAAGGTCTAATAATCATATGTATGATAATATATAAAGGATCCTTTAATGAAGGTCCAACAATCATATGCTTGACAAGGCATAAAGGATCCAACTGTGAAGGTCCAACAATCATATGCCTTATAATGCGACAAGGATCCTTCAATGAATGTCTAATAATCAAATACAAGATAAGCCGACAAGAACCGTTCATTGAAGTCAGAATAATCAGATGTTTGATAAGGCGACAAGGATCTTTCAACGAAGGTCTAACAATCATATGTCTAATAAGGAGGCATAGTTCCTTAAGTGAAGGTCCAACAATCATATGTATGATAAGGCGGCATGAATCCTTAAGTGAAGTTCCAACAATCATATGTTTGATGAGGCGAAAAGAATCCTCCAAAAAATTCTAACAGTTATTACCTAATAAGACAATAAAAATCCTTCGGTTAAGGTCCAACAATCATATGTCCAATAAAATCCCTTAGTTGTCCCTTACAAATGGACATGGTCAGTGATATAATATGTACCTCTTGTGGCGAATAACTATTGATGAAAAATCTAGAGAACAATCACGAGTATTGAACAAAGAATAACACCTCTACTCAGTCTAAACGAACATAATGACTTCAATCCTAGTGCTAAAATGCTAAGAATAAAAACTTTGATTGTGTGTGTGTATATGTGTGTATGTGTGTGTATGAAAGAGAGAGTAAATCTAGGGTTTCACAAATAAAATTTAGTCAAGCATCAAATACTTCATCACAAGGGTTCTATTTATATAACCACTTGTGCGGGCTACAAGCTGAACAAGCCCACTAAGAAAATCATACCTTATAGTGTATTGTTTTTAACTTAAGTGCATCGTATCTTACATTGCTGTGTATTTTACTTAAGTACATCTTACCTTACAGTGTTATATATTGCTCTAAAGTAAATTGTACCTTGCAGTGTATCGCATTTCTATGATTAACGCTAGCACATTAGAAGACTGCACACTCAAATAAACTTCCCTTATTTATTTTATCCCCTCAATACGTTCTTATGCGTGTGATCGTGTAAGTTCTTGTGACATAGGAAATTATATCAAATCACACATTTAATATAAAAAACAGTGAGCAGTATATAGCAACACATCATTTTTAATCAAGTCACAAAAATGTCATGTAATCTAACAACATTTTTGTGATAACATTGAAGTATATAATTATCCTTTTGCTCATATGTCTATATTGAGTACAAGGCATATATCATATGTTTATATTGAACTCAAGACATAGATAATGACAACCAAAATAAATGATCTCAAGAAACACATTAACATATTAAGAGTGAAGGAAGATCCTAATGAAACAATCAGAAGACAAAAGACAAGAAAACAAAAAAATAGAGAGAGAGAGAGAGAGAGAGAGAGAGAGAGAGAGAGAGAGAGAGAGAGAGAGAGAGAGAGAGAGAGAGAGAGAGAGAGAGAGACTGAGAGACTGATTCACTATATTTCCAATAATTGAAAATAGTCACCCAAATTCTCAAGAACAATATTTTCTATCTAAGTGTTTTTCATTATTTATAACTATTTATATGTGAATCACACAAGCTCATGTTGTTAAAATTTTTTGTCAATCCCCTTAGATACCTATAAAGGTTTCTCGAATTCCAAGAATACAATCATATGAATTTTTACCCTTGCTTCTCTAAGTCTTCTTCAGGATTGTCACCTTATCGAAAGAAGCTCTAATAAACAAATCATCGAACCAGCCCATACCCCCTCAACTGCCACCGTACCTACTACAAAATCCACACCCAACCAACCTAAAACTTCTTTTCATAACAGTCCAATTTTTAGACACCAAAATAAAATGACCAACCAATTCTTCCTCCAAATCACACAAAGAACATAAGGGGCCAATCAAAACATGCTCCAATTAAACCACTCACACTAAAATACATTAGAATCATATAACAACTATGTTATTCCTACACTATCTCTTACACCTACATCGTATTCACTATTCACAAATATGATGAACAATGACATGAATAGTAAATAGTGACATAAACGGTGATATGCTCGCATACAAAGCCCTGTGAACTAGAGCTGTCAATATGGGCTACCTGGCTGATATGAGTCTCGGGCTTTTTAGGGTCGGGCCTGAAATACCTATATTTAAACGGGCTCTAGTTTTACTACCTAGGCCCAGCCCTGTCTGGGCTGTGGGCTACCCGGACCTAAACGGACTCATTTAAAAAAAATTAAAAAAAATCTCCTTATTTCTTTAAGTAACCATGCAATTGCAATTTGCATGAAGATTTCTCATATCCAAAATTAGGATTTTTAAATAATGCTTTCTAAATAAGTATTTCCCATATCCAAAATTAACTTAACTCAAACTATTCAATATACACCACAAGTTATCCAATGAAGCACAAAAAATTAAATAACTTGTTCCAATAAGTTTTAAGTTACAAATATTCATGATAACATAAAATATTCATGATAACAGAAAATAAGTTTCTTCCTTCCAAGATAACACAAAATATTCATGAACACAAAATAAGTTTCTTCATTCCAAGATAACACAAACAACTGGAAGATTCATTCATGGGTTATTGTGAGAGGATTAGGTTATAGTTTTGTGTGAACAATAACAGAACAAAAATTCATTGTTATGTTAAGTTATGGGTTATTGATTCATTCCGCTATTGGGCTTCCTTGCTTGGCCTAATTGTGTATTTTTTTTTGTATGGTAAGTTAGTAGTTAGGAAGAGATATTTTAAAATTATATTATAAATTTAATATTTTTTTCAGGCTGGCTGGCTATCTATATCTCATACGGGCTAGCCCATATTTTTTAAGGCTTTTTTGGGTCGGGCTAAAAAAGGCCCGGAGGTAAATTGACTCAAAAACAATGCCCAAGCCCTAATTTTTTTCTGGCCCGATGGGCGGCCCATCGGCTTTGCCCCATTTTGACAGCTCTACCGTGAACAGTGCATGAACAATGACTTTTAGTAGTAAAACAAAGTTGGTTAATGAAACGTAAAAAATTGATTAATGAAGTTGGGTAATAAACGTCCAAATATTAAAAATAAATTTTTAGTAATAAAACAAAGTTGATCAATGAAATGTAAAAAATTGGTTAATAAAATGATGAAGTTAGTTAATAAATGTCCAAATTTTAAAAATAATTTTTAGTAGTAAAATAAAGTTTGTTAATAAAACATAAAATGTTGATTAATATAAGTTATGAAGTTGATTAATAAACGTCCAGATATTAAAAATAATTTTTATAAGTAAAATAAAACTGATTAATAAAATATAAAATATTGATTATTCAAATTATGAAATTTATTGGTTAATCATACAATTTTATATCGATATCTTTTAATTTAAAAAAATGTGTGTACTTTAAAATAAATTATTATTATAATATTATACTGTTCATCATATAGTGTATGAGTTTGGTGTAACAATAACATTTTTTATCATTTTATAATAATAATATTATTTAACAAGTAACATGTTTTTTTTTTCAAAGTTTAGTTCTTTTCTATCTTAAGAAAAATAAAATATATATTTTCCCCAATTTCTAAGTTCCAGCAGTGAATTTTACTGTACACGAGTCGTCCTGCTGGGAATTATGAATACGATGAACCAATGAATGTGACACAATGATCAATGAAGGAGAAGTCTTAATTTTGCATTTCTTCCTGCTATATTGGATCTGAAAGGAATTAAAAAGAGGATCTTTTAGATTTTTTTTTTATTTTAAAAATATAATCAATATTTATAGTACTGTTTTTGGTCTTTAATATAAAAAATAATAATTTACTTTTTTGTTTTATTGAAAAATTAATATATTAAAGATCAGAGGGAGTATCTTTTTTATGGAAGTGAACAATATCATTATTGGTTAAGAATTTTAAAACATATTTAAATACACTTAAAATAAAAATATATTAATAATAAATATTTAATTATTATTTTCTACTAATATAGAGTTACACATTTGATTTACTCGTATAGTTTGAATTATTGGGTTAAGATAGAACAAATACAAAGATGAAAACTAAGCTATTTGATTACCCTGTCAAGGGTTTCAAATTCATGAGCACAATGCAAATCACCCAAAGTTGAGAGTGACCTATGTATATCAACAATAATTCATGCATATTATTGAGTACTTTCCAAGATAGATCAAGCAGTTTTTTTGTATCATTGACTTCTCAATGCACAGGATACATCATACAAATTGTCCCTACTTAAAGATGATGTATGCACTTGCATTTTAGAATCGAAAAGTTCATAAATTACATAAAAATTAAAAACCTACAAGCCAATTTTATTTTTCGTTTAAAAAAACTAATTACAAAACTTAAGTACACAAAATGAAATAGAATCGAAAAGTTCATAAATTACAAAAAAATTAAAAACCTACAAGCCAATTTTATTTTTCGTTTAAAAAAACTAATTACAAAACTTAAGTACACAAAATGAAAGTGTGCAGATAAGTTAGAAATTGCATATACTTGTTTCCTCGCTATAACATATTAAATATAGAGACAACCCGAGATGCATTGATATTGTTAAGCAATTTTACACTATTAATACATCTCGGATTGTCTCTATATTTAATATGTTATAACGAGGAAGCAAGTATATGTAATTTCTAACTTATCTGCACACTTTGTGTACTTAAGTTTTGTAATTTAGTTTGGATAATGCTAACATGTGCCCTTAAGGCACATGTTAAGAAACCTCCATTTAGAAAGTTTGTCTTGAATAAAATAAAAAATTAAATTAAATATGTGTTTGTAATTAATTCAATACACAATTTCCAAGATAAAATTTCTTTAAATGGTTTTTAACATATGCTCTTAGGGCACATGTTAGCATTACCCTTTTTTAATTAATTTTATATTTATTTTGGATATGCAGAATTTTGTAATTCTTAAGAGATTCCGTGTTATTATCCGATCTTCCAAAGCTCCAAGGATTATTGAGGTCATTTGGAAACCTCCCCCTAAAAATTGGACTAAAATAAATTATGATGGTGCCTCTGTTTCTCCCTCTGGTAATTCCACTTGTGGTGGTGGCATAGTGTGTAATAGTGATGGTGGCTTTCTGAGAGCCTTCGCTATTTGGTTGGGTATTTCCAATTCTCTCATGTCGAACTCTCTGTTGCGATGTTTGCAATTGAATTTGCCCATGAGAATAATTGGCATAATCTTTGGTTGGAAACATATTCAATGACGGTAGTTAAGGCGTTCAAGTATCTTTTTTTTTGTACCTTGGCGCATTAGAAATAGACGGGTAAATTGTACAAAAATAGTCAATAATTAGATTTTATAGTCTCCCATATTTATAGGAAAGAAAATAGTTGTGTTGATGCACTTGCTAATATAGGTCTTAGTCTATCTGATTCAACTTACTATACTTTCATTCTTGCTAGTCTTTGTGTAGATTTTGTAAAAAAAAATCGGCTTAATTTGTCATTCTTTAAGTTTATATCTTCTTGATAGAGTTTTGGTGGATGTTCCTCTTATCTTTTTGTCTCAATTTTCTTTTTTTCAATATATCATCATTTAAAAAAGTATATGTTAGGGGATAGTTTTGTTTTAATTTTTAAAGTAATGATATTTATTGTACTACAAAATTATTAATTTTATATTATTATATATTTTTATAAAAAAAACTAAAAACTATTTTTCTAAAACACTTTAAATAAAAAAATTAACTTCAATAACTTCTCTAAAAATTTATTTTTAAAACTTTCATCTTTTTTTCTATGAATTTTTCTAGATTTGAAAATTTTTAAAAATATTAAATCATTTTAAACGCCTGTGATAAATTTGGATCAAAATATTTTTGGAGGCAATCTTTCTCTCAAAGTAGATATAGCTAAATCATTTCAATCTATAAGTTGGAGATTTGTTCTTCATGTTCTTCATAAATTTGATTTTAATTGATTTTTTTGCCAATAGATTCAAACAATTCTTTCTTTAGCCTATCTTTATGTTGCCATCAATGATACTCAACATGGCTTGTTCAATTGCACTAAAGGGTTAGCTAAGGAGACTCCTTATCTCCTCTCCTTTTTTTCTTTGCTGAAGAAGTTCTTTGTAGGAGCATTGCAAAATTTGTCAATAGGTAGTCTGAAACTCATAAAAGGCATCAGAGACACTCTCTTAGCTACTAATTTTCTTTATGTATATGAAATTCTCATTTTCTGCAAGGGAAAATTCTCCAACATTCATGTCTTTATCAATCTTTTCAACAAATATTCTCAAGTCTCATGTCAGGTGGTTAACACAACTAAGTCTTTCATTTTTTTTTATCCATTTCTAATAGCAGACTTGTGCACATTCTTCAGCCCATAGGTTTTTTAAAGGGAAAATTTACCTTTTAATTATTTAGGAGTGTCTATCTTAAAGGGTATGGTCAAATCTTCCCACTTGTAACCTATTGGAGACAATATTGTTTCTATGATACCAACTTAGAAGGGTTCTAGTTTTTTAATGGTCGGAAAAGTTATGCTAGTTAAATTTATAATCCTAAGTATCCTCACTCATTTTATAGATATATACTCCAAGGGCCGTCCATTTGCAGGTACAGTCTGCGCTACAGCGCTAGCCCCCAAATTTTGGGGTGGGGGGCTTATTTTTTAATTACTGGAGGAATACATTTTACACTTGTTTTTTTTAAAACAAGTGTAAAATCAAATGTTGTTATCAAAATCTATTTTACACAAGTTTTTTAAAACAGGTGTAAAATCATAATTTATTTTCAAAACCTATGATTTTCATCGATTTTTTTAAAAAAATCGGTATAAATTCATATTCTTGTAGGCCTATTTTTTAAATTAGAATATGACCCCTGGATTGATTGGACCGATCATGATACTCCTGGCGTGTTGCTTTGTTGAAATACATTGAAAAATCTTCTAGAAACCTTATATGGAGTGGAGATGTCAATAACAGAAAGGTGGTCATGGTTGCTTGGAAGAAGATTTGCAAACCTCAATCCCATGAAGGCTTGAGTTTAAGATCTTTGCTCGGACTAAACGAGGCACACGAAACTGTGGCAAAAATGCGGAATGTTATTTTTTTGAAATCTTAACACCTTTCTCTTTTCAACCATTGCACTCTCTCATATTTCATATTTCATATCACCTTTTCCAACAAATATTTTAACTTTCCAAAATCATCTCATCTTTCATATTTACAAAGTGTTGAAATCAGAATTTTCAAGTGAATTTTTCTGCATTGCTCTTTCATTAAATCTTAAGAAAAATTCATATCATTTCTTGAACACTTGTTGTATATCCTTGAGAAAGTTATTTGCTTGGAAAAGAAGATCAATCAAGTGATTGAGATATTGTTCAACTTCAAAAAACTCTTGTAAAAATTCAAACATATTGTTGTTTACTTACTATCAAGGATTATTGGAAGTAAGTGTGTGTGCATTGAAGATGATTGTTCTTCTTGCACTTAGTGTTGAAGATCTTAAAGGTTTTAAGAGCCTTTGATCTTTCTATAGGTTAGATAGTAAAGCATCACATTTGGTGTGGATAAGCTTGTACAAAACTATAGTAAAATCTCTTTCATGTTAAAAGGGGACTGGAGTACTCTCGGATTGTGAAGGGAACCAGTATATATCTTTGTGCCTTTTATCTTTCCGCATTTTATTGCTTTATCCTCACTTAACCAAACCAGAAAATAAGAACATCCTTATTTCTAAAACCAGAAATTTTTTATTGGTCCTAATTCACCTCCTCTTATGCGCACTTCATACTTACAATACTTGGGTGAGACTTGTTTAATAATGAGGAGTTACTATAACAAATAATACATTTTACGACAAATAATTCATGTCACCCAATAAAAATACCGAGGTATAAATCTTGGAGGCGCCACATTGTTTTTGTTGTAATTATCATCTATTCCTTGGTTGATAACTATAATCGAAGGGAAAACTAACTAAGAGTCACACTTCGAATTCCAGCCATTATAGTTTATGTTTTTATTTCCTTTATAATTCTGTCATTATGTTTATTTTATTTTAATATTAAGTCATCTATTTCTTCGGTTAGAATATCAACCGAGGGAAAAGATTACGCAATTTTGTCTATGAAAACATTCATTGTTTTTCCCTAACTTAAAGCATTTGTTTCCTCTTCAAACTCGTAAACACGATTTTTTCAGATGGATATCAAGATGGAAAAATCTTTTAAGGTTATGTGTTTTGTTGATGTTGTTCCTTATTTTATTGTATTTTGTATTTAAAAAAGAATTAACTTATTACCTCATGTGTTAAAAAATATCCGAGGAAAAAGTGTCACATTTTTATTCATAAATTTTTTTTTGTCATTCATTTATTGAGTTTGAGTATCAATGCTCAAGACACAGCCAACACATTAATTCACTAGAAACTTTAGAGATTCGTGTGAAACCCTCGTGACAACCAATCAGAACATATACGCCAAAAGTATATATATTGGATGCTACATTGTGAATAACAAACATTGATAGTAAAAATATTAGGATTGAAAAAGTGAAACTTAAAGGAGTGTGAAAACAATCTCTATGAAGGATTACCAGAGTAGAAAATAGTATTGGTTCAATATTTGTATTCTTTACATAATCTTTTGTCTTGTTTCATCATAAATTATTTTCTTTATCTAACCTTTATTAATTTTATACCATAATCAAATGAATTAGAAGTCATTGAGAATATATTACAATATATTTGTGAGATATTGGATTAAATTTTAGTATGATCGAATGGTACCTTCTTGGTTCGACAATTCGATAGGATCTTAGCATGTCGTCAAAGTCTGTTCACATGTTGTAGTCGAAGTATGCTCAAGTATGCAGTAGTCGAAATGTTAGGATTGTTAGCATGTCAAATTAGATTTGTTTGCTAAGTCCAATTGTTTAAGTTAACTTGTTTCCTAAGTTAGCTTATGTAATGAGTCTGTGTATAAAAGCTCATTAGTTTAATATAGTTTTATTATAAATAGCATACTAGTCTCTTATCATTGCACACAACCAATCCTTATTAGGGTGAGAGAGACTATTTATTATACTTTATTTTTTATATTGATTTTATAACAATATAAATATGCAATAAATTAGAATATTTGTTCTTCACCAAAATTGATAAGGATGATAACGAAGAAATTTTAAAATTTTAAAATAAAATCGCACTTGTAGGTTTAACAAAAATATTGAAAAATCATTAAAATTTGTATTTTAATGAACCAAGAAACTACTATATGTATGTTTCCCTTTTTTTTCTTAATGCATTTTTGACCTTTAGCCTCTGTTTTAAAAAAAACTACAATTTTTATCTTCTTTGCAATTGCATTTACAATTTTTAAAAAAAACAAAAAACATATCAAAAGATTTGAATCAAAACTCTCACCATCAAATTTTGAAAATGAGAAGAGTATAATTTTGCACAGCAGTCTCCTACTTCATTCATTCTTACATGTTTCATTACGAGTTGCCCACGTTGCTCATTAATTAGTTTGACTCACGTGCCTAAATTAAACAATGCAATTACCCTTTTCATTTTATCCAAAAATAAAAAATAAAAGAATATTCTACTAGAGATTTTTATTTAGGCGTTAGCTCCATCTTTTAATACAACAAGATGATAAAAAATATTCAAAAACATCCTCTATGGCCTTACTTTTAACCACATCCAAATAAGTACTATCTATTGTTTTTTAATTCCATTGAGTCATCACTCTCTCAATCTTTTTGGTCTCTTTGTTTCCCATGAGTATATAAATAACCCAAACCCCCAAATATCTTCATTCAAACTTCAAAACACACAATTAGGAGTGTTTCACTATTAAAGGAAAAAAAATATATACACACACATTAGGCATATACACAAAATTCCAATTTGTTAAGTTCATCCAAAAATGGACTTTGATTCTCTTCTCTTTCAAAACCAAAACCAAAACCAAAACCTTCTATACTTCCCTCAAAATTCCTACTCCAATAATTTCTCTTGGGAATTAGAAAATTTCAATAGTTTCTTTAGTGATGATATCGACTTCAACAACGAATCACAAACACATACGAATGAATCATTTTCTTCATCTTTATCATCCGCTGAGTCCAATTCTTTGGTGTCCGTACTAAACAATGAGTCAATAGAAGTCTCATCCAATACAACTTATACACAACTAATCAAACAAACACAAACTTCATCACTATCACCATCACCACCGCAGATTAAGGAAAGTAATAAAAGGGCGTATAGAGGAGTAAGAACAAGGCCATGGGGAAAATTCGCGGCCGAGATAAGAGATTCAACACGAAAAGGTGTTAGAGTATGGATTGGAACATTCGACACGGCCGAGGCGGCCGCGTTAGCTTATGATCAAGCAGCTTTTTCAACAAGAGGTTCATTGGCAGTGTTGAATTTTCCTGAAGAAGTTGTTAGAGAATCACTTAAAGAAATGAGTAGAAACTCTAAGCCTTTGGAAGAAGGTACTTCACCCGTATTGGCACTCAAGAGGAAACACATCATAAGAAAAAAGTCCAATAAGGTTAGTAAAAAGAAAAGCAAAAGTGAAGAACAAATCAAGATTCAAATTGAAACCAAAAATGGTAATAGTAATTCACAAAATGTGTTTGTGTTTGAGGATTTGGGTGCTGAATATCTGGAGCAACTATTGAGCTTGACTTCTTAGTTTTTTTTTTTTTTTTTTTGTCTAGATTCATAGGTTTTGGAATTTTGCATCAACTTGGGATTCTTAAATTCATGATGATGACAAGATAAAGGTTCCATAGGATATTCCTTCCTCGTCTTTTATCGTCATCATCATCACTTCACTACTTGAATTTTTATTTTGTACTGTTATTGTTCTGTAAAGGAAAAGAAAACTTTACAAAAGTATATAATTACATATATGTTTTTGGAAAAATATACTATATTGCGCACGTTAATTCATCTTCATTATGAAATTATTGTATAATTCGTTATTTATTTTCAAATTTACATACCACACCATATTTAAATATATACAGAAAGAAGTGTATTTATTTGTGGACAAGGTATGTATATCTTTTTAATTAAATTTAAAAATCGTAAAATAATATATTTGATTCGGATATTGAATATTTTTTAACAAAACCGTACTATATAATTTTATAGAGAAATCAACAACTATTATTCATATATTTTATGATATTTTTTTATAATATTTATTTTAAATTACATAAAAACAAAAATAAAATATTATTTATTTATAAATATAATTATTTTTATTTAAAATGAAACTATGATTTTTTTTTTTTTATATCAACTGAACTAAACTAAAACACATCTTTTTTCTCTGGTGACTCGATGATTTTTAGTGTCATAATCGCAAAGTTCAAAGAATGCTTCTATTAATATAAGCAACAATGTAGAAGTAATGGAAAAGTATTAGGATACGTAATTGTTTGTCTTATTTGAATTTGACTCATAAAAGATAAATATTTTTTAATACCTAACTTCATTGATATAATTTAAATAATGGGTCTATGATTTGGTCACAAACGTAATTTTATAATTTAAATATTCCAAAATATTGAAAACCCATGAAAATTATAATATTAAAATAAAATTATTACTAAAAACTAGAAACACATGAAATTATTAAGTTATTCATAAGCTTTTTTTTAAAATTATATTATATTATTTAATTATTTTTTATAATTCATTTAAAATTAATTTTTTAAAAATATTTATTTCACTAAAATAATATCCTAAACCCATCAACTAGAAATAAGGAACCTGTTAGATGATATTTAAGGATAGTATAATACTATATCGATGATATACATTGATTTAATCTATAAATAGTAATATGTAGGAAAAAATGGAACATGAGTTGTTGTAAATAATAAAAAACTTATTCGTGTCATGTGAGCATGTGAAAATTTACTTCCATGTCTTGAACATTTTTTTTAAAAAGGACACCCTAAAACATGTTGGCTTTAGATGGATGATATCTTTGCTAGTAAAACTACTAAGGTTAAAATATATAACTGTAACAATAAAACCATCTAAAGCTCTACCAAAATCAAAGTCAATACAATATATCTCATTGTTTCTCAATATATGATCTTGTAATATTTGAAATTAGGTTCTAGAAGGTACAAAAGCATATAAAGACATTCATTAATGTCAAGTACAAACTAAATATCAAACTTTAAAAGATAAAAAAGTTACCCTTCATTGAAGGTCCCCTAAAAAAGGACTTCCACCAACTACGATGTATTCAACTATCCTCCATAATTCTTTATAAACTCAATTAAGTGATTTCTTTATGTGAATCGACAGACACATTCTCAGACTATTTTTTTTGTTGGCAATACCCATTTAGGATCAATAGAAAAAACTCAGTTTCTAAACCCCTTAATTGCGGGAAAAGATGCATTAACTTAATAGTCATTGCAACTTTCTTCCCTCAATAAAAACTCTATTTCGACTAACAGCTCTTTCATAAAATTTCACCACCAACATCAATCTCCTAATGTCAAAAAAGGAACAACTCCTTACAAAGTTAACTGCCATCACACGAAGGCCGAAAGATCTTTGTCTTATTAATATTCAATTAAAGGCCCAATTCTAGGTGGAGGTTTTAGTAATCTTCTTTGAATCCTTTATGATAGTTTGATCATTAAGATACCAGGCATAAAGAATAAAGAATAAGCTTGAAATTATATATGATCTAATGAATAAGAGACTACAACACAAGAGCAAAAAAAGAGTGGCCCAAATGGGGTTCCTTTTTACACTTTAGTGGTAGACATAATATGTATTTTCCCCAAAGGTATAACCTTAATGTCATGGGCGGAGCCAAAGCCCAGCTAGCCCGGGCAGCCGCCCGGGCTCAACCCCTATTTTCTTTGTGCACCCTCAATTTAATAGTCAATATTTAGACAAAATTAGGGATAAAATTAGGGGCAAAGTTAGTAAAACTAGGGTGTGAAAATTAAAACAGATGAATAATCAATGGTGTAAAATTTTTGCCCAGGCTGCATAAAATTCCTGGCTCCGCCACTATGTCTAACCATGAAACAATTTAACCCACAAAAAAATAGATTGACATCTCATCTCAACTTGCATAATACATCTACAATATTGAAAGCATTCGCAAAATAATTGTGAGCATAAGTAAAGATACATCTCCATCTCACTTGCTTAAAAGCAAAAATATATCAGAGGTCATTTAAGTTATTTTATTGTAATAAGATAGTCCTTTAAGTTTTTTTTTTCTACAAGTGAGTCCTTTAAATTAACTAATGTGTGTGTTGTTGGTCTTTTTTACCTTTTTTTTTTTAAATCTTAAATTAAATCAATCACTTAAAGTACATAAAATTGCAACAAAATGCATATATTAGCATCCTAAATACATAAAGTAGGATAAAAAAAATAGATCTTAATTCAACCAAAATTTTTTTAATAGACCAAATTATTACAAAAAAAACTTAAAGGACCAATTTATTATAATAAAATAACTTAAAGAGCCTCTTGAGTAATTATGTTCTTGCTTAAAAAAATTTCGTTATTGTGCAAAATGATTTCAACACTATAGATATCTTTACCCCAAACTAAAAATCTTTCAATTATTGTCCCACATCTACGTACCGACTCCTTTCATAATAATAATAATAATAATAATAATAATAATAATAATAATAATAATAATAATAATAATAATAATAATAATAATAATAATAATAATAATAATAATAATAATAATAATAATAATAATAATAAAAGATGAATATAACAAATATACTATAATGTAAACTTTCAAGTATATATATTTAGTTCATGCCGCCGAAACTCGTTAAATTTACACAGTCTCTCCCATAATCTTCTATAATATAAGAAAATTAATGGTTGTGGAAAAGTCAAAAATACCCTTATTTGATTTTTTGCAACTACATTAAAATTGTGGTTATTTGGTCTTTGTACCATAAAGTTCTTAATTTTATTATTAAAATAATACAACTCTTATATTTTATCAAACTTATCAAATCTCTCTCCATTCTCTATTTTTGTTCTCTTTCATCACTTTCTCACTTCTTTCTTCCACAAAAAAAAAATCTATTATTGATTTTTTTTATATACGAAAAATGGTATTTATGATCGAAATATTCTCTAGTAAAAAATGATATACGGGAAAAATTTATTAAAAAAATCTATTATAGATCTAAATATTTTTATATACGAAAATTTAATATTGATCCAAATATTTTTGTAAATGATACCTAAATAAAAATAATATTTGTATACGGAAAAAATCTATTATTTACGAAAAATGGTATTTATGATCCAAATATTTTTTATTCAAAAATGATATACGCGAAAAAATCTACTATTGATCGAAATATTTTTATATGCGAAATTTACTATTGATCTAAATATTTTTGTAAATGATACTTAAACAAAAATGAAGTTTGTATACGGGAAAAAAAACTATTATTGATCTAAATATTTTTATATAAGAAAATTTGATATTGATCCAAATATTTTTGTAAATGACACCTAAACAAAAATAATATTTGTATATGGAAAAAAATCTATTATTTACGAAAAATTGTATTTATGATCCAAATATTTTTATTCCAAAATGGTATACAAAAATAATCTACTATTGATCTAAATATTTTTATATACAAAATTTACTATTGATCTAAATATTTTTGTAAATGATACCTAAAAAAAAGAGGTCTGTATACGGAAAAAAAAATTATTATTGATCTAAATATTTTTATATACGAGAAATGGTATTTATGATCAAATATTTTTTATCCAAAAATGATATATGGAAAAAAATCTACTATTGATCTAAATATTCTTTTATACGAAAATTTAAAATTGATCCGAATATTTTTGTAAATGATACCTAAATAAAAATAATATTTGTATTATTATTTACGAAAAATGTTATTTATGATCAAAATATTTTTTATTCACAAATGGTATACGGGAAAAAATCTACTATTGATGTAAATATTTTTATATACGAAATTTACTATTGATCCAAATATTTTTGTAATTGATACCTAAACAAAAATGAAGTCTGTATACAGGAAAAAATCTATTATTGACCTAAATATTTTTATATATGAGAAATAGTATTTTTGATCCAAAAATGGTATACGGGAAAAATATATTATTGATCTAAATATTTTAATATACGAAAATTTGATATTGATCCAAATATTTTTGTAAATGATACCTAAACAAAAATAATATTTGTATACGGAAAAAAATCTATTATTTACGAAAAATGGTATTTATGACCCAAATATTTTTTATTAAAAAATAGTATATGAGAAAAAATTTATTATTGATCTAAATATTTTTATATACGAGATTTACTATTGATCCAAATATTTTTGTGAATGATACCTAAACAAAAATAAAGTCTGGATATGGAAAAAAAAATATTATTGATCTAAATATTTTTATATACGAGAAATGGTATTTATGATTAAATATTTTTAATCCAAAAATAGTATACGGAAAAAAAATTTATTATTGATTTAAATATTTTTATATACGAAATAATCAACTATTTATCTGAATTTTTTTCTCATTTAATATTTTTATTTAAAATAAACGATGTATCCAAATTCGCGTAACCAAATAGAACCCGTGCGTATGCACGGATTTGCTACTGGTTTATGTTCAAACAGAATGTACAATCTGTTTACAAAATGCATAATTGCACGTCGATGCTACTTGACTTGACTTGCCTAGTTGCCTTGACTTTGCTTCACTCGATTAGGTGGGGATTTAAGCAAATTAAAAGTTTAAAAAATAATATAATAATTAAATAATCTAAAACTAATGACGTACGGACAAATCTAAATTACTCTCTCGGCACTATTATAAGTATCACATTTATAACTAAAAAGATGATCTTTGAATATCATTATTAATATTGTTAGTTTTTAAACTGAGAGTGAGAACCAAACTCTATCTCGTTAGTATTGCTATATTTAGTATTATTAGGCTTTTTTTTCTGGTTAAAACAAAAACTCAAGTATCAGTGTTGTTAAGCCCCAGGTATTAAACCATTTCTATATATTAAAATTACAATTTAAAAAACATAATTGAATGATTGTCAAGGACTCAAGGTTGTAGGCCATATGTTTAGGTGTAAGGACACCCTGTCCCTCACAGATGTAATTCGAATCGATTTGTTTTTTCTGCACCACTTGATTAATAAATCCAACAAGATTGCCTTAAAAAAATAATTGTAGACCTCTAGAACAATTATTTGTACTTATAATAATATTCAACTCCTTGAAGGGTTTGGAGTAGAGTAGTACTAGTATTAATACCCTAATAAATATATAGCTATTTCTAAAAAGTTGTTTAGATTTTAATTAAGTATAAATAAATGTTGTTCATATATTTTTTAATTTTTTTCTAGAATAATTTAATTTCTTTTATTTAAAATTTATTTGTTACAGAATTAAATTTTGGTTTTGCACTTCATATAAATATAGAATTATGTAATATAGCTGAAATTGTCTTTTTTTATTAAAGAGATGGAGTAATATCTGAAAACACATCTGTATAAATTAATGTATATCAAATCATATAGAGACAGAAACTTATTCCAAATATTAAAATCTTGACACCAAATCTATTTATTTAAGGGTGGTATAAATAGGGGTGATCGTATCCGAACCAATCCAAAAGGAAAACTGCAAACTGAACCAATCCAAACCGAAAACCGCAAAAACCGCGTTTGGTTTGGATGATTTTGGATGATTTTTGGGCCAAACCGCACGGTTCGGTTCGGTTTGCGGTTTTCATTTCTCAAAACCAAACCAAACCGAACCGAACCGCATATTTAACTAAACTTTTGAATTTCTATAATTAATTTATTATATTTCCAATCCAATTGCAATACTGTACACTCACGTCACGTGACTCACTATTCCTTCATTCTTCCTTCCTATTCAACATTTCAACTTCATTCTATGATTTCTCTCATTTGATGTATATGTAGTGCTGATAATATTTAGTCCTGAAGTTGTAATGTTGTACTAATATTTAGAACTGAAGTTATCTGATACTTGTATATGTAGTATGTAGTTCATTAGTTAGTATGTAGTTTATTAGTATGAAAAACTGTATATAATATGTAGTATGAATAACTAAAGTTATATTAGTAATTTATTATGTAGTATATGTAAAATACATAGTATGGTACTGTAAAATACATGATACACTTATATGGTAGTAATTTTGGTGTAAAAGAATTGTTTTGGTGTAATTATTATGAAAAACTTCTTTTTAATGGTACTGTAATATATGTAATATATGTATGGAAGAATGAATTATTTTCCTTTTTTTTATTTCAGTACATTTTTATTTTATGGTGTAAACCGCAGCCCACCGAACCGATCCTAACCGCATTAGTTTGGTTTGGTTTGGTTTGGATGACTTTTTAAAAATTAACCGAACCAAACCGAACCACATGCATTTTTATCTCGCGATTAGGATGACTTTGATGCTCAAAACCGAACCAAACTGCACCGCGAACACCTCTACGTATAAATACATTTTAAACATAACAATATATTAAAATTATATTTAGAATTCATAAGTTGGCTATACATGCCAAATTTATTAGTAGCTACCGACACCATCTATAATCTATTAAAGGTTTGTTATCCGTAATAAATATTCAAAATTTTATGTATATTTACAAGTATTTATTTTACGACACCATATTTCAAACCAACCATTGCAAAAGTAGCATGAAAACGATTAATAAAATAATCATGGTTACACAATAATGTAATAGAAAAAGGTTGCACAATAATATACTTTTGAATTGTGCCCTCTAATAAATACTTTGAATTTATTGTTTTCTCCCTCCTAATTATATATTTAATTTTTCAATTTAGTAAATCATTATTCTCTCTTATTTATTACTATTTCTTAATCCGTATAGAATGATTAAATATGACAAATAATATAGGAGGGAGAGTATGTTTAAGAAGCATTTTATGTATTTGTTTTATTTATTTTAAAAAACTAATAGTTGACCAATGGCCATGAAGACTTGCCCAATCTATATGTTCAATCACTAATGATCATGTGAAGCTCCCAATTTATAAGTCCAATCTCTAATGATCATGTGAGCCTTAGTCAATAGGCTCAGATTTCGTATATAATCGCTCTCTCTTTTTTCATCCACGCTATTGAAATGCATTTAACAGTTATTTGCACTTCATACAAAAAACAATAGAGATAATTATAATCGTCTTCTTTATATAAGTGTGACGTTGAGTCACTCCTACATGAATTTTTATTTATATTTGTAAAATTTTAATTCACTCATATACTTACAAGAGTGTGTGAGTGTTAACCTTTCGCAAGTACCTTTATGTGATCACCGAAAAACTATAATCAACGTGCCAAAAGCCTACTCACGGTGGTCCTCATCAACCTAACATCTAATTTCTGTTCTAGTACAAAATAGTGGTGATGTTTCTGAGAATCTTCTTTTGATTCTCATTAAATCACTTTTAATTCTTTTGAGTTTTACAGTTACGCATGTGCAACCTTTTTCTATTACATTATTGTGTAACCATGATTATTTTATTAATCGTTTTCATGCTACTTTTGCGATGGTTGGTTTGAAAGCAACACATAATTGAAATGCGACTCACAATCTACTATCAACTATTCAAATTTTTCAAGACAATACTTCACTAGTTCTCTCTCCTGTAGGTGTAGAAAAATCCTTTAAAAATGGATCTCCAATCTTCAAAGATGATTCCTCAATGAAATTTTGTTCTTCAGGGGACATATGTTGGACCAGATGTTGAGACAACTTCTTAAACCAATTTGCAACAATTATAAATCAATGCACAAAGAAATAAAATAACGCAAGAGATTAATAACCTAGTTCGGTGAAACCACGCATACGTCTGGGAGGAACTCTATCCAAGAAGGGAATTCACTCTTTATAGAATTAGTACAAAGTGTCTTAGATGAACAAGCCCCTTGTTCAATTTCATATTTGTTGTGATAATGACAAGGTTCAATTTTAATCAATATTTTGATATGTGAGGTAAAGAACAACAACAACCAAAATAAATGGCCTTCAACAATAATAATCAATAACTAGAAAATATAATAGAATAAAAGCGAAAAAAGATGAAAGGTTTGTTTACCCAGTTCGATCAAAATATCTACTCTGCGAGAAAGAGTAGCTCTCAAATTCACTATAGTCAGAAAGTTGTTACAAGAGATTACAAATGAGTTACAAAAAAATAGCCTTCGCCTTCAGAGTTGTAACACCTTGGATTTCCGCTTACCCCGCGGGGATTCCGGCCTACCAAGCATGTCACCAGCTTAATTAATACTCCCCCTAGGTCCGGTTACCTGATGCCCAGGAAATATTGTTTTTTCCCCTAGGTCCGCTTACCGGCTGCCCATGATATCTTGTTTTTGCCTCCCGCAGGAATCGAACCACGTACCTAGGGGTTAAGTACGTATTCATAGCCATTCCTGCTACCAATTGAGCTAATGTAACACCCCAATATCCGCTACACGCATCAACCGTGTCGCCCAACCGAGCATGTCACCAGCTTAATCAATAATCCTCCTAGGTCCGCTTACCGGCTGCCCAGGAAATATTGTTTTTGCCTCCCGCAGAAATCGAACCACGTACATAGGGGTTAAGTACGTATTCATAGCAATTCCTTCTACCACTTGAGCTACTAGCTCAATTGGTAGCAGGAATTGCTATGAATACGTACTTAACCCCTAGGTACGTGGTTCGATTCCTGCGGGAGGAAAAAACAATATTTCCTGGGCAGCCGGTAAGCGGACTTAGGGGGATTATTAATTAAGCTGGTGACATGCTCGGTTGGCCGACACGGTTGATGCGTGTAGCAGATATCGGGGTGTTACAAGAGTTCCCAAGAACAACCCTGAACACGCCCAAGAACAAATCCTTATTTTCTACTCAAATGTTTCCCAACCTCTACAACTCCCAATATATGAATCACTCAAATCTCTAAGATTGTCACACTGTAAAACACTAAAGAGATGCATATTTATAATTACTAAAACCCAACATACAAAGTTCAAAACACAACCTATTGATTATTAGAATAAAATATTATAAATATATTTAATATATTTTATATTAATTTAGACTTTTAGATTATTTATAAATAACGGATCCACAAACAAACTGGTCAAACAAGAAACTCGCGAATCGCCTAACCGAACATTCTTGTTGCTTTTTGACTTCCTGACTTTTGGAAATCTCGAAACATGTTTTCTTTCTCTTTATAAACAAATTTTTTAAGGCATACTTCAAAAATATCCACCTTGACTTTAAACTGTGGTGATGCCAATTTAACCATCAACCACTTTGCTACTCTCAACCATATTGAAACTCTAATTAGTAATCTTGATTAAGTTAAAGGCACCCTTGAATCTTGATCTCGTCACTTGTATCCACTTGTTTCCAATTACCCTTTATGCATAGGTAATATAAAAAGTCCACAAGCATGGTACTTCAACCATTGTCAACTTCATATACCTTCGAACGCATCCCTAAAGGTCCCTATTTTTGTATTTTGTAATCCTTCGACCATATTCAAAGCATAACACCCAAGGCTAGCATAATAGTTCCTTTGAGATGCTACATTTCCCCATCTTACCTTATACCGAGTCAAATGATAGTTAGAGATCTATGTAATTGTTCCCCCTACTACTAGTATCCATAGTAGGAAACTCCACCTCAATCTGAGTTTTCTCTATTGTAGTTTTCTAATAGGTTTATCCCTTGATTTTTATTGTTCTTCCTTTGAAGAAATTCTCTACCAACCAAGTAAGTTTCTTTGACATCATCCCTTTCCCAAAAACTCAACAACAACTCAGCAATTACATGCATTTTTTCCATTGGTTCCTGCAAAATTCATTATACACTTTTGAAATAGCCTTAAGGCATTCATAACACATTGACCTCAAATCCCATAACTCTTTCTTGTCATGAAAGTATCCACTAGTTAATGATGAAAGAATAACAACATTTGAACCTTCTAACATATATAGACCACATATTTTAGACCCTTCAAAAATAATCACTTCATCATACGAAATCTTCAATACTCCACATTTAACTCTAGTGCAATAGCCTATATCATCATACATGCTTATAGATAACAAATTTCACATGAGTTCTGGAACATACCTCACACTGTGAAGAAGAAACTCACGATCATCAAACATTTTAAGTCTGACTGTACCAATGCTATGAACCTTGCAAGCCTTACTATCACCAAGGCGAACTACTCCATCTTCCACCGGCTTCAAAATCTCTAAGTATTCTATTCTTGGACATATGTGATAAGAGCAACTTGAATATATGATCCAACTACCTTCAGTCTCCAAATTTTTTACCACTAATGCACCAACATCTTCATAACCATCCTCATCCAAGGTAATCGCAACTTGAACATAATCATCATTGACCTTTCTCTCAAGACAATACTTCTTGAAGTTTTTGGTTTTCTGACAATTGAAACATTTTACCTTTGACTTGTCAAACTTATTTGATTTGGAAATCCCTCTACACTCAGTTCCTCCTCTTGAGACACTTAAGCCTTCACCATTATCTTCAATCTTCAAATCTTTCACCTTTAAAAATTCTTTGAATTTCATCGTCGTTTGGACTTCATCCAAAGTAATAGTACCTTCCTTACCATAAAGAAGATAGTCCTTTAAGTGCTCAAAGTATATGGGTAATAAACTCAATAAGAGTCGAGTCTTGTCCTCATCATCAATATTCACTTCAATTTTCTCTACATCATCAATAATCTTATGAAATTATGTCAGCTGCTCCATTATAGATTTGTTTTCCACTTTTCGGAATGAGCGGAGTTGTTGTTTCATACACAACCTATAAGCCAAAGACTTGGTCATATACAATGATTCACGTTTAGCCCACATTGAAGCAGTAGTATGCTCTCTGGCGACTTTCCTTATAACTTTATCCTCGAGGCACAAGATAATGGCTCTTGTTGGACTTGAGACTTCACACACAAGTGAGGGGGTGAAGTGTGTGGTTTTCAAAAAAAATGGTTTTGAAAAAATTTCAACTTTAAAATCAGAGTTTGAAAAATATTTTTCTATGTCTAAGCAGTGGAAAAGAAATATTAAAAAAAAAGTGCAAAAATTAAAGAGTTTAAGGGAAGAAGAAAAAACACCGAGAACTATAAAGGTTCAGTCAAATCTAAAGGACTTAATCCTCTCCTCAATAATTGATCTTGAGAGTTTCCATTAAGTACTTCAGAGCTTTTAGTAGGTGAAGCTCACGAATCCCCTTATACAAGGAAATGGTGGTTCTTCTACAATCATGATAATACAAGATGGAAGATATGATCGTTTGCGTCTTCTCCATTAAAATGTTGAGACTGGAGTGGTCAAGCTTCCTTTGCAATGGTTGATTAAAGCGGAGAGACTTTTCTCCACAAAATATCTAAGCTCAATTTGATTTAACAGGATAACCAATAACCTATTGTGATTTTAACAGGATGATCATCTAACATATGGTTTTATACGAGCTAACTATTAACCTAATGGTAAGATAATCAATATTGAAGAACTTCATCCTTTGAATGAACAAGGCCTTATAATAGCGTTAAGGGAAGTTCAACCATATTAACAATCTTCAACCTAACTAAATATCAAGAATTGATCACACAATCCTCAACCAAAGATTTAAATGGGTTTAGCTTCCAATCACATAATTTTATCCCTAAATGGATTGTGTGCATCCAAGATGCATAAATAACATTCTTGAAGAACTTATATAATGCTATCCATCCAGGATTATAATGGCACATCACTCATAAAGATCTTTCCTCGCAAAAGCATTTGACTATAAGAACTAGTGAGAGAAAGTGAAAGTAAAAACTTAGAGAGAGAGAGAGAGAGAGAGTGTGTGTGTGTGTGTGTGTGTGTCAATACACATATCAATTTTTGGATAAAATGAAATGAGAAATGAAGCATCTATTTATAAGATTCAAATCCTCTAAAAGAGGAAACCTCATTAAATAAAATTTAACTATTATTAATCGATTTTACTTTTTTTGGTTTATCACCACCGGTTTAGTCCGGTTTGGGGGTCAATTCTGGCATCAAGTGGTTCCAGTCCCCTCCCGATCACAGTTGTGGGGGATCGAACAGTGGTTCTCCCTACCAAGTCTAGCGCCAATCTCCACTAGACCAACTAACGATTGGTATATCAATCGATTTTATATCATTTTAAAGTAACAACTATGAGTTTCAAAATAGATAAGAATTGATATATAGTCGTTGCTAATCGATTAAGTGTATTAAAAAAGCCTTAAACTTTAAAAATGTAACAATCTAATCGATTGACATAATCGATTAGATCTAGTCAAAATAAATATTTTATAACTTTTTGAATGGTTTTAAAATAAAATTCTCTTTTAAAAATTAAATGCAACATTTCTTAAAGGATAATATTAGATTGCGTAAAATAAGTTTGATTAATAGAATTATTAATTATTACTATTTTAATCTAGTAGTCTAATAGTGGAAATTTAAATCCTAAAAAGTGTATAAGTGGGATGTTACATAGTAAACTCGCACCATATAATCCAATGTTTTTAAATAACTACCAATTGAGTTGCCTTAACAAAACAAACTTTTATTAAACAAGTAATTATACATCAATTTTATATATTTATTTCGAGTAAAACTCTTTAAATAATTAAATTTAAAATACTTCTATCATAAATTTTAAAAAAAATTGGAATACTACGTATGGAAAAACAATTGATAATTATATATGTAGTGTTTTAAATTTTTATTCGTTTCACTCTTTCGAACTCTTTTGTAATGTGGTGTTTGCACTGTCTTGATATGAAACCATATAGTCTTACATAAAAAAGAGTAGTATGTTAATGCTCAATATTCTAGATATATTTTTGAAATGATACTTTAATTGCACCAAGTTGCATCTTTAAGATGGACTTGACGTTGTTGTGTCCCAACTTTTACAGATATCTCTTATACTAGTATGCATCATGTTTTAAGTCTCCAATAGGCATACTAACCCCATAAAATAGTATTACATAACTATGTTAAAAAAATTATTTGTAGGGAGACAATCATGTTTGGTTAACATTATCAACAAAGGAAGGGATATCATCACATACTCGTTTAAAATGTTGCA
This sequence comes from Vicia villosa, assembly GCF_029867415.1. Taxonomy (NCBI): domain Eukaryota; kingdom Viridiplantae; phylum Streptophyta; class Magnoliopsida; order Fabales; family Fabaceae; genus Vicia; species Vicia villosa. The sequence continues at coordinate 133,969,670 of NC_081185.1, forward strand.
AGTGTTACTCATATCTAGGGATTTCAACGGGGCAGGGAATGTTCGGAGGATGCTTCCCAGTCTTTGTCCCGCTCTCCAAAATTTTCCTCATCCCCGCCACGGAGGAATATTTTCCCTATCCCTATCCCCACAGAGATCGAATCTTTAAAAAATTTATTTACTTTTTGATCCAAACTATGACACTAGTATTTCGTTATTTTTTCTTTCTTTTATTTTTTATAAAAAAAACACATATATTTTGTGTCTTTCCTTGTTTTAAAGTAAAAAAAGACATCTTGCATCAATAACAAAAAAAATTCAAACGCACTTGCTGTTGCTTTTTTTCTGTAAAAAAAATTAAGATTCAATCGAACTTTTTGCTACAATGCATGCCCTTGTACAAACATGATGTAAGGCCACAATACAAAAGCAAAAAAAAATAATAATAACCCTACTCAGTATTTATGCCTATGTTATTCTAAGAAAACTCTTAAGCTAATTTACTGCCACAATACCACTGCCGTCTAACAAATGTTGCATTTATGTGCATGGACCTCTAATATTAGACTAATATGTAGTGCTTGCTTTGTACACTTGCATGAAACTTGTCAAAATTTCAACATTATTATCATTCAGTGCACTCATTATGAACCTCGACGCCATGTGGTGCTTTTCATATAGTTCTAAAATTATCTTTCATCGGGTTTTAAATGGTCGAGTATATCATGACAATCTAAATCCTCGACTAGACCATGGCTGTGAATATTGTATCTAACTTTTATGTTCCTCCACAACCACTTGGCATAGATCTCAACCAAAAAGGACACTAGACCTTTTTTTCTACAAGTAACAGACAATTTTCCCTTGTTCTCGTAATTTCCTCTCCTATCACAACCAAAAAGTTTGTGCCCATGTTATTACTTCCAATCATAAAGAAAATATCTACCAATTACAACATAAAATAAATTAATGATAAACCTACATAATTTTTTTTATAAATGTCAAATGGCCAGAGGAAAAAAGTTAGTAAAACATACCTCTGTAGTGGTGAAAAATAGTTTAAAATATTTCGGAGCTCCATTCATCTCATCTTCATCCATTAAGACATTTGAAATAAAACCAACATATCAATTTTCTAGAGTGTTAGAAAAATTCGGCATATCAAATTTTTATAAAAATCCAATGTCTAAGCAAATATGCATCGGATTTTTAAATAGTCGGTACACTAACATACCAAAAATCACATTTACCTTTTAGTTCACATGATTAGATAGAAAGAATTAAAATAAATTTAATAAAATTACTTATAAAATTTTGTTAAGGTAAATTATAAAAGGATCACAATTGGAGTTTTTAAAATATATGAAATGTTTAATATAATTGCAATGGTGTTAGGTGAAATCCTCGAATCCTATATGGAGAAGGACAAAACAAACAACTTCGTAAATTGATGAGATTTTGTACCAAAGCCCTTTTTTTTAACCTGATACACCCCCAAGGTGTACACTTTTCCCAAATGTCCCTAAACAAAGAAAATTATAATTTTTTCGAATCTTTTTAAGAACTATTGTGATGTACCGAACATTTGGAGAGCTATACCAAATCTTCAAAGAAATCGTTGTATTTTAGAAAAAATGAATGAGTATTTATCGTATATTATGCCAATTTACCATTATTTTTTTGGAAGTGTTGAAGATTTATTGGATTTTTGAAAAAAATTCAATTTTACTCGAGTGTTTTAGTTAAATTTTTCTGAATTTTAGTAAAATACATGAAAATGTACCTTTTTTTTTTTGGCAAAAATCCAGTTTAACCCAGGTGTACTGCCTATTTTTTACTGGATTTTTTCAGAAAAATCTAATGTTCTAAAAATCTGAGAATCAACATGCTATCGCAAATATTCTAAAAAATCTGAGAAGTAATACAGTATACCGGATATACTAAAAATTTTAGTGTAATGTTTTTTGCAAATATATTAAAAATTCGATATTCACAGATTATTTTTTGAATGTTTATAAAATTTGGGTAAACATATTTGTATTTAATTGTTGTAACTAAGTTTTTGATACTACTAACATAACAATAGTACAATAAAAACATACATTTAGAAATTTTAACATTCAAAAGTGTCGGTACAATCAAAATCATAATATAAAATCACAAAGATTAAACATTGTTATTGCAAAATAAATTATGGCGACCTCTTAACTTCTTCTTGCCAGTATCTTATACATCCTGCATATGGTATTTTCCATGCCTTTGCACCTTCACTACAGTTCCATCTCTAGCGTTCAGTGGCAAGGGCAATGGATAATCAGGTTTCAACTTTACCTAACTGCAATAACCAACTGCAATAAGCTTATGTATACTCACATACATATATGGAGATACCACAAGTAGGAAGAAAGTGATGTTAAGGTTACAAGACAACGATGCCATTATGACATTGTGTCTAGGAGAAATTCGGTAACCCATAAGGAACCGTCATCCACTTCTCACGATATTGAACACCCAAGTTAGATACTCACAACGAAGTTCTGACTTTAGAGATCGTGTCATAAAACATCTTGGAATACATTAGATTTTTTAGATAAACTTCACAATCTTATTGTATCCTAACCAAGGACCACGAATCTTCACCTCATCCAAGTAAAGTTGCAATAGCACAAAACCCACAATTATCATCAACCATCACATCTATAATATCTTAAATATAGTCATGTAAAAAAATAGGAAAGTGATACAAGTAAAGATGTTTGCAAGACTTGCTAATCAACTGAACTGATGAAGATTTAGTACATGATCTCTTCATCTTCTGACTTCCATGTGAGGCCTATTCATACTCCTACTTTGAAGCATCACAATGCACATCACTCTCTTGCCCCTTCTTACTTTTATTAACTCCTTTTTTTGCCTTGTACTTCACTGGTGGTGGACACATGGAAGTTGTGCACATATACATTAGTTCCTAAAACTTTTTCTTTATTGTCGTCTGACCAACGATATATAAGGTACTAAAATACCTCTTCAAACCTTCACATTCTTCTTCTAAGTCCAACTATGTCCCACTCTCTTCTTCTGTGGCTTCATGCTCTTCAATGTGTAATTTATTCCAAAACAAATGAATAGTTTCTAATGGAACACGGTAACCTTATATTTGAAGACATTAAAGTTCACACGCAAAAGGCAACTCATGTGTTGTCCTAATGAAGCAACCACATGCAAATTTTTTAGAACCAACGAATTTTACCCTTTTCAACTCCTTTGCAATTTTTTGTATACACTATCCTAAACAAAGTCAATAGATGATCAATATTGGCAACAATTTTTTTTAAGAATGTTCTGATTGCATCTAATTGCAACCTCAGCATGGTGTTCACAACATCCCAACTAGTGCACATATCTCCACGACTATTAGTCAACACATTTTTTAGTCTCCAATGAGCAGACTCAACCCTATAAATAAAAAATTGAGAAATATTTAATAAACAAATTGATAGGATGTCAACCATGTTTGATGCACATAATTTGTAGTAAAATCAAACTCACAAGGACATACTATTTGTTATTGTGTTACCTAAATGAGTGGCTCGATATTTCTATGTAGCCACAAACTTTCTTTATAGGGTGTCAACCACATTTAGTGCACATACTCAATAAATAAAAGGATATCAACGCATACACTACTACAAATAATACATTTCATAACGAAGCTTTCACCTCAGCAAAAGAAAAAATGAGGTATAATGCCAAGGCGCACCATCTTTTATTGTTTATAAAAATTAAAAACCACATATTAACTTGGTTTTTAATAAAACCGAGGGGAAAAACAACTCAAAACATGCTTCAAATCCCAACTATTGCAGTTTATGTTTTTATTTGTTTCTAAGTGTAAACTAAATGATCTAGCCCTTCAGCTTTTGATATAACCGAGAGATAAAATAATCAGGTTTTACTATAAAAGCACTCGTTAAACACATTTTTCCCTAATCCTTACTTATATGAAGCTATCCTAAACTCGCATGCATCATTCTTTGGGATGTATTGCAAGACAGAAAAAATATTCAATGTTCTTTTATCTTGAACAAAACATTTTTTTGCCCTTACAATCTATCTCACATAATGGTGTTGATGTTGTTGTTGTTGTTGTACTTTTGGAACAACCCTCATTTAAAGAAGGAAGCTCAACCTTTAAAAATTACTCAATTGATAGATCGCAAGTGCAGAAAATCATTCTTGCTTCAACTTACACAAATAAGTAAGCTTCAACTTGCAGATAATTTCTCATTGTTGAAACATATAATTTATCAGAAGACGAATATCAACGAAGATATTTAGTAATAAGAGCAAAGATTTGTTTTAAACAATTTATTTTAATATTCTGTATAAACAATTTAATTTCAAAGAAGAAAAAAGAATTATTCACCTCCATTTTTATCATAACCCGAATGATAGTTAAAATAAGAAGATAATTTACCTCGATATTCTTATAAAACCGGGGGGGGGGGGTATAATATTCAGATTTTACTATAAAAAGTCTCGTTAAACAGATTTTACCCTAATACTAACTTATATGTAGCCGCCCCAAAGAGAGGAAATATTTACCATCGTCCATTTCATGAGTTGCTACTACAAAAAATATTTTTGGGTCGATTTTCCCTGAAAAAATTTGATCTAAAAATGCTCAAGAACTTGGGAAATAGATCTCTAGGATGGATTGTAAGTGCAGAAAATAAAAATTTTCATGGTGGGGACAGATGACTTATCAGAAGTTGGATAATTTATAGAGTTTTTTTTTTTTGGGGGGAACAAAGGGTATGCAACAAAATTTGGATATCACCGAAGATTTGTAGTAAACGATGTATTTTAATATTCCGTGTAAACAATATAATAAAAATAAAGCTTATTCACCTTGATTTTTGATTTGAATCCAGGGATGTGTTAAGCACTTTTTTTTTAGGATTTTCAACGGTCTTAAAGAAATCTTTATCGTCCACTTAATTATTATCAACTCTCAAGACTATGCATTAGTGATCCGTGCGAAACCTAAGAGACATCTATTATAAAAGCATGTTGAATATTAACATTTCTAATCTAAATGAAACATGACGCGCTTGAAACATAAAGACGCTTGAAAAAGTTCCCTATGATGGATTGCAATAGCACAAAATTATCTGGAATTAAGGTTTGTTTATTTGAGTCAAAAATCATATATTTGAATATTAATTTTAATTATCTTACCCTTTTTTTCACCAGAAACTAATGCATGCAAGATCCGTAGAGAATAATCTTGCACCCAAGATTCAATAAGTCGAAAATCTAAAATCTAGATCTTCAAGGAAATTGATTTTTTTCTAGACCTCAGGGAATTTATTTTTATTTTAATGTTCTGTATAAACAATGTAATATTGTAGGTAAACAATTTAACAATTTTTTTTAAGAAAAGAAAAATTTTACACATCAGTTTTCTATATAAACTGAGAGATAAAATACGCTAGTTTTGAAAATAATGAAAGCGTTGTTGCTGGGGTTCGAACCCATGTGCATATAACTTTACCCCTAGGTTTTTGGATAATCGAGGTGTTAAGTGACAATTTTTTATGACGCCCTTCATTATATCGCTTCTTTAACCGAGGCTAATTGCATTTCGCGTCCGAGGTGTCGTATGTTTTTTGTAGTAGTAATACAACCTGGAAATATTTCAATTGTTGCTCAAACTCATACTCAATATATGAATACATTACTTTGTTCCATAGATCCATAACATGCTATTGTCAATTAGATTCGACATACTCCTTGCACTTCATACTAATACTTTTTGAAATATGAAACACACGCAACAAATGAATTGAAGATAGGAACACAACTTCCATTGCAGTCATCAAGGCAAATTCTCAATCGTTAACATGACTTTGGGTAGCAAATTCTCAGATATGTTAACAACTCTTTCAGCTTCTCCGACACCCATTTGAATTTTTCCTCCCTTTCATGTTTTGAATTGGAAAATCGAACATAAAACGCCAATTTGCTTGACGTAACACCAACAATCTCAAGTAGCGAGAACTAATATCTATTTGTCATGTAAATAGAGTTAACAATCAACACAATATGAAATATGTACACCAACTTCACACAATCGGTAATAACATTTGTTTTCTATGTACAGTAAAAAATAAACATCATGTAGTCGATAACATTAGTGAAGATAAATGAAAAGTTACATATTTGAGGAAATCAATACCTATTATTTTGTATGTACATTAAAAAATCAGCACCAAATGAAACATGTTCAACAGCTTCACATAATCAAGATGTGTCCAAAATATATCAATAACATCTGATTTCTTTTATTTCTAGTTCAATACATGTATCTCTCATCATGAATTAGTTTCAGCAGATGTTGGATTTTCGTCAATGGACCTCTCTTGTTCATTCGGTAGATATCGCCTTATAGATCTGCATAACGCTAGCAGATTATTAGGATCTCTATCTTTCAAAGAGACCAATATGTACCTCGGCAGCATGTGGTATCTTGTCGAATCATTCACAAACAATCGTTCTTCGAGTTTCAGACGACCTAATATATCATGACCAACTAAATCCTTAGCTAATTCATGACTGTGAACACCACATCTAACGGCTACCTTTCGACCACTACCTGACACATATCTCAACATAAATGGACATTTAAATTTTCAACTAAAAGTGCCTTCAAAAAATTTTTGGTTCTTGTAGTTTCTTCCCCTCTCATAACCCATGATCAATTTGTCTTTCCTCCCTCTTTACCCCATGATCAATTTGCTTTTCCTCCCTTTTTTCCCATCTGCCGTATCATAATGAATGGTAACAACAATAATGCCAAACTGCTTTCCAATAGACTATGTTCATGATAACACGTTGGTCTGGGTGGAAAATATTTTTCAATTAAAATATATAATGAAGGAATGGTTTATGCCAAGGTCCCAAAATTCGTTTAAAATTTTCACAAATTATACCAAGAAAAAATGGAAAAAATGGATCATTTATATCATATATAACAAAAAAAAATGAAGTAATACATACAACATCGGTGGTGAAAAACTGAGTAAAATTTGCAGAATATCAATCCACCTCAAGCGCTTATAGAGATAGCATTCTAAAATTGAACTACCAGTTTTGAGTTCGGCTGAAAAATATGGTTTACCAAAATTTATAAATATTTAGTAAATAATTGACAATTCACAAATGTCCAAGCACTTTGCGCGTTACCAAATTTTCCTAAAAATGTGATAAAAAATCATTATGGGTTATTAGAAATCTAGTAAAAACTCATACAATATTTTTAAAAATCTAGTAAGAAAGCAAAGATATTGACAAATTCGATACAAGTTAATTCCAAATTTCTTGAATAAACTACCAGATTTTTCTTGGTTTACTACTTTTGAGAGAGTGAAATTTTTACTTAAATATTAAAATGAGAGGGGGAGTTTTAAGCATTGCGAATAATTGGGGGGTGCCAAGTTAAAAATAAGGGTGCCAGTACAGAAACTCTTGAATTTACCATGAAACAATTCATGCTGAACCATTACATACACCAAGACAAATGGTCACATTTGGCCCAAACGACAAATGCAAGTAACCCAGATTATTCGACACTAGCGAGGATGGGCAAACCAATTTAAATAGGCTGCTATTTTACATTCGATTACCCATGAAAATGTCGAGTTGAGTTGGGATTTTAGGTCCGTCGTTCGCCAAAGTCCGTCCCGCCAAAACCCGTCGTCCGTCATACCGGCCCCACCAAAGCCCGCCCCTCCTTCAAAACTCACTCTTTTCTTAGTTAATTCTGGTAATTGTAATTCTTGATGGTTTATTTTATACATTTATTTATAAATATATGAAATATTTTTTAAGTAAACCCTAAACCCTAAAAAAATATAAATAAAAAAAGACGGGTAAGCCCTCCGCCCGCCAACCCGCCATGATGGCGGGACGAACATGACTTTTATGCTCATTTTACTTGACAGGCATGTCTGCCCCACTCGTTTTTTGACGGACATAACGCGGGACGGACGGGGGGACTACCCATTTTGTGACCCCTAATAAATATATTGTTAATCAGGAAATGCACATCTAGATATATGATTTTTCAAACGTGTAAATATCAGTTAATATAGTTAATATTTTAATGGGTCATGTTAAGATTATTATAATCACAAAAAAAATAAGTTTAATAAAATCATATTTAACTTTTCAGAAAATTGAATTCACGTATTTTCAAAAAATATTTCTATAATTAATTTATTAATATGTGCCTTTAGGGCACACGTTAGCTTTTCTTTATTTTAATTAATTTAAAATAAAATAGTTTCATAAAATTAAAGATAAATAATATATTGGCTTAAATGCAACTTTGGTCCCCCTATTTAGCATTTTTTTTTATTTTAGTCCCCCCACTTTCAAAACCACCATTTTAGTCCCTATTTTAAGTTTTCAGATTAATTTTGGTCCCTCAATCCATTTGGTGCGTAATTATAATGACGTGGCGTGTTTTTAGCTTATGTGGCAACGCCAGGTCATTTACATATTAATTAAATTAATTTTTTTATTTCATATTTTATTTATAATTTTCATTAATTAAAATAATGTCATTTAATTTAACATTTTATATTTAACATTTTATATTTAAGCCAACATTTTATATTGAACTATATATTTCTCATGAAACCCTAAAGCCCTCTTTCACGTTTCAGAGTACCTACCAGCCGCCGTCTTCCACCCCAATCTCCAACCTTCTAGCCCTCTTCACCGTTCCTTAAATCCAACATCTTCTTCTCTTTATTTAACATCTTCTTCTCTATTTCCTAACCGTTTCTTATTACACCAAAAAATGTCAGAAACAAATTTCTCTTTTGCCTCATCAAATTTATCCGGTGCTAGAAGAAGAGGTGGTAGATGTTGTTGTGGCCTTGAATCTCCATTGATGACTTCGTGGACTTATGAGAATCCAGGAAGAAGATTTCATGGTTGTGGTAATTACAAGGTGATGAAGAAAAAAGGTTGCAACTACTTTCAATGGTATGACGAAGACATGAGCAACCGAGCAAAAGATCTCATTAGAAGTTTGAAAAACAAGAACGACGAACTTGTGGACTTATTTAGGGACACCAAGAGTAGGGAAGATTTGCTCCAGATGAAGATTAAGTTTATGTCTTATTTTGTTGGTTTTTGTATGGTGTTTGTAATACTAGTTATATTTGTATTGATTGCAACATATGTACTCAAATGAGATACTCCAATGGTTGTAAATGGTTGTAATCTACTTTGTCTCTTTAATGAAAACAAATGGTTGTAACCTGTTTTGTCTCTTTAATGAAATCAAGTGGTTGTGTGTTAACCTGTTTTGACATTGCTTTTGACAGTATTGAACAAATGAATTATTTATGTTTAGTGTATTGCATTTGACAGTATTGATATTGCTTTTGATATCACCTGTGTGTTAACCTGAGATAGTGATATTAATTTTGATATTGCATTGCTTTAGATATGTGTATATTGATATTGATATTGCATTGCTTTAACTATGCTACTGTGATATTGATATTGCATTTGACAGTATTGATTTTGATATCACATTGCTTTTGATATCACATTGCTTTAGATATGTGTATCACATTGCTTTAGTATGTGATAGAAAATCTCTGGACTCAGACCCATCTGGCATGATAGAAACTAAGACATAATCCATAGGTAGTCAATAGCTGAAGATAGTTCCGCTATTATGGTAGACTGCCGCTACAGCAGCCCCACTGCGGTCTCATTAACGTTGTGGGTAAAGCAGACTATGTGGTATGGCTAATGTTCTAATAATAACATTGTGTTTAATATATCTTTAGAATATGTGCAGCATTAAAAGATGTAAGTTCAAGTACATAGTATACACATTTCTTTAGTTAATTTGTTTAGCTTGGTCTATTATGTATAATATATCATATCAACAAGGAGAGATAATAGCTGTGCTAAATCATACGAAATGGTGCCGTGTAGGGAAATGATGAAGCTAGGAAAGAAGCTAGGAAAGAATTACACTATAACCATAGCACAAAAGAATTGCAGAATAGCACAAAAGATGCTTGCTTTATAACCATAGCACAAAAGAATTACACTATAAGATTCTGTCAAAATAAACAACAGCATTGCTTTATAATTGGACTATAACATAAGATTCATCATAGATAGATAACAGGCCATAGCACATAAGATTCCTCACATAATTAATCACAATTGCTATAACCATAGCACATAAGATTCATCACAAAATTAATCACAGGTACATCCATCAGAATTGGACTATAACAACATTGCTTTATAACAGCATAGATAGTTAATTGACCAAAATAAGATTCTGTCAAAATAACACAGCTGCATACCAAAATAACACAGCTGCATACCAAAATAACACAGCTGCATAGCTACACAAAACAGACCAAAATATCAAAAGATCACAGTAGCATAGTTATTCTTGTAGCATAGTTATTCTTGTGTTGGTGGTGGAGCTTGTGATCCTCCTTCGATAATTGTTTGTGCACCCACTTTCAAAGTCTTGTCAACACCTTTTTTTCCTTTTTTGTTTCCACCTTTAGGAATCTCTCTCTCCGCGGCTCTCTTCCCTTTACACGTTCGTTTGTTGTGGCCAAAATTACCACATTTCTTGCACTTGACAGTTTGTAGACTTCTAGGCAGCGTATTTCTTGTTCTCGGTTCATCGTTTGCCTTGTTGCGATTCTTTTTTGGACGACCGATAGACCTCCTCATGAATGGAGGGTTGATTGGGTGAGAAACATTCACCGGCCATAGTTGAGGGCCATTGGTTGGCATAATGATATGGCTATAGGTAGCCAACACAGTAGATTTCCTACACAAAAAACAATACATCAAATTGCATATCACGTAACATAATATGGTATAGCATAACTGCAGAACATGTTACCTATAGAATTGTGAAACAAATTCTTAAGGTTCTTTCTTGGCAAACCATATGCATGAGATAGCATGACAACATGGGATTCCGGTCAAGTCCCATCTCCTACAACCACACTTCTTTTGCAGCAAATTAACAGGATACATCTCGACACCGTTTGAAACTCCAAATATAGCAAAGTCGTCATCAGCGTGCCATGTCGCAATCCAGCCTTCAGCCTCCCTCTTTGTTCTTTCCAACACTTTTTGAATGTTAGGACTGATTACACCTTTGCATCTACCTAATTTCTCCTTTTGAGTAGCAATTCTGACTGTTATGTAATGTTTGATTCCTTCTAGCAATGAAATGATCGGCTTGTCCCTGTACTCCAATATTGCTCGATTAAAAGCTTCGCACATGTTGTTAACTTGCAAATCGCATTGTGTGTTTGTCTTGAAGTGAGACCTACTCCAACTTGCTGCAGGTACATCCATCATGTCTTTCCAAGCATTGGGATTGAGCTCTTTCATTTGATTCATTGATCTTTGCCATCCAGGTATTGTTGTGGCCCGAGCTGCCCTCCATAGCGCTTCCTTCATTATTATCCCAGGATATTTCTTCCTCCAATTGCCATATAAATGTTTAACACACAGTCGATGTTCAACATTTTGACTTGTCTCTAGAATAGCCGGTACCAAACCCTGGACAACAAGATAATAATTAGCTAACATATTAGATAACAATTAGATAACAATTAGCTAACATATTAGATAACATATTAGATAACATACCTTCTGTTGATCAGATATAAATCCATAATCCATTTCTTGCACGGAATTTAGGTCGTCAAGTAATAGCTTTAGGAACCATTGCCAAGAGTCCTTCGTTTCAGCTTCGACGACGGCATAAGCAACTGGATAAATCTTGTTATTTCCATCCTTACCAACAGCACCTATTAACTGACCTCCATATTCCCCTTTTAGAAAACAGGCATCCAATCCAATTAAAGGCCTACACGTAGTTGCAAAAGCTGCCTTACAAGCTTCTAAGCATACGTATATTCTCTCAAATACAGGACCTGCAGCTGAATCAACACACTTAATGATAACAGTAGAGTTCGGATTTGACCTTAACAACTCCTCGGCATAACTTCTAAGATGGTTAAACTGTTCGCGGCCAGCACCTTGAATCAATTCTATTGCCTTCCTCTTGGCTCTATATGCTTGATGGCTTGACAACTTTACCCCCCACCTTTGAAGACCTTCTGCAACCAGGCCTTTACTTTTCATTTCAGGAGTGTGCCTTAAAGTATCCACAAATTTGCGAGCTAACCATTGTGTTGTCGCTTGTCTATTCTTGGCTGTCCTATGACAAGTATGTTGATCAACGAAGCTAACAACTTGCCAAAATTGGTTGGTAGACCTCTTGCTAAACCTAATATGAAATGGACATCCTTCAATACATTTGACAACAACTCTCCTTTTGTCATTTTTCTTGATCACAAGACTCTTGTTTTTCTCCAATGCAAACTCCTTGATGGCATCTTTGATTTGATCTTTATCCTTGAACATCATCCCTAATTCAAATTTTGTATCTTTCTTAAAAGTTGGATACTCCTTTATCGCATCTTCAGCATCACTATCCGGTGGAGTACGAAGTACTTCTGAATCACAACTATCATTATCAGAAGTGACATCCATCCTTGAAGAGTTTTGTGTTGGAACCGTAGGGAGAACTGTGGTCCAATCAATTCCAGCATTAGTACCTAAATCCAACTCTTCAAAAACAACTTCATCATCATCCTCATCTTCCTCACTGCTCATTTTATAATCGGGATCAAATTCACTTTCCTCATTTGCATCCTCCACATTTCCCTCTTCATTTGCATCCTCCACATTTCCCTCCTCATTTGCATCCTCCACATTTTCATCTTCATTTTCATCCTCCTCATCCTCCACATTTCCCTCCTCATTTGCATCCTCCACATTTCCCTCCTCATTTGCATCCTCCACATTTTCATCTTCATTTTCATCCTCCTCATTATCCACATTTTCCTCCTCATTTGCATCCTCCACATTTCCCTCCTCATTTGCATCCTCCTTATTTTCCTGTTCATTATCAACTTCCACTTCCACATTTTGCTCGGGATTTGCATCAACCTCCACATTTACATCCTCCTCCACATTTACTTCCTCCACATTTTCTTCAACCTTGTGCTCAACGTAAATGTCAACGACTTTAAATCCTCTAACGTCTTCCACAAACCTTAACACGTCGCTATCATTGTTCAACGACCTAAGTCCACGGGAAAATGATAAGTTTGGATTCCAATACCACACACACTTTATGTTACAATACCCCTGAGTTTTGATCATATCTTCGATTTGCATATAGGACAGGTAGTCCACATCCCAGTCCCAATCCATCTCAGTAACAATGTCACCAACATATAACTTCACTGGGTTGTCGACAAAACATCCCCGATGATGTATTCTGAGTCTAACCAGTTGAGTTTCTGAAGGCCTACAACAGAACACGACAACACGACAAATTAGAATCTAGGACCACAACATAAACATGGAAACACAAACACTGCACCACAACATAAAGAAATCAGAATCTGGGACCACATAAAAAACAAATCAAACCCTAAAAATGGAAACACAAACACGGGACCACAACATAAAGAAATCAGAATCTGGGACCACAACATAAAGAAATCAGAATCTGGGACCACAACATAGAGTAAACATGATTTTACCTGGAAACGAAGCTGGGTGACGCCATCGAATAGTGTGGCTGTAGAAAACGCAATCGAATAAGAGACAACGGTACTTGGGTTATTGAAACCAATTCCACTTCGTCTTCGTCCTAGGGTTCTTCGTTCTTCATTTTGTTTTGTTACATAGTCATGAATGGAATGGAAAACAAACACAGACTGGTTTTTGTTTAATTCCTTTTTGTTTATTTTCTATTTAACTTAAGTGCATTATTTTAATTAATGAAAATATTAAAATAGTTATGAAAATATAAATCATTAGTTTAAGTAATATTTAAATGACTTGGATTGACACATCAGCCCAAAACACGCCACGTCATTAAAATTATGAACAAAATTGACCGGGGGACTAAATCCAAGCAACAAACTTAAAATAGGGACTAAAATGGTGGTTTTGAAAGTGGGGGGACTAAAATAAAAAAAAAATGCTAAATAGGGGGACCAAAGTTGCATTTAAGCCTAATATATTATATCTAATTCATGAACGGATCCAAAAATCTATTTAACGGAGGCTCTAAATAATTAATTATAAATGTTGCATAATTAAATGTGTATTTATTATTCAGTTTTAGTCCTCATATATATTTTTTGGTTTAATTAATGTCTAAAAATATACTGTATCATTTTATTTCTTTATCATTATTGTTTTGCCTTAGAGTGTGTTTGGTTTGGGGTAGATGAAGGGGAGGGAAGCAAAATCCCTTCAAAATACACTTCTTGCATCCCCCTAAATCGGGAGGATTTGGAGGGAAGGAAATCTGAACATTGATATTTTAAAATTTATTATAATTACAATAATATCCTCAGTTTTATTTTAATAATTCAAAATTATTCATTTTCTTTTGTATTAGTGTTCTCTTATGTGTGATTTTTCTCGATTGATTCTATTAACTTATTATAATTATTCTCCACTTTCAAATTATTTTAAACTTTTTGTCTTTAATATAAATCATAATCATTGTACCTTTTTTATTTTTTTATAACTCTTTTATGTTTATTTATATTTTTTTTCTAATTTTGTTATGTATCCTATCATATTTTTTATATCAAATTTTAAATCTTTCATTTTAATTAATTTATTTATTTTATTAAAACATTTAAACCATTTATATTTTATAATAAATTATTTTATGTATTTGATGTGTTAAATAATTCATTACGATTTAAAAGTTGTTATCAACATATAATTTAATTTGTTTTTGAACATTTTATTCGAATTAAGTGAACTCAATTTTTTAACATTATGTAGTAAATTATAATTTTTTAGTCACTCAATATTAGAAATTTTACTAACAAAATATAAATTTTTCACATTTGAATATCATATTGTATCACTATATAAGATAATAAGGATAAAAATGTAAATCATTAATAAAACTCCTCCCCTCCCCTCCTGAACCAAACATATTTTTAATTAAAATTCCTCTCTTCCCCTTCCCTCTCCTCGTTTGAACCAAACATCTATCTAATTAAAAAATCCCCTCTCCTTCCCTCCCCTCCATTAAAATCCCTCTCCTTCCCTCCCCCTCATTTAAACCAAACAGACCCTTAGGCTATGTTTGGATTAATGGAACATAACGGAGCGGAGTGGAGCGGAATATGACGGAACGGAGCGGAATGGAATATAGATCACATTCTATTGTTTGGTTAATTTTTTAAAAATCTTTCATTCCATCCCATACACTCCAAATTGGATTGAACAAAAAATAGAGAATGGGATGGAATAGGATGGAATTGATTCCATCATGTTCCATTCCATTCCATCGATTATTTGCAAAACCAAACAATAGAACCTCATTAATTACCACTCAATTCCATTCCATTCCATCATATACCACCAATCTAAACACACCCTTAATCTCCACAAAATTATATTGGAATTTGTCCATCCAATGTAAATATATTTGATTTTGGTTAATCTAGTATTAGTGATATAAATATTACGTACAAAATTGCAAGAATTAAACTAAATAATAATATAATTATAATGAAAAAATACATATTTAAAACAAAAAAAAACAAAATTATTTTATAATATATTTTTTATAACATATATCAGACTATTCTATTTTTGGGCTTGCACTTCTTCGGTCATTTTTGGTTTTTTCTTTTTTTACTTCAAATATGTTGCGTGATGTTCACTACACTACATGTATTGATCACATACTCTAGAGAAATTTAAAAATATCCTTCGTAGCATATGAATATTGAAATCTAGACACATTCATTTTACAACAAAATCACTTCATCGAGATTGAAATATAGATACTCGAACTAGCGCGATACTCGTTCAGTTAGACGTTGTTACATAAGTCGAGATCCATAAGCCAACCATCAAAAGCACCAAGATATAGCCTCCAACGACCATGTCTGGCAGTGCTCACTATACAACGTGAAACAGATGTCATCCGACATGATGCGCTCAAGTGCAATTTTGAACAGTCTGGTCGCCTGATTCCCCCTGAGTGTGAAAATGGGGTAGGTACATGGAAATTCCTCAGAGTAATCTTCAACATATTCCCATTCAGAGAGAAGTAAAAAAATTTGGTGGATCCATGCCTGAAAATGGTTAAGATGAAATATTAGTAATAATATAGCACATTTATTATGAAATTAATAAGGGTGAAAAGTTATCGTAAATAGACTGATGTTTCCTGTCAACAGTTTCGTCTTCCATTGACTACATTCTGCTAACTTGTACTAGAGGTACACAAAACAAGAAGCTCCCAATTGTACTTTTGAATCCTCTCCAAATCAATGAAGTATCTAATGTATACAACATCAACATAAGTGGAGCTTTTGTCCACAAAAATGGTTATGCTAACCAGAACCATGAAGTATGACCTTAATGCACATACTTAATGATATGCAAATTGTGCATCACCATTTGCAGCATTCACAACCACTTTCAGGTGGTCAACATAATTTTTCATGAGAAGAGAAAATTTGGCATGACATCCTCTAGTGTCATCTATCTCCTGTAGGACATCACCCGGATCTGCTCCTAAATCACCATCAAGTTCACTGCCCCGGATCTACTGAGTATTGAGTCATATAATAATCTTCATATGATCGGAAGATGTAGGAAGCATGACGCATCATCAAGTGTAATGGACATCTTACCGATCAAACAATGAAATGATGATGTCTTTGCATGTCATCTCTCAACAAACGCAAACAATAAACCATTTTTTATTTAACCATATCTAATCCTGCAGAAATCCTTCATTCATTAGGCAGCTATGGCAACTTTGCTAGCTTTCTGCCATGACTGATACATTTTAATTTCATTGCAAAAATAAATACATTATTATCAGATACTTTAAATGTTATAACGCAAATGTTTAACACAAATTTTTAATACAAATGGTTCAATTACTCATGTTACCTCTCTATCTCACACATGCCTAACAACATGGTGTGAATATAAAGGATGGAAAGGTCCGAAGGCCCCCCATAAAACTATCAGGAACGGTAGTATGAGGTTCATCATCAGGTATAACATCTTGTACTAGGGCAGTGGGGGATTCATAATGATTTGGAGATACATAAGTCTGAGAAGACGACCCCTCGGTAGCAAATGACGATTCTCCAACTACATGTCCCGATGTTCTAGCTTTCTCCTTGCACATTGAAGCATGTTAGGCCATTCTACCATGTCTCAATCTTTATTTGTTTTCAGCCATTTTTCCTACAATCAAACAGGAAAGTACATATAATAATCAAAGAAACGAAAACAAAGTATTAGAAAATAAATTTCAAAACAGAACACAAAATAGAGAAATCAAACTTTTGTTATAAAGATTTTGTAGAGAATTAGATAACAAAGCATGCAATATGTACCCTAAGCTCAAAGTTCAAAATTAAAAATTTTCAAACCGAATCAAATTAGGACAAAGCAAATCCAACATTTCTTTTGCATGTAACCTAAGGTACCATAAATATAACCTATTTGGGAAATGCATGCATCACAAACAAATAAAAAAGAAAATGAGAAACTCACAAAATGTGAGAGATGGATGGTCTTGGCTTAATTGTAGTGTATCAGAACTTGACAAATGTGCTAAGTTTGAACGTAGTGGAATAGGCAACTACTACTGAGTATGCCTAATGCGAACTCCTTGCGACCCACTCTGCCTCCTATACGCGGCCGCACCAGACGCCTTACTGACCATCCTCTGCACTATGGCGACTGCATCTGAACCGCCCTGCTCAATGATCCTCTCTCCAATACCTCCTGCCCAATCAACAGTATCCGTTGGCATATCGGTAGGAGATCAGTGGCATGATCATCCTTAGCCCTTTAAAGATGAGTAATTAGAATATCGCAGATTTGAACTTACGTTTCTGCATCTTATATTTTTGTTTAATTATATCAACTGAGCTGTGTTGCACCCTGATTTTTACCCTAAGACTCCATTTTATTTGCATCATTACATTTCATCAGATTATGCTTTATATTTACTAACCCTTAATCAAAATTACAAAAATATGTCTTTCTTTTGTTGTTGTTAGGCATAGACTGAATCGGAAAAAGCGAGATTTGCGAGAGGATGCAAAGTAATCGACGTATTTCGAGTTCATTCCAAATTAGAGGTTTAAAGTTCCATTTTCTTTCTTTTTTTAATTTCCTGTCAATTTCTATTTTTTTTATTCAAAAAATCTCAAAAAATATATTGCTTTTCTTTTTTATGTAGTTTTGTCAACATAATTTTATATTAATTATTAATTATAATTTTAAATTTTAATTCAATATTAAAATGCCCTTTTAAGTTGAATTATTATTTAAGTTAAAATCAGTTTTTAAATATAAAATTATTAAGTCTCTTTTTATATATAAGTCCTTTTATCTTTTTAATTATATTTTATTTTACTTACACTAATTTTAGAAAAGAATAAAAAAGTCTTTGTTGGACCACAAAGTGTAGTCGCTTATGCTACTGCTACTATTTCCCCCATAATAGAGAGCTGCAAAACTGTCCATGAAGTTCCAATTACACTCTAACATCAGGCTCTATATAAACACACTCATTCACACTGAGAAAAGGAGGAAGAAAAAGTGTAAAAAAAACTCCGCTCAAAATTGTAAGTTGCTTCCTACAAAAATTCTCAAGAAAACGGATGCGAATCTGCAGCTTCAGATTCATGACCTAACCTTCATCAGTTTTTTCTATATTCTTGCACCAAAGCCTTCACAAGTTCATTAAACACCAAAATTCAACTTAACTTAAATGTCCGTTCACAGCCTTCATCACAAAACCATCCTTCATACACTACCTGCAAGCACAAAATCAAACTCAGACTCAATTACAAGTTCATAGAACCAAATTCACACAACTTCATTTCCAAAAACCTTCCACTTTCATCACAGTTTTGAACATCTACAATTCCAATTCACACATTAACTTTCATCTTCAAACTAGGGGTGTCCATGGTTCATGAACTGCACCGAACCAAACCATATTTATGGTTCGGTTCAGTTTACAATAACCACTTCAATAACAATTCAGTTAACTGTTAAAATGGTTTAAATTCAATTTAAAACTAGTTTAGAACCAAATTATATTTATAAACTAGTTTATAATCCGTTTGCAATTTTAAACCAAATTTATATTTTCAAATGTTTTAATTTCATAAAAAAAATTATATGAAAAAAAAAAATCTGAAAACAAAAATTTCAATATTTGAAAAAAAAAATTCAAACTTTTTTTTTTATTTTCTATTTCTTGAAAAAAAAAATATTTTCGAAATTATTTTTTAATTTTTATTCTCGGAAAATTTTTTTGGAGAATTTTTTTCTTTTTGGAAACTTATATTTAAGGGAAAAACTATATTTTTTATTTTTAGTTTTTGGTTCTAGAACAAAAAAACCTGCTTCTGAATTTTAGAGTGGCTAAACGAACGCAACTATTTTATACTATCGTTATCTCTTTTTTTATTCATTCAAACAATTTATTGCAGTATAATATTATTTTAGATTTGTGTCTTTCACTTGAATTCAACCTGAAACAATCCGAATACTGTTATTATTTTACCTAACAATAATTACATGTCGTCGAAAATAGAAACTGGTTTTGAGTTTTTTGTTACTCAGATAAAAATCTGTAACATACATCAAACAAAAATTTCCATTTCTATAAAAATCAACATAAATATTAAAAATTGTTATTCTCTGTACTAGTAATTTTACGAAATGTGTTTCTCTATTTTAATATTACTTCACCAATTTTTTATTTTAATAAAATTAATGGCAAATATTTTTAATTTGTTTTAACTATATCCTATCACAACAAATATTGTGATGAATATCACTCCATACATGACATAATTGAAACAACCTCTCTGCTATGTGAGAGTGAAAATGCAATCCAATTGACAGTGCAAATAAAACAACATTAAGGTCCTTATCACTATCAAATAATATTTTTTTCAATTATTGTATTTTCATTTTGATAGTTGTAATATTCAGAAAAATGTATTTTTTAAAAAACTATTTTTTTATTCTTAGAATTTTTTTGAGACAAAATAATTTTTAATTATTTTTGTAGTTTTCAAAATATTTTATTTTAATTAAAAAAGTTTTTTTACTCTAAATTGATTTTTTTATTTTTTTAAGAAACTATTTTATATAATCAAATCAGTTTATAAAATGAAATTGGTTCTGAACCAGTTTTAAATTGGATTTGAATTGTTTAAATTAAATGGTTCAGTTCATTAACCATTTAAGTGGTTCAAGTTTTTTGTGGTGCAATGCAATTCAGTTCAAGTATTCAATTCAGTTAACTTTATTTTTGAACACCCCTACTTCAAACCAAAGCAATAGTCGATCCCCTGCTTCCATCTTCACAGTTTCTTCAACACACCTCATCACGACATCATCTCCATCAACCTCACGATCCATCTTCAACACATCTGCAATGAACTGAATCGCTGTAGCACTATGAAACCCGGACTCAGACACGGACACGGGATACGACACGGACACGGACACGGGATACGACACGGACACGGACACGAGGACACCGCTAATGTAAAAAATATAGGACACGGACACGGCTATATGGATTTTATATATTTACAAAAGGGTTAAATAAGTTTTTGGTCCATCTAAATATAGCCGTTTTCAACTTTAGTCCCTCAAAATATTTTCTTCAAAGAATGGTCCTCCTAAAAATTTTAATTTTAACTTTTGGTCCCTCATGGCAAAATCGTAGCTAAAATGGTCGCTAATTTCGTCGCTAAATTAAAAACCGTCGCTAAAACTGTCACTAAATTGAAAAAAGCGTCGCTAAATTGCAAGAGGGACCAAAAGTTAAAATTAAAAATTTTAGGAGGACCATTCTTTGAAGAAAATATTTTGAGGGACTAAAGTTGAAAACTGCTATATTTAGATGGACCAAAAACTTATTTAACCCTTTATAAAATAATGTAATTTATGAGCACAATTTATAAAGAGTCTAAAATGAGAACCAAAATTTATGTATAATTAAACTCAGTACTCTCAATCAACCAAAAAAAACAAGACTTAAAGTTGAGTAATTTCAATTAAAAAAGAATAAAAATGAGTATCGGAAGAAAAAGAGTGAAAAATATAGGAGGTGGCGACAGTAGAATATCGTCGTGTGGCGAAGCGACATGCAGTAAAAGATGAAAACAGCCAAAAAAGATGTAAATAAACAGAGAAGATGAAAAAACAAGAAATACAAGTTGTTTTTTATAGTGGGGAAAATGGAATATGAAAGGTAAGAAACATTTTTATTTTTTAAAATTCTGAGAATTTGAGAGGTTGATGGGTCAGTTATTTAAAATAGTGTGTCGTATCTGTGTCCGTTACATTTTAATTATTTTTTCCGTTGGACACTTCAAAAAAGTGTCTGATACATCTCCGGTGCAAAGACACCTTCATACACCGCACCAACAACCTTCATGAGCCAACAAACCACGCAACATCAACATACCTTTGTCACGACGTGTCTTCACCAAATCGGAATTGACGAAAACACGACAACTCATCGACCAAGCCCAACGGATTCACGCTCAACCTTGAATAGTTTCAGTTGACCTTGAATAGTTTCAGTCGAGTACTATCCAGAAGCATAATAGAAGGAGAAGCTACGCTAAACATAAAGATACACTGGACTTTCTTTCTCCGATAACTTTCGGATTGGTAACCTCTAACCTCAATTAAGTGTATCTCCTCTTGGACTTGTAATGTTTATAACTTGAAAACTTGTTTTCCGTTGCCTGATTGTTTGAATTTCGAACTGAACCGTGCTTTGTTGTTGTTATTCGTATTGGATGAAATCTTTCTTTGTTGTTGTTGTATTTCGGTTTGAAGCGGAAGAGAGAACTGAAATCGATATTAAGAGAACCGAGTTGAAAAGTGAGACGAGAGATTTCTTTGTTGTTGTGGTTTTGTTTGTTGTTGTATCATAAGAGGAATCGAATTGAGAGAGAGAGAGAGAGAACAAAGCGTTCATAAGAGGCAGAAAAACATGGAAAGAAGAAGATGTTGGGGGCGGATCATTTAGTTCTTTAGGGTTCAGTGTTTTAAATTTTAGCTTGGGCCTTATGCTTTCAGTTAGCCCAATTCATTTTCCTTGTTTGCAGTTTTGCACCCATGCTGCAAATTCACACCCTCTGGGTTGATATTGTGATTCTGGGCCTGGCATTCACAAAGCCCATCTCGTTTTTCTTTCAATAACATCTTGTTACCAGTCACACCCCCTGAGTTTAATATGTTTGTTTTGGGCCCAATAGCTTTTAATTTACCATTGTTTTATTATTTTAGCCTATATTTCTAGTTACTTTATTTGTTTTGATTTTAAATTTTAATTCTTTTTTGTTTGGTTATTAATTATTAAAAATACGAAAAACATGTTTTGATTTAGCTTTAATTTTCTTATTATTAAAAATCCCAAAAATATTAGATTAGTCTTTTAATTTCCAATATTAGGTAGAATGGACATAACAATTTTTAGGATTTAGATTTTCTTCATTTCGTCATACATTTAGTTTTTTTTTTTCTTTTCAACCTTTAAAACAACTAATAATTTTTCGAAGTAGAGAACGGTGAGCATCCTTGCATTGGGATCTAGTTCACAACTATCTACATTTCCCCTAAAAAATACCCAATAAAAAACACATAAAACACTTAATAAATTTCAGAATCTTAAAAAGTAGAGAAAGGTCAGCATCCTTGCATTGGGATTCAGTTCACAACTATCTACATAAAAAAACCAACCAATTCAATTTTCTTTTTCTTTAAGAACATGTGAATTCCTTTCCACGACAATTGTGTAAGTCTCCAAAGGTCGAGCAGCAGTGGAATGCGACGTTTAACATCGTTCATTTAAAAATCACAAAAACATACACAAATTTGTAAGCCGAACTGCGGCTGCTCTGATTCCTTAAAAGGGATACGTAGGCATTAGGTTGCGGGGTCTGAGCGAGCACAATCTTGTATATATTTCTTTCTTTTCCCCGTGTTTCTTTTCTCTTCTTTCTTCGCGCGTTTTCCTTTAGCTTTAGGTTTTAGACTTTTTGATAACACCCATAGATTTAGACTAACAATAGTGGATCCTGTCAAGTACGATGGACGTGAGGAGTGCTAATCCCTTCTCCTTGCGTAACCGACACCCTTACCCGTTCTCTTGGTCGTAAGACCTTTGTTTGTTTTTTCCCTTTAGGTTTTACTCGATGTTTTTCCTTTCCCATCTCGTGGGATAAATAAACAGTCGATGGCGACTTCATTGATTTTTAATATGATGATTTTGATCCGATTGTTTCAAGCTGACATAATTTTTTATTATATTAGTTACAACTAAAATATTATGTAATTGTTAAAGAGAAATTTTAGTATAAAAGTTATACTTTATTTTATTAGCATTCTATTATAAAAATTTGAACAAAACCTCTAATTCGTTTGGACCGGCCCTGTTAAGTTGTTTAGTAGTTGAGAATTTCACTTTTAAAAATGAATAATTGGAATATCGTAGATTTGAACTCACGCTCCTGCATCTTATATTTTTGTTTAATTATATCAACTGAGCAAACATAATTTTTTATTTATATCAGTTACAACTAACATTTTTATGTAATTGTTAAAGAGAAACTTTAATATACAAGTTATATTTTGTTTTAGAGCGAAGATCTATTTTAACCCCTCACAAAAATTACACAACCCAAAATAGTTCTTCTAAAAAAAAAGAACCTGATTTAGTCCCTTACAAAACTTAACCGGGCCATATTTGTGCTTCTGTTAATATTTTTTTCTAACCGATTTTTTTCATACTTTTAAACTGTGACTGGACTACCACGTTGACTTTTATTTTTTATTTTAAAAAAACCAAAATTTTTTTTATATGGAATTGAACCCAAGACCTTTAACCAATATTTTAACCAATATTTTAAATCTTTACCACTATTCCAATGTACATTCATGACAAATAATTTTTATGATTTTTAGTAATATTAAATAATTCTGAATTTAAAACAAAAAAGTTAAAATTTGTACCAATGTGGTCTCAAACCCAAGTCCGGTTAAGTTAAATGAAAATCACTTTACAACTAGACAAATCAATTTCTATTGTTTGATATTCTTAATAATGAATATTTAAGTTAATAATTCAGAACAAACATTTACTTATTTCAAATAACAAACAAATAAATATTTACTAATTTTAAATAAAAAAATTTAAAAATAAAATTAATAAAATATAAATACTAAATATAATTAATCAAATAAAAATAAATAAATTAATATTTAATTTAATTACTATTAAATAATTGATCACTATTTACTTTGAATTAACTAAATAATTTTAAAAATTAATTAGTTCTTTAGTTTAAATTGATTAAATATTTTAACAATTAATTGAATTACTATTAAATTAATTAATTATTATTTAATTTGAATTATTTTGAAATAAATAAATATTTATTTGTGTGTTATTTAATTTCAATTGCATATAATTTAATTTATTTATAATCAATTAAATATATTGAGGATTTATATTTTATAAATTTTATTTTTAAATTGGTGTATTATTTGAAATTAGTAAGTATTTATGTGTGTGTTATTTAAACAAGTGAATGTTTGTTCTAAATTATTAAGTTAAGTATTTATCATTAAGAATATTAACAATAGAAATTTATTTGTCTAGTAGTAAAGTAATTGTTATTTATCGGAGTTAAGTTCGAGACCCCATTTGTATAAATTTTGTAATTGTTGTTTTAAATTCAAAATTATTTAATATTATTAAAAATATTGGAAATTATTTGTCAGAATACATATTGGCCTAGTGGTAAAGACTTAAGATATTGTTTAAAAGTCTTGTGTTCGATTCCTTATAAGAAATAATTTTACCTTTTTGGATATTATTAAATCCGGTTAGAAAAAATTATTAACAGAAGGACTAATATTGTCCGGTTAAATTTTGTAAGAGAGACTAAATCGGGTTCTTTTTTTTGTGAGGGACTAATTTGAATTGTGTATTTTTGTGAGGGACCAAAATGGGTCTTCACTCTTTATTTTATTAACGGTTTATTTTAAAAATTAGAACAAAGCCTCAAATATGTTTGGGCCGACCCTACATACTTGTAATTCTTTTTAAATATCATTTCCTATCCATTAAAAATCACTATTCACACCCATTAACATTCATAATCTCACCCCAAAAAAAAATATTAGTTCAATATCCATTAACATTTATAATTCCACAATAAAAACTAAAACCCATTATTCATTAGCCCTCAAACCCTAGTATTAGTTTTCTATATTTAAATTGTTTTTGTTTGTTTAACTATATTAGTTTTCTATATTTAAGTTGTTTTTTATTAATTTAATCAGGATAAAATGCGACATGTGTGCTGATGGGTATTTTCTATCATACTCTACCCTGCGAGAAGTTTAGTTGTGAGAAACTCTTTAGCTATTATATATGTTGTGGGCTTTCCTCCTTCTTTAATTATATAATATTTATCATTTTAAAAAATTGTCAAAAAGATGATGCACAACACTATCGGGTTCATTACATAATACTCTCATCATCAAGTTGATGAAGCTTAAAGTATAAGCTACACTTGCTGCACTTGATCCCATTCATTTCCAGTTTATTATACTAGTAGAAGACCCGTGCCTCCGCACGGGTAAGTTCATTCTTATCTTAGATTATTCGACAATGTTATGATATATAATTGTTATTATAAAATTAATAAAATTGAAAATATTAAATCACCAACATGATAAAAGATAACTATAAATATGTCTAATAACTATAAATATTTACAAATATCACTGATAACTATAAATATGTACAAAAATTTTGTTGATTGAAATAAAAAAAATATTGTGGGGATAGTGACCCGTAAAAATATTGTGGGGATAGTGATCCATAAACCCTAAAATGATATAAATAATTGCTTTTCTATAATATATTATAAATATTAATTTATTAATGGATTTATAATTTTAAAAAAAAATATAAAAATATAAAAATATTAATTAAGAGTAGATTAGATGATGAGTTAATAGATGTAAAATGAAAAGTCAAATGAAAAACATTAAATATGATGTTAAGATTAATGATATTAATATTGTAAAAAAGTCAAATGAGAGTGCACTTGAGCTCATGGACAAGGCCTTAGACCCTAATAACGAAGAAGTGAAGAAAATGCTAGAGATTACTTTACTATGCACTCAAACATCAAATTAATGGACATCCATGCTGCAGCTTATGTTGGAAAACCATTGTGTTTAAAATATGATATAATGCAAAATTGCTTTTGCCAGCTAATTACTGCCATAAAATTTTCTCTTTGCTTAATAAAATGTAACAATTTTCTATGCAAAGTACATGCTAGTATTTGACGGATTTGCTGGTTTTCATATGTTTTTTAAAATAAAAGCTTAAAAATACAAGACTTTTTGAGCAAAATCCCATCAAATATGGCTTTTGGAAGTAGTTAATGTTAGAAAAAGACATTGTTCAAAATCTTTGAATGACTTTTCCATGACTCCTCCTATCTCTCTCTACAACACACATTATGTTTGAAAAAGTTGGCATACCTATTATGTTTATAGATTATATAATCACATCTACTCTTACTCTTACTCTTGGAACTCACAAAATAACAAAACTAAAATAAATCACATTTTCAAAGACAAGTACATAAAGTGATTTTTTTTTCTTCTTTTGTATAGCATACGTTTTTCACTTTATCTTTCTAATCTCTTTTCATTTCCAACCTTTTATCATCTCCATTATCAATTTAAAAAAGCTTCATAGATTGCTCATTCTCTTTCACAATAGTTCTTTTAAGAGAAATTTTAATAAAGACTGAGACACTACAAAAGTGATTGGAAATTGATATTTTCGACCCGGATTGGAGAAATGTCCACCCATACTCTTACTCTTTCAAATCTAATTTGTTATATTGAAAATCCTTCAAAATTTCCTACACGGTTATCGGTTGTCAAATAAATAAAAACAACTTGTTAGAGTTGAATTGTTAAAAATAATAAAGCTTAACATCACCAACTTACTTGTGTAAAACTAAATTCCAACTTAAACTTTGAAAATAAGTTCCAATGTTGCAAACGTAAGTTCCAAAATATTTCATTAAATAGCACCATAAAGTGGATATAACTTGGTTTAGTAAAAGAAAGTTCATTTAAAAGAAAAAAAAAACAGGAAATGATAAGCTAAGTTCAACTTTATCATGTAAGCTAAAGCTAAGTTCTAATTAAAACTTTAAAAACAAACTTCCTGTTGTAAATGTTTGTAAATGTAAGTTCGAAAAGAAACTTGTTTTAATTTCTTTTTCAACATAGCAAATTTTGGTTGACAAAAAGAACATTTGGAAGAAAAAATAGGAAACGAATATGAACAACATTTAAACCAAAATCAGTTTCACAGACAAACATTATTAAACCATTAAACTTCAAAATAGTTGAACCACAAAACCCAAAAAAAACACTTATTGGCAAAGCTAATTATAACTTAAATACTGATTCTATTCACAGTTTCAAAAGGCTCATGAAAACAACGTAATTGCAGAAGTGAAAAGAACTTAAACATTTTCTCTAATACCTCAAAGCTTAAAGATGGAAAATTCATTTCTCACTCAAACATTTTCTCTAATACCTCAAAGCTTAAAGAATTTTACACCAACAAATAGATCTAGAGAACATTTATTTTCAATGAAAGGCATGTCTACATGATACATTCTTGATATGAAAGCTAAGTTGGTCCAAAATATCCATGATGTCATGCTTGCTCAGATGCTGTTTCCACTGGTGGAAATCTCATGGCCAGAACCAGAGGTGTTGCCAACATGGATGAGAATATTCGATGATGCATCATAGCTTAATCTAAAAAGCTTCTTTTGTTGCGCAATTCAGCTCTCCATGTCTTTTATGAGGTGTAATACGTGATAACTCATTCATCATCTAAGCATGCTCACAATATTCATAGTGATCATAACACCATAAAGATAAATATCATAGATACTTTGATTGACATACACCAATCACACAGTAGACAGCTAAACAAACCTCGTTGTTGACTTCATCTATGGATAGAATGAATTCTTCTGTCGCATTAAAAATAGCATGCAAAGAGAGTACGCGGAATGGCAACCATAAGAACATGGATAGAAATGCTATTTGAATAGAGGGTAGGGGATTGCAGTTCTAGGCAAAATGTGATGATAAGTGATACCTACTTTCAATAAGTGTGTGTAATAGGGAGTGAATAAGCCAAATTTGATTAAGAGAAAAAGCACAAAGAGTGCTACTGTTAATACATCGAGAAATAAAACAATAGTAGATGTGCAGAACATCATTTAACACTACATAAAGAAGGGAAGCACATTAAACACTGCTGAACCAATTACCTAAAACAACAGCTAAGCACATTAACCAATGCTGAACCAATCACCTAAAACAATAGCTAATCGCATTAACCACTGCTGAACCAATCACCTAAAATAATAGCTAGCAAACTCAAAAGATCAAATTCTAAAACAGGAACAAACCAAAACCATCATCAATCTTTAGGAAAAACCGACTTCAAACAGCAAACGAATCACCCAGACCACAACTGCAGATTATAAGCACCACCGCATATTTACGACTTTTTGATGAACACCACTACAGAAAATTTCAACAGCATTAGGATTCACAATACCTGCAGCCATGATTAACATCAGCCCTCTATCCTTGTTCAGGAGCTATCAATTGAGGTTGATATCCATCAAGTTGAGTTATAAGCTTCCACACATTATCTATTGAAAGATTCCTGTCAAACTGCAGCCTTTTTAAAGCGGCAGGGAGTTGATTATCAAATGCATTATATACTTCATCACCACCTGGTCACCTGCGGAAATAGCCGGATAGGAGAGCAGATTCAATTAAAAAGGCAATAGAATTCAAACAATCCACGATAATAAGTCTATCCACTATTCTTATTTAGGTAGCCCAAGTGTTAAAGTATATTAAAAAATCATAAAACAATACATTGCTTTTATAATTTTCTGCTTCCACAAGCTTTTTGATTATGAACATTGGCAGTACAGGGTCTGAAACTTGACTCAGAAAGCAAACTTTTTATTTAAAAGTTTGTCAAGCATTGAAGGGTAGATTAACGGGTTATCCTCATTTGCCTAAAAGGTTAAGATTAATGCATGAGTTAGTTAGAAACATGGGATGCTGAAAACTAAATGCATTTTATAGTATAGGAAATTGATTTAGAATGGGAACATATGAGACTCACTTCCCTCATGATAGTCCTTAATGCCACAGTTGTCAAACCAAGAATGGGATAATATATCGGATAAATAAGAACTGAAATGGTATAATATATCAGATAAATATGGATGTATTGACTGAATATACCTGTGTTTGGTCTGCACAAAGCATGAGTAAGGATCACAATATTTGGGCCAACAACACTGTCAGAGGGTGTAATTCATTAGTTGGGAACCATAATGATCCCATAGAGTACATTTAATGGGTTTTCCAGCTGCATCACTTAGAGCAATGCTTGCAACGCTTTTTTGCCATTATCAGGTCTCTGTGTTCTGATAACTTCATATTAGCATCCTATAACATCTAAAAAAGAAGGAAAAAGCATAATGAGAAAAAAAATAAAGGACCATTATTTGAAGCTGTATTTTTTCCATGAATCTAGTAAGTTGTATTAGAACTTCCTTCCCATTCACTTTCTGCATCATAACAAACGAAATGTGTCAGGAAGGTAAAAATTCATAGCATTGCATTATCAAAATGTTCATGTAAATCAATGATATTTCATTTGTAAGAAAAGACAACACAGTTACAAACAATTCATTGTTACTAAGCATTCTAATTTTCTCGTTTAAACCGCATACACCATCAATATCAATATTAAAAAAAAAACATGTTTCAATTTCTAAAATCATAACAGACCCACAAATAATACATTTTTAGATAAATAACTCTTTTCTAAAGAAATCAATATTGGACCATTTTCTCACACAAATCTTTACTTAAATTTACCTCATAATAGAAAGAAGAAGGAAAAGAAACTTGGCATTTGCAAAACAAACCCATAGCATTTCACTGGAATGGTGAACTAACCATTAAACAATAAGATCTAATAATCTAATAATAAGTAGTGAAAATTACCGAATGAAATAATGGAGAGAACAATTAGAGAGACCCGTGACACTTTGGTCCAAGTCTCACATCAACAGCAAAGCTTATAGGTTTGTCAAACCTTGCTGAACCCACATCACCATCATCATACCCAGGCAACTCATTTCCAGAAAACCTCTTGAAAACACTTTTTGCAACAAAAGAAAAACAATTAAAAAATAGAAATAACCAAAAACCCTAAAAAAATCAAAACTTTATTTCAGTGTTTCAGTGTTTTCGTTGTGCTCTGACTGAAAGTGAAGAAGAAGAACATAAAGGTGAAATATTATTTCGGTGTTTTCATGGAAGATGAACAACAAAAAGCAATTAATTGTCATGAAGTTGAATTTGATGTTGAAATACGGAAAACGACAACAAACCAACTAAAACTTTCAAGCTTTGATAACAAAAAGTAATGAGTTGGAGGAAGATGCCTAAAGCTGATGCAGAAGGAACTTGAAGAAGGTGATGAAAGCAGCGGCTGCGCTAGGGTTTCGGGAGAAAAGAAAAAAGTATATTTTAATTCTGACCAATGAGAATTGAACACTTGGGGAATCAAAGGATAAAGTAAAGAGTTATTTTGTTAATTACAAAAATGTCCAATTAGTAGTGTAATTTATTTTTGTGAGAAGGGTATATTAGGTAGTTTGGTCAATCTAATAATAATGGGTAGATAGTAGATAGTAGATAGATAGAAGTAGATAGTAGACTAAGAATTGCCCTTTATCGTAATTTACTAATTGAATTAATTCCAACCAATAAAAAGAGTCCTTTTGTACAAGTGGCAATCAATTTTTTCAAATTCTCTTTTCCCTCTCATTCTTCTCTATCCACCCTCTTTCCACACTTTTGTCATTTTCTACACTCTCTCACTATCTCTCTCATTTTCTACACTCTCTCACTATCTCTCTCTGGTTTTCCCTCTTCCCTCTCTAAACCCCACAAACCCTAACACCTCTCATTCTTCATAACATTATTGAATCCTCCTATTTCCATGTCTTTTTCCTCTCACTCTCAGTTTTCTCTTTTCCCTCACCTTGTCTTTCTTTCTGGTCTCCACTCTCCCGTCTTCTCTCTTCCGTCATTTTCCGCCGACAACAACTTTTCTGTTCTATCTCCCTTCCATTTTTCTCTTCTCTTTTCTATTTGGTTTTGAAATCCTAGCTATGCCGAAAATATCTCTGAAATGGAACACGAAGAAACCCCTTCTCATATTTCGAATAAACTTATGGATGGGTAGCGTCGGAGGGTGGTGGACAATGAAAAACTTGGTCGGAGGTAGTAGAATCAGGAAGCGTGAGTTTTTTTTCTTCTTTCCGCGATTTTCGGATTAACAGTTTAAAGATTGTTTTCTTTTCTTTTCTTTTGTTTTTTTGTTTAAAGACAGTTTAAGGGTGAATATCTCTAATCCTTTATTTATTCTTTTCTTTTGTTTTTTTGTTTTTGTTTTTTTTTTCTTCCACATTTGATTCTCTAGATATGTTTGAAAATATATTTATTTCGTGAAATGAACAAAGGATTCTTTATTTTGTGTCTTTCTGTTTTTTTGGATTTATATTTCGGTGATCGTATTGATGAATTTTGAAAATAAACAAATTTTATGTTGGATTCAGGTGAGTAACTGAGTTTATTATGTTTTTATTCAAGATTAATCTTATTTTTACTTTAATGATCAATTTTCCTTTAATGATTAATGTTGTACAATAAAACATGTGTTCTTTTGTTCTTTACTATTTTGTTCATATGAATCCAATGAATAGGCTTGAGGCTGTTGAAGTTAAAAGCCCTTGTGGGATAGCTAAAAATGTTCTAACTGTATTACCTTTGACTGATGCTTTGGTGATGGTTTTGTATAAATGACATACCATACAAAGCTTTAAGAGTGCTCCATTTCATATTGGAAGCCAAATGGATCACAATAACTGGATTAAAAGATCAACTTTAACTGTTGCAAGCTCCATATCATGCTCTTTATGGTTCATACTGTAGGTGAATTCATCTATAAATTCTGAGTTGGTTATGTGTGTAAATTATCAAACCAAAATCAAATACAGACATTGTAAAAAAACATTAATTGAAAAGATTGAATTATCAATCCCATTATTTACTCTTATAGGCAATCATAATTGTAGTCAGAATTATATTTCAACTGGTACACTTGTGTTTGTAAATTTTATTTCAACTGCCTCTAACTTTTGGTATTAGTGTATTATTAGTTTTTTTTTGTATTAACAACAAATCATGTTTTGCTTGCAGATAATGGAAGCTAGAGCAATGTTAACTCAGGCATTAGACATAAGAAGAAAGGAAAAGAAAGAACCAGACTTAATCAAC
The DNA here is from genome assembly GCF_029867415.1 of Vicia villosa. Classification (NCBI taxonomy): domain Eukaryota; kingdom Viridiplantae; phylum Streptophyta; class Magnoliopsida; order Fabales; family Fabaceae; genus Vicia; species Vicia villosa. The sequence goes on from NC_081185.1 coordinate 134,002,379, forward strand.
ATTCCCTCAAAAGAGGAGGAACTAAGAACAACTTCTTTCTGTGCCAAGAAATACTCAACTTGAATCAGTGGCTCTTCAGACATTTGTTGTTGAAGAGCAAGGTAAGCTTCGTTTTTGCGGTTTCGACATTATTACGGTTTCACATCAACTTATGATTCTGAGTTGGTTTTGGTTTAGCATCACTAGACCACAGTGTTGCAACTTTTGGTCACTGTCTTGCTTGGAGATTGCAATAATTTTGCAATTCAGTGGAGTACTGCTTCGTATTCGAAGCGGTGTAGGATCGCTTTGGCTTATGCAGCGTTGAAGCTGAGTTTTGCGCTGAGAGGTGAGAATGCCGAGACTTAGGCTGGGTGGAGCAAGGCTAAGTAGTGACAAGTGCTGTGAAAGGGATTAGATTAGTGATCCAATAAATATGATATTGCAGTTATGTCAGGTCTGTATAATCTAACATGTCTTTGGCTTTTTTGTGCAATTTTAAGTGATCCAGATAAAACGAGAGACTATGACATAAATGGGATGCGTTACGAAAACGATTACAATATCATTGTAAGGAATATTTGTTTTTATCTTACAAGAAGTGTGTTTCAAAAGAATAGGTATAGTGTTGTGTTATGAGTTAAGTTATCTGTGTTTCCTAGACACATACAAACAGACAAAGAACAGTTGTTTGCTGCTTCTTTGAGTCTGATGTTGGTAACTTTTTTTTTGTGTAGGTGAAGGGATGAAAAATGATAATGTTCTTTTGTTTTGGCAAGTCAAGCCGATTGTATATGTGTTTCAGGTGATAATGCTTGCTTAGTCCTGGCTTTATAACAGAGAATTGAAAGTAGGCATGTATTTTATTAAAATGGTGATAAGCTTCAATTGATTCATCTGCCATCGCCTTTGGATATACACTCTCATGAGAAAGATAACCAATAACAAGCTTCCCCCATTACTAAGCAGAATTTATAATCACCTATTAATAGAAAATGCTGACACACGTAAAACCCATACAAGTTACTTTCTTTCAATGTACTATCAGTGTATTTGGTTATACACTCTGCATCTTCTTTTTGAATGTCTTAGCCATCAATGATGCAATTGCTGTGTCTGAATACAAGCATATGTAAGGATGACAAACCAATGTTTTATAACCAAATTTAGATCTTATGAGTCTTGCTTTGGTCTTTCTTTGTTTTGCTGATAAACTTATTCCATCTTTATGACAATTATTACTTATTTCCAACACTTCATTTGTCACTTAAAATTCAGTACTTTTCACAAAAGCAAGAATAAGTGGCTTTGATATATGCAATTATGTGGGAGAATATTGGTGGTGCAGCATAAAGTAATTACGTGACAATATTGGTAGTAAAAAACAATATTGGTAGTAACATTGCCCAAATATACATTTTCTCAATGAACTTTTCCTTTCTACAAGGCAATATAATTGAAATGCACAAATATTATTTTGAAAACATAAAATATAGTCTTAACAGAAAAATACAATATTTTATAGTTAATAAAAAAATTCATTGTTAATTTTTTTTTATGAAATTAAATAAAATTCCATTGTCATGCAAACAATTAATTTTCCATCTCATGGTTCACTATCAGCACAATATTTTATTTTTTTATATAGTCTATATATATAAAATTCACTATCAAGGATGATGTTTCACATTAACATTTCTAAGTATATTCCTAAAAATCATTCACATTAACATTTCTAAGTATATTCCTAAAAATCATTAAAATATATGTGCTTATGTACACTCATATTTATTGTTATTTCAACGTCAGCTTTGGTTAATAATTTTCACACTTATGCAACAAACTAATTGTTTTACTATGACCATTCAAATAATTGGTCAAATAACTTTTTTCTAATTCCAAATGCACTATTTAAGTATTACATAAATTCTTATTATTGTATTTCTATACTTTTTAGGATATTATCAAATTCTTGAAGTGATTTTGTTTTGAAGTCATTTTGAAGACCATTTCTTATCATTCCTGTTCTATTTCCTTTTTGGTATTTTTATATTACTGCTCTGTAAAACAATGTAACTAAATATTGGTCTCATCTATATTTTTGTTATAGTGAATTTAATTCAATATTTTTCATTCTAAATGTTTAAGGTTTAAAATTTTGTTTGTACAATATTATTCACATTAAGATATTAATTACCCGTGCGGACGCACGGGTCTTCTACTAGTTTAGGATAGGGGTGTTATCGATATTAGTAGGTTTGTTTTTTTCTTATGTAGATTTTCAGTTGAGTAAATTCCTTACCTTTTTGTTATTTGTGAGATCACCTACTCAATATAGGATAAAATTTTTAGGTGGTTTATAAGATATAATTATTTATCAGAATCTTAGGGTGTTTTTTCAATCTTTTCTTTTTTTAGGAGATAGGATTAAGTATAGGAACAATTACCTTATGGTTTGACATGCGATTATCTGATCCATTAGAAAAACCCACAACAATGTAATTCTTAACAGAGTCACAATAACAGCAAAAAAAAGTGGACGAGCAGAGCATTTGTATGGCTTAGAAATGGTGTTTGAGCGGAGAAAAGGAGAACTCTTACAACTACACAAATTGACTTCAAAATCTTATCTTCTGTGTTCATTACTATAGTTTTGTGTGCATAAAGTTAAATAAATAAGGGTTAAATACGTTTTTAGTCCTATAAATATGCGACCCTGCATTTTTAGTCCCTATAAAATTTTCCTTCAATAAATGATCATTCAAAATTTTTATGCATGTAATTTCAGTCTCCGCTATTTTCTAAAATTTTAAAAATTGTTTATTTACCCTTTAATTTTTAAATTTTTGAATAATTTTTTTTATATATGATTAGAATACTGTAAAATATTGAGCTCATCTTCACATTCAAGATGAGTATATGAGAGTTCACATTTCTCTTTGTCCTTGCTCAAGTTCATCTTCTTCTTCTCTCTTTTACCATTTCGGTTTCCATCTTAAAAATTAAGATGGTTAGGGTTAGTTAATATATTAGGAGTTAGTTGATGTATTAGTTAGTGTAGTTAGTTCGTTAAATAGGACTAATGTGCATATAATTCACTATGATTTCTTTATACGATTTTATCTCATGAGTATTCATGTGCTTTCATTCTCTCTTATGAATATAATATAATTTTTAATATTAATCTATATAAACATAAGTCAAATACTTATTTAAATAAATTCGTAAAAAATAAATTATAAGTTAATCGATTGGTCCATCTTTTTCCACTTCTACTTGTCCTTATAGAATTATTTGAAAAAAAATATTAGTGGTTAAGCACTTGATTAGTATCCTTGTAATTGAAGATATTACTCATAATGGAGTTTTATATTTTGACAGGATCACTCATAAATCATAATGAAATTGTTAATCATTCCTTTCTACACTTCCAAAGGCTCATTTCAATCTTCCATAACCGCCCAAATAAAATATTCATGGTTTTCCATTCGGTTATATTAGTACCACACATTTTCGTTTCTTAATACATCATGAGTGAAGTCGTGGAGAGTGGAGACTTATCTTACCTTTCCGGCTAGCTATAGCTAGTAAAGGAATTAGGTTAAACTAAATAATTAAGTTAAGTGCTTAATTTATTTAATAATTTTTTTAATTTTTATTTTACAAAGTACAAACTCTTTGTATAATTAAGCTATACCTAGTAATGAATAAGAAATGATCAGAGAACGGAGGTTGCGTGATGCAACATTGGACTTGAACTTTTGGTTCTATGATGAATAGGTTGACCTATAACGTTAACACTACAGCGCTCAAGTTAGTATGTGAGTAAGAAGAGTTAATGAAGTTTGAATTTGAAATTGCGTACCTCAAGAATGACACACTTTTCATTTATATAGTGGAGCAGTTATAACTTATAACCATTTGTTACTCTTTGGGTGTATGATGCGAGGAGCCGTGGATGCATCTTAGACTGAGATCTCCTACGCTCTTCCCTAGAGTAATACCCCTACTCTGCAAGCGTTTTATCAAATTGTTGATTAGGCAATGGTCGCTGGCCATTTGGCAGGTCTAAATAGTTCACCCAAGCCCTCGTATTTGCTTAGTAGTGCAAGGGATTTCGCCGTATTCGCTTGTTTGTGTAAGCCACATCCTGACTTGAATTGAAATTTAAGAGGTGATTGGGAATTTGCGCCTTAAATACGCCCCTACTTCAAACGTCTTTTTGTAGGTTCTGTCATAATGATCTTTGGAAACTGAAATATTCTAGTGTCTCCATGAGGCCATATGGAGCGTTGATAGTGATTATTACTTTTTGGAAAGTCTACATGCGATCTATGAAGGGTCGGTTATATGGTTCTTTGAGATGTTACCTTTGCTTCTTTATCGTTTGTATTTCTATAACATATTTTCTTTCCACAACTGGCAAAAAGTAGCATCGACCATGAGTTAAAAATCACAAGAAGGTATTTCCGCTTCTTGGGCTGATCATGTGATTTCCACAAATGCCTTTACTTTGGCTTGAGAATGTAGCCTTGACAGAGCTTTTATGGATGTAGGTCCTTGTTCAAATTTGGTTATACTGACCCTTGAGAAATACAATAGGATTTGTAGTGAGTATGAAGGATGTTCCATTCCTTTCGATGTGTGTACCTTCTCGATCTTGTGTCTTTGATTTTCCTTCAATAGTTTCGAAATAGTGATTTTGAACCGCCTAATGATTTCTCCTTCGCAGCTAAGTCATGTGATTTGGCCGTTCGACAAGATGTTTCAATACTGGTGTGAATATTAGAGGAAAAACCCTCTTTGTTCCTTTCCTTCAATCACTTCAAAGTGCAACATGGTTTAGTAAATCAGTCACAATGTAATGGCCTGATCACATTGGCACAAGTTACGCGCTGTTTCGAAGTGTTTTTGGGTAGACTGAAGAATTTTGAAAGTCAGTTATTTTTAGTCATTCCGCTCTATAAAGTGGCTCATGCGACAGTATGTACCATAGTGGTCAGGCAAGAAGACACGTGTACCGGTCTATTTCATAAGTACTAGAACAAATGTCATTTCTTGACGGGGAATAGACCATGCATCTACAAGGAGAGTGACCTGTCCAAAGATGAACTTTATTTGAAAAAACGATTAGTCACCTTCGTCAGAGGGTTGGGTCACTTCAGAGGCGTTATTCTTTGTGATGAAACTTCAAAGAAACGATTGAGATGACTTGTTAAGACCCGTTTGCTGATGGATGCCCGTACCAAGGAGGAGAAGAAGAAGGTCATTTTTTGTGAGATTCTAGTATTCTTTCCCTTACCTTCATTTTGGTCATTTATAATGCTCTTAAGTTTGGGTAACTGGTATTTCCAAATTCGATGAATAATGAGGAGGAAATCTACCAACTAAGACAGAAACTCTCCATCTCCCTGACTGTTTCTAGTCCTTCAAAGACTTCAATGTCTGTCAATGTTCCTCCCACGACTAGTGCAACAAAGATTTTGTTTCATCCCTCTCAATTGGATGCTTGAGGAGAAACCTCCTCAGGGTCTGTTAAAGGCGGTGGTATCCTTAGTGGTTCCTAATGAGAGTCATGTATGTTAGCTACTCTGGCTCTTGTCTTCTTGGCTAGCCCGGGACCCCGTATTCCAAAAGAACAATAGGTGTCAACATTGGAGGAGGATTTCTCTTACCTTGTCGACCTTATGGGTGAGGCTCCCGAAAAGGAGTTGTCGAGTCTGGCATAGTCATACAAGGGCAACACAACCAAGCAATAACCAACTTAATCTATCTCAAATCTACTATAGTTTAACATGGCCACCAAAATTTTGGTTTTAGTCAAAGGAATAATATGATTGAATAATTAGACTTTATGATTGCGTTTCAAATTTATAGCACCACTAATTAAAGACAACAACCAAACATGAAGCACCATGTATCCCAAAAACATAGGGAACAATCATGCACTACCCGCGTTAATAGCTTAATGAGACAATTTTCTATAGATCACAATGCTATGTCATGTAAAATAATTTCATCTAGAAATACCACTCTTTGTAAATTTCAAACAACTTTTAATCAATCAAACAAATTATTTACGCACTTTACCGTCTTTATTTTTACTTTTTTTTTTTCATGCAATTTTTTTTAATAGTTTAGCTTCTAAGTCTGTACTAACTAATGCTCTTTGGAGTAATTAAGCACAATTGAAAGTCATAGTTCCCTTTCTCTAACACAATTGATTGAAAAAAAAAAATCACTATTAAAATCTAACACCAGAATCTTTACATAGTAAAAGAAACCAAAAAGAGAAGTACAAACAATACCAAATAAACCCATATACAAGAAAGAATGAGCCAACCAATACTAATAAGTTCCCAATCACTCTCCCACAAAAACTTCGCATTGCCACTAACCGCAACAACACCATGGCCTAAGGGAACAACACAAACAATCTGCATCACAACAGTTCCAACACAAGTAAATTGAAAAACCTTAACAGATACGGATACCAGAAATAGTCGCAGCATATGCTGCCAAACAAACGATCAATTGTTATTAGAGAACAATACTAGTTTTGTTTTTGAGACAGGAGACCGTAATTGAAATGAGATGTATAAATCTACATTTGAGTTTGGGTATTCTTTTTCGTATGATATACTATACTTTGATAATTCATTCATGTTACTTTTTTTATTTTAACTCATGTTGAAAATTTTACGTAGTCAAAAAAAAAAAAAAACTTAACGTAACAACTAAATAAACATATGTTTTTACATAATGTATATAAAGTAGTAAAGAATAGACCAAAATATTATTTTATGATGTATTTAAATTTTTTAACGTGACATGGTTTCGAATTTTTTAACGTGACATGGTTTCGAAGTTCATACATGAAAAGTGACTTTTTTTGTTTTGTTTTGGAAAATGTGTTTTTTTCAAAATGATATTTTTTGAAAATTTCTTCACCCACCTCCTAACCTTCTTGGCCACCTCTGGTGAATTTACCACAATACCCCTAATTTCGGAAGTTCATTTTCGAAAACGTATTTTTTTTGAAAAAAAAAGGTGTTTTCGGAAATGTATCTCCGAAAAAGTGTTTTTTTTAATATAAAATATTGACTTCGGAGATGCATCTCCGAAATAAAGTTATTTTTCAGAAAATGTGGTGTTTTCGGAAGTTCATCTCCGAATTCACCCCCCTTGGAGGAATTCGGAAATGTACTTCCGAAATATTGTCTGGACAGAAGAAAGATGAAAAACAAGAACGATTCGCTTTATTTAATCGGGTGAAGATTACATCGATCACATTACATAAGATTAAAGTTACATATTGTTAAAGACGGGTAGGTGGGGATGAGTCAATATTTTGATAACGTCGTCCGCCGATCTTTGAAGTTTCGCGTCCAACTCGATCGGGCCCTTCGAAGAAAATCGGTCGAACGTTGTCCACATAACCGCTAAATCTTCGTCGTTCTTGATCTCAAAAGGTGTGAATTCAATGGCTCCCTCGTCGTTAAGCGATGGCGAGCGGTACTCGAGCTTGACAACCTTTCGATTCTCGGGATAGCGCAAAAGCGTGTTGAGTGACGTTATCAACTCCGCAAACGGCGTGTCGCGCGAGAAGCGAAATTGGAACGGCATCGGGTAGCCGGTGGTGAAGTAGACGAATGCTAGGTGGGGGTAGGTTTGTGTCATTTGTGTTTCTAGGTGTGAAGAGGATGAAGAAGAGTGTGTTGTATTTATAGACTTATTGGAGCAATGATGGCCCAACAAACCTTATCCTGCCTCAGGAGACATTTCGGAAATGAACTTCCGAAAATAGGAGGCAGACAGGCATATTTCGGAAGTTCATTTCCGAATTATGCAGAAACAGACATAAATTTTGCATTTTGTTGATTGCTTAGTGTGTTGTGTAAATTGGACAAATGGAATTCAAAATAGACTTAAATTACACCATGATGACATAAAACATACTTATATTATATATGTATTGAATCGGTCCGATTTTACATGATAAACAACAATACATACAAAAATGATCATTACAAACAAAAACGATCTGGAACAAACTAAAATTCACCGAACCAATCGGTGGATCCTAAGTCCAAAATAGGTACGTTCTTCGACCGCTCTCTATTTTGCTCGCGCTCTTTGCTCATCATTTCTTCAAACTCCGCCATTCTCGAAACGAACGGATCCGGCCAAGTCTCCGCCTCATTTGAACGATGTGTCGTCCATTGACAAGAAGTAGCCGGTATAGGACAACCCGGTTTCAAAAACACTTGAACGAAGTGCCGCGATCGTAGATACCCGATGCATATGATGCGGCCCGACGCGTCCAACGGCGGTCGACTATGAAGTGGAAAGAAAGTCTCACTTAGTCCAAACCTCGTCAAATCGACGCACACCATATTATATGCACTTGCTATTAGATGACCCATCTCGGGGAATGACATCCACTTCGAAACCAGAGCGATACCGGTAAGTGATGGAACAAGTGCATCATGAATTTTCGCAAACTTTTCTTGATTTTCATATAGTCGGCCGTAGATGTCCCGATACGAAGTCAACTCCGCAATGAGTTCCCGTCGGACTAAAGTGTGATTATTTTCCCCTTTACCGAGCAAACCCGCAACGACCCGATATCCACAATTGTCGTCGCCTCCAACATCAATGATGTTATCGATATATTTGTGCATAAAAAGTGGCATCTCATCAATGTAGACAATCGGTGATTTTTTGATCGGCGGTGTGCGAGGTGGCTTCGAAATACGGGCTCCTTTGTTACCACTACACTTGGACTTCGGTGTCGGTGAATCCGGGAACGATGCATCAACATGTTCAAAATAGGAAGGAGATCGTTTTGTTGACGTGTCATCTTGTATAATTTTGGACTTTTTCGGTGCATCTTTCGTCTTAACCGGTTGAGATGGCGGTTTCAAGTCGGTGGTCTCCAGAAATGCGATTTTTCGCAATTGCTCTTTTATGTGCATTTTGGTGGTGTCATCCGCTTTAGCAAACTTCTCCATTATCACTTCCAACTCGTCGGAGATGGTGATTTTGGAGTCATTTTCCTTCGGCGGGGCAAAATCATCAAAACGAAGTTTCTTCCAATGGTCGGCTACCTCATCCATGCGTATTGGTGAATTCAACTTCTTCTTTTTTGAAATTATACAAGCACACGGAAGGCCGTATGTAGTTCTAATGGTACACCCACATAAAGAACTATCCGGCCCCGTGGTCTCCGACCGCTTCGCTTCATGAAACAAAAAATTCAAACCCGTCCGGGATATGTTGTAAATCAAATGGGAGAATAGAATTTGGCCCTTATACCGGTGTTCCATAACCGTCTTGCTCCGACCGAACGATGTTTGAATTTCATTGTGTTGATTTTGGAGCATTTGGTTGACGGTGTCCCATCCGCGACACAAATCTCCCTTGCTATCACCCAACCACCTCTTGAAGACCGCATGTGCGGATTCAACTCGGTTAGTCGTGGTGCAACCAAGGTGTCTAACTCGATTTGTCCAAGCGCACACGACTTTTTCTCTAACTTTGTCAAGAATGGTGGATTCGACGTAATGACAAAATGTCTTAATGGAACCACACAAAGACCTAAAGTGTACCAATTTCTCGGTATACACCTCTTCGGAGTGTGCATCCAAAATTTCCCTCCATGCCGACATTATCCTTTCAACCACAACACCGGCTTTGATAACTTTACATTTTTCATCCGGCCTATCTTTTGTCCCAACCGCGGGTTTCAACTTACTTCTCACGTTGCAAGTTATGTGATACCGACAAAGTAACACGGTCGATGTCGGGAAGACGGTATCAACTGCATTCATCAAAGCATTGTCCCGGTCGGTGACAATGACGTTTGGCATAACCTCTTGATCAACTAACAAAGACTTGCAAATTCCCAAGGCCCATGTAAAGTTTTCTTCTTTTTCACACTCCAAAAAAGCAAACCCGACCGAATAAGTCTTGTCCGTCGAGGTCACACCGACTATCTCTAGAAGAGGAAGCCTATATTTGTTTGTCTTGTACGTCGAATCCATGACTAGAACGGTTGGAAATGTGTTGAACAATTTGATACTTTCGGGATGAGTCCAAAAAATATCACGCACGGTAACTTTGTCCTCGGAGGTTCGGAAGCTTGAAACATAATTGTTATCGCCTAGTAGTTTCAAAAGTTGTTGCATTTCCGACCGAGAGCCCATATTCAAAACCTTGAGATTGTGTCGTTCATTGTAAACTTGTTTGATATTTGAAACGTTATCCGATTTCTTATGCTTCAAATCGGCAAGTATGTTGCGAGGCGCCACTTTGACTATCGTTAAGTCCGATATCACATTCCTCTCTTCGCGGGACAAACGACACGTCATTGGATGTCCGTGTAACTTGACATCCAAGGCATGATTATGAATTCCACAAATTACGGTTAACCGCCACAAATCATCAACCCTCCGAGTAGCACGCAACTTAAAAGGACACCCGCACTTTCTCGATCCCGTGTCGTCGTGTTTTAGCACCCGGTTTGATTGTACATAACTCCCACCTCATTCGCAATTCAAAACAACGAAAGCTTTCCGCCTACTATTTCCGTTGTCCGACCTTAAAATAACAATTCCAAATCCAAGTTTACTAGCTTCGTTCCGAACCCACTCAATCAATTGTTCGCGACTACCGAAGCTCCGATCATTTGTAAATTCTTGCCGAACATCAACCGCATTGATCATAGGATTAACGTCGATAACCGGATCGTTATTAACGTTGACAATTGCCGGAACTACTGCGTCATTGTCTTGCACAATGTTGTCCGGATGCACCATACCTAACAAATGAAAAAATTAGCAAAAGTTGGCCAAAACAGTTTTTTTTTAACTGTCAGGGCATATTTCGGAAGTTCATTTCCGAAATTTGTTAGGTATTATATTTCGGAAATGAACTTCCGAACCATATCAGTTTCAGCATAAATTTGTTGAATCAATGTAGTGAAATAGGGGATGAAATGAGAGATGTTTACCTGAAATTGTAGCTTTCTATGCTCCCTTTAACGTGATCAACGGTTTGAAACTTGATTTTAGGACGAAAAATGGATGGAGATTGATTGGGTTTTGAAGAGGGTTTGGGGAAGTTTTGGAGAAAAATGATGAAATAGTGAAGGAGGGAAATTTGTATATGCAGCAATATTTTCGAAAATGAACTTCCGAAAATATGCACGGTTTTTGAATTTTTTTGACTTCGAAAATGCATCTCCGAAGTCAAAAAAAATTCAAAAAAAAATAACTTCGGAGATGCATCTCCGAAGCAGGGACAGTTTTAGGTTTTCGCTGGGGGTCACCCCCATAGGGAGGTGGGTGAAGAAAAAACCTATTTTTTTTGTGTCCTTTACCATAAGAGGAATGTTATGTAACTTTATGTTGGAACTAAGTTTAACACTAAACCATATATTATTGTTTACAAATGAATGATATTTTATTATTATTATTATTATTATTATTATTATTATTATTTAATTTTAGATTATAAAAAATAATTAGTGACATTGCAATTAGCCTCGCAACATATTTTCTTCCCACGAAACTCTACATCTCTTCTACAGTAAATTCCTCTATTTATTAATTCTTTATAGTTACTGAATCTTTAGAAAAAATACAAATAAATTATAAGTAATACAAAGTTGATTAATTTGTGTATAAAATTGTTTAATATAGTTTAAATGTTGGTTAATAAGTTCCCAAAGTTGGTTAATTATATGTAAAACACATGTTAATACAACTCATGTGTTTTGGTTAATGAATTTCTATATATTAAATTACAAATAAAATAAAGTTTGTTATTTGTGTATAAAAAGTTGGGTAATACAACTTAGAAGTGGTTATGAATTCTCAAACATAAAAATAAACCAAAGTTCATACATAATAAAGCTCTATTTAAAGCTATCAACTTTCAACATATTTTATATTAACACTATAAATATGATTGAAATCAAGCGATGGAAGTTAATGGTTGATTTTGGTGTCAATGTGAACGATAGAGATTGAAATTGAGTGATGGAGGTTGAGATTGTTGAGTTATTTTTGATGAGAAGAAATGAGAGTATGATTTTGATTTTATGAAAAGGAGAGAGAACAATCTTTTACCGGAAAAAGAGAAGAGAAAGAGAACAATTCCAATGGAAAAGGAGAAATAAAGTGTGTGATTTTGATGGAGGAGAAAGAGAATGGTCATAAGATTCAAATTAAAATGACAAAAATGTTGGTGATTTTAGTATCATCAATGCATTTTGGTAGTAATGTGATTTACTATAGGCCAATGCAATTATGCGTTAAGTTTGAAACGAGTTAGGGTAGTGCGGAGTGCACGCTCGTCGAGCCAAACGCGTAATTGAATATGAATAATAGAAACGGACATAACGTTTCGTTTGAATAGTTGCACCCGTTCCCAACGGACATAACGATTCGTTTGAATAGTTGCACCCGTTCCCAACGGACATAACGATTCGTTTGAATAGTTGCACCCGTTCCAACAGACATAACTGTTTTCCGAAAAGGTGTGTCTGTTTGTTTCTATTATTGGTCTCCTATATAAGGAGTCTTTTGGTCTCAATTTGGATACGAAATCATATACTTCCTCTACATTCTGATCTGTTCTCCATTGTCAGAAACAGATTGATTCTTCAAGAATTATCCCCGCAAAGATTTCGTGAACCCAGACAAGTATAGGGTCGAAATACTTTGTTCGGAAAATGAACGAACACGATTCTTGAAGATATCCAGGATTATCACACCTATATCTAACAAAAAATACACTTAGCATAAAGTGAAAGTATCAAATCTATTGTATTTAGGAACAATAATAAAGAATTTGGTGTCAAATTTAGTATCAACATAACATTTCTCTTACCATAATTCTGTTATAAGAAAAATGATTTTTGTACCGTTGTGTTTTCTCTTTAAAAGATAATATCATAAAATTATATAAATAATAAAAAAGTTAACATTCTAAGCAACTTTCTTTATTTCCATAATTTAACTCAAGGGTCTAATATTTAAGAATAAAATTATTATTAATTAAGGTTACACAATTTGGTGTTACATAGGTTTCATAATTGTTGTTTTTTTATCACTTTTAGTTGTGTCAAATTATTTATCTTTTTAAATAATACATGTAACTACTTTATTATACCTACTCTTAATAAAAAAAATTAATTAATATTTACTTTATTATTAAAATTTGCACAATTAATTATCTTAAAAAAATGTAAATTTTATATGGATACTGTTATGGATTTACATACAACCAATCACATTTTTTTTATCAATTAAAAATTAAAATAAAATTGTCTCTCTTCTCCATTAAATCAACCACTTATGACAATTAAAAACGAAATTAAATTTTTAATAAATGTCCATTTTCTTACTTTTTTATTGGTTGTTCTTAAAAGTATGGATTTAGATTCATATCCATGCAAATATTTTTCTAATTTAAAAAAGATGAATTAATATTTTCTCATTCGTCAATCTCTAAAAATAATATATAAAAATAATTAAATATTACCTTAAAACCCTAAAGTGATACTCATTCTAACACATTTTATGTTCTACAAATGTAATGTGAACACAGATAGTTAAAAAAAGAAAATCTAAGATGAAAAATTTTATGTTCACGTGTGAAAGAAATATAAAAATTTCAAACTCAAATGAATATTAACTTTGAATGAAAAAAAAGTAAGAGTATATATATATACTATACCGTATGATACTGTATGAGTCAACAACATACATACACCTGTTATAACAGAAAAAGCAAGATCACTATAAACCTGAAGAGGTTCCAGGAAGGAACGGCGTCGTAAAAGCCATACGAATGAAAAGTTTGACTGAGTTAAGTGAGAACGCATTATAAGGAAGAGTATATGCTTTCGAATATTTGATTCACTATTACTTCCATCTGTTCTATTTTCCTTTCTGTTATTGCCTATAAATTCTCATCACTCTCTCCACCTATTGGACTCACTCACACATTCACTTTCTTTCTATTTTGTAACCGTTTTTTTCATCTCATTCACTTCACTCATACATTTCTGTTATCTTCTTGCACTATCAGGTTCTTGATCTCTCTACTCTACGCTATCACACATTCAAGAATCTTTTATTTTATTTTTTCTGTTTCTGTTGATTCTGAGTTTTTGTTTTACTTTTGTAGGAATATAATCTTGCTGTTTTGGATATTTTCGATTGAAAGGCGATGGCGAAGGAGCAAATTCAGGTGCTAAATGCACTTGATGTGGCGAAAACACAATGGTATCATTTCACTGCGATCATTGTAGCTGGTATGGGCTTCTTCACTGATGCATATGATTTGTTCTGCGTATCGCTTGTCACGAAGTTGCTTGGTAGGATATATTACCATGTTGAGGGTGCAGAGAAGCCGGGATCGTTGCCTCCGAATGTATCCGCGGCTGTAAATGGCGTTGCTTTCGTTGGAACACTTTCGGGACAGCTTTTCTTTGGTTGGCTTGGTGATAAGTTGGGTAGGAAAAAAGTCTATGGCATAACGCTCATGTTGATGGTTATCTGTTCGATTGGTTCGGGGCTTTCGTTTGGACACACTCCAAAATCTGTTATTACAACTCTTTGCTTTTTTAGATTCTGGCTTGGGTTCGGTATTGGTGGAGACTACCCGCTTTCGGCTACCATAATGTCGGAGTATTCTAATAAGAAGACTCGCGGTGCTTTCATTGCCGCGGTCTTTGCCATGCAGGGATTTGGAATTTTGGGAGGTGGTTTATTTGCAATCATAATTTCAGCTGCCTTTAAGGCCAATTTTGATTCTCCGTCTTACGAGGTTGATCCTCTTCGTTCAACGGTTCCACAAGCAGACTACATTTGGAGGATAATTGTGATGGTGGGAGCAATCCCGGCTGCATTGACTTACTACTCGCGAACAAAGATGCCAGAAACCGCGCGTTACACTGCTTTAGTTGCTAAGAATACCGCGCAGGCTGCAGCGGATATGTCTAAGGTTCTGCAGGTTGATATTCAAGCTGAACCAGTGAAAGAGGAGCAGTCAAAGGTTAAACCATATGGCTTGTTCTCGAAAGAGTTCCTCCGTCGCCATGGAATACATTTACTCGGTACTGCGAGTACTTGGTTCTTGCTTGATATAGCATTTTATAGTCAAAATCTCTTCCAGAAGGATATTTTCACCGCTGTTGGTTGGATTCCTCCGGCAAAAACCATGAATGCGATCGAGGAAGTTTACAAAATTGCAAGAGCTCAAACGCTTATTGCTCTATGCAGTACAGTTCCAGGCTACTGGTTTACGGTGGCGTTGATCGACAGGATAGGAAGATATACCATCCAATTGATGGGATTTTTCTTCATGACAGTGTTCATGTTTGCTCTAGCCATTCCTTATGATCACTGGACTAAGAAGGATAACCGAATAGGATTCGTGGCGATGTATTCCTTGACGTTCTTCTTTGCGAATTTCGGGCCTAATGCGACCACATTTGTTGTACCGGCCGAAATTTTTCCTGCTAGATTCCGTTCAACATGCCATGGAATATCATCAGCAGCGGGGAAACTTGGTGCTATAGTTGGCGCATTCGGGTTCTTGTACTTGGCACAAGACAAGGACAAGAGTAAAACAGATGCAGGGTACCCTCCAGGTATCGGTGTGAAGAATGCACTGATTTTGTTAGGTTGCGTTAACGTTGCCGGGTTCTTTTGTACTCTCATGGTACCTGAAGCAAAAGGAAAATCCTTAGAGGAGATGTCAGGTGAGAATGAAGAGGAGGAAGAAGTTGCCAGACAAGATGTAGAGAAATCTCATGCTAACAACAATAGTACTGTTACACATATTTAGTTTAGGTGTTTTATGTAGATTGTTATTGTAATGTTGCAGACACTTTCAATTTGGTTGGGGAACATTTAATCTTTTCCTTCTTATAGTTTCAATCTTTCTGTAAACCACTTGAGTGTAAAGTGTTTTCAATTTCAATAACAGGCTTTGTCAAATGACTGTATTTTTTTAATGCTTGCTTTATCTCCTTTCCTTAATGCTTCCATTGTTTTAAAAAACTGTCTGCGGCCGCAAACGTGACAAAACGGTATCGACATGATACCATTATTGAAGAACAAATTGTGGTTAATTGACACGACAACGGCCACAATCACTGTCGTGTCCAGACTGAAACCACAAAAACCTTTACGCGAGCGCAAGTATATTTTCCTACTTGGTTGTGTGAATCCAGACAAAGAGAATATAATATTTAAGTTGGTGAGGCCTAAAATATTGACCCATGCACTAGTAGTTGCAATTCAAGTCTGTTTTTGCCAAGGGTGATGCTTTCAGCAAAAATTGAATTAAATGCTTCAAAATTGCCATTTTATTGAAATTTGGAAGTTAAAGAAAATGTAGTGGAAGACTTTTCATGTTCACTAACTTGTGTCTTTTTCGCTTTCTTTCTTATTTTGTAGTCAAATACATAGAAAATTCAAATTATGATTTCATTTGAGAGTAGTTGGGACCAGGGAAATAAAATAGCATAGTAATAAAAAAAAGTGAAGGATATTGAACTGAGTTACTAGTATAATACTATTAATTTTAATTATTATGATGAAAAAAAAATCAAAATTCATAAAAAAAAAAACATCAAAAATGATTCAAGACATTGCACTTCATCACAAATCCATAAAAAGGGTTAAATATTAAAAAAAAACTTTGTAATATAGGCGAAATTCGTTTTTCCCTTTGTAAAATTTATTTTTTCAAACACCCCTGAAATATAAAAATACTATGTCTTTTGCCCCCTAAGTGTAAAGTTTATCCCTTCTAATATTTTTTTGTTTGATTTTTCCCCACGCTTAATCCAAACAAAAAAAATATTATAAGGGGAAAACTAAAAAAAAAATATTACTTTGGGTAAAGCGAATTTCGCATATATTACAGGAGTGAAAAATGGTATTAAATTAACCCTAAAAAAAACTATTAACAACAATATAAAAAATTCAAAATATCAAAAATGATTCAAGGGTTTTAAAAAACACCTACCAATATCGATACTGTCATTAACATTTTATATTAAAGAAGATGGTTAATTCAAACATCGACAATAGTAATCAGTATTGCAACACTCATATTGATGAAAAATTGCAAAAGTTTTTACGCGACCGCAGCAATACCGTCATCACCGTTTTATATTAAAGAACGTGATTAAGTCAAACATCGACAATAGGACTCAGTATTGCGACACTCATACTAATGGAAAATTGCAAAAGTCCTTACGCGACTGCAACCACAATCGTTTTTCAAAACTTGTAATCCATAATTATTGAAAATGGTTCAACCAACCAATATTCACAACAACAACATCAAAAACCCGGAACATCAAAAATAGATCGAAACATTATAAAGATCCACACTTTTGTTGCTACTGAAAACTTGGACATGGATATTTTTTGACCTTAGAACAAACCAAAAACTCATTTATGGTATTTGAAAATGAGAATAGAATAAAAGAGAAAGCCTCCCATTATAGAAAAGAAAACGAAAAAATGAACAAACACATAATATTGAATACCACCACTTATTTGAAAGATGCATTGAAATGGTGAGGGAGGAAGAGAATGTAATGATGATGAATTATGAGCTAACATCTTGTAACAATAATGGTGATGCTGAAATAATGGGTAATAATTTGGGAAGATAGTGAAGAGAAATTTTGTAAAGGTGAATTCTTGCTTAGCATGAATTTTGGTTGTCTATCGTAACTTTAGGCCATGAATTTTGGTTACCCATGAATTTTTGTCGTCTACCTTAACTTTAGGCAAAATCTAGTTAAATTTTAATTTATTTTAAAATAAATCATTATAGAAAAATGACTTGATATTAAATAATAGGATGAAGGATATATAACCAATCAAATTCAATGGGTACTAAAGTGTTCACTTTTTGTTAATAAAATAAAAAAGAAATTTAACAGTTAAAAAAATAATTTAATGTTAATTAATCTTCAATGAAAAATGTTGATGACTTTAATTATAATGAAAAGAAATTATAAACTATTAGGATTCAATACTATTGAATTGATTATTGGATTTTTAATAATAATTAACTATTTTTAATAATAACATAATAATAATAATAATAATAATAATAATTATTATTATTATTATAATAAATAATATTATTATTTTTATTGAAAATTTCTGAGATTTAAATTTGGTAAATGTGACAATGTCATCACAGTGTTGTGTCAAGAAAATTTGGTCTTAAATTGAGAGGACTAAAATTATGGAAAATAACTTTAAAGAAATAGAAACTAAAAACTCGGATTTTAAAATGAGGAAATCAAAACTTAAGAAAAAAAGACAAAAAGGAGTTTAATAGATTTATGTCAATTATAGGATACGAGATATTGCTTTGATTTGTAATTTCAGTTAATACATTAAGCACGTTTTAACTACCTTGTGACAAAGTCAATTAGTAAATAATTAATTGTAGGTTTAAATATGTTCGTGATGCTTTTAAATATTTTAAATTTTATTTTTAATTTTTCAAAATATTTTCTTCAAAAAATGATTCTCGTAAAAATTTGCATCCACACTTTTGATCCCTTATGTAATTATTGTGAGCTAAATGCCTCAAGATTTCGCCTCACGGAGTTGTTGTCATGACATAGGTCGACTCGGGAATGGGGTATTAATTTCTTTGGGAGGCCACCTTCGACACAATTCTATTCTTTGGATTTATGTGTTATAGGCTCTCTTCATTTCTGAACAACCTTTCTCCAAGAATTGTAAATTCCACTACTGCACCACATTGTAAACATAGTTCAGCAGAGCCGTAGCTCCTAACATCCGGATGTTAGCATATAGCAGCTGAAGTTTAGGGAGCGTTTATTGTCCAGGTATCACAGGTAGTGCTGGAGGTTGATGTGAAGGCTCTCCTTGATGAAATTGTTATGTGGATTCGAAGAATTGAAGAGCTTGAGAGACTCGTTGACCGACTATCGATGGAACAAGATCTTGCTCTGAAAAATTGGAAGAAGATTTTATTAAGACTAGATCGTCCTCTATTTGTGGAAGAGGAGATAGATCTTTAATAGCTTCAAAAATCGCGTTGGCGGCCTGTCGTTAACGGCGGGTTGAAAGGCTTTTAGTGCCACCATGATTCATGAATCTGAAGAAAGATCTACTGGAAAGGAAGTTGAAATTTGAGGAAGAATATCGAGAAACAGAGATTTGAACTTTGAAGATAGGAGATATGGATCTCTAGATCGAAAGAGAATTGAACGTGAAAATACATGTGAATTAGATTTTGTTTACCACAGACGACGTGGTGGAATCAAAATCGTTGGTGAATGATAAAGTGTCGCTTGCTATGGTGGACTTTTACTTCCAGTGTGGTAGAGAGATGACTGAACTGTAAGATTAACACTGCAACGTTCAAGTTAGTAAGAGAATGAAAAATGATGTGTGAGTAAGAATGAATTTGAATACCTTAAAGTGATGTGTTTTTCCTTTAAATAGTGGGAAGAGTTAAAATAGAAAATGCATAGGAGGAGTTATTCATCCTTGTCAATTGTCTGAGTGATTTGGATTATTGGCAGAATTACCTACTTCAAGAGAAATAGAGACCTATATGTTTTTTTGCGCTTGCTACCTTTATTTTACCTTTATTTTAAAAACTTTTTTAAAAGATTTTAGTTCTGAGACATCAATAGTAACATTCATTGGTGTTATTCTTTCCGTCTCATAATAAGTGTCTCATTTGCATTTTTTCAATGTCTCGAAATAAATATTTCTTTAGAATACCAATACAACATTTATTATTTTTTCCACTACGATACCCCTATTTATTAACTTTGACGATTTTCAACTACTCCACTACTTATAATAAATAAGGGTATTTTAGTAAATGATAATAATTTTATCATTAAAATCAATACATCTAATTATTTTCTTAAAAACCACGCAGAATTCAAATTAGACATTTATTATGAGACGAAGAGAGTATTTAATATATGAAATATTGAAATAATAACACCAATTTGTAAAATCATTGAATTGTTGATGGATATTGTAGTTTTTAATTTCAAACAATCTTTCATTGTCACAAACATTATGGTTGGCACTACATAACCTACTCATTATTTTGCTTAATTATTTGCTGAAAAGGCTATAGTCACACTGAAGTTGAGGTTTTATACCCATCCATCTAAAGGTTTCTATGTTTATATTTTCATAATCTACTAGTGCTATATTATTATTAGGAACATACATGGACCATTCATTGCTGAATCTATCATATCTATATATCATTACATTAGTGAAAATTTACATCACTTTCTGAGAAGACATAGGAGACGCTTCACGTGGCTAAGCAATTTGCGTCCAAATGTGGTCCGTTCACACATCACTCTTTGCATAATTTTTAATATATGTAAAGAAAGTGATGCTTATATATAGAGACAAATGGAGTATTTTTGAGTGACATAATTGACAGGAAAGAGTACTTTGGACACCACAAAGACATGTGTTTTTACAACAAATATTATTTCTGATATTTATTATAGAACAGACAAGAGAAATGGTGGATAAAAATATAAAGAAAAACCACTCACACATTAACATAAATACGAATTTATGTTTTGCTCACTCTTGTTGCATTGATGTTGTTATTATAAAACAGTACCAGTCATATAGGTAGTACTGTTACATCAATTGATAAAAGAGTGATGTGTGTATGGTACACATTAAGAGACATTATAGATTCAACAATGAATGGTCCCTAATAAAATACTTAAAAAACAGAAACTAAATATGTGTAACAGTGCCGTTGTTGTTGGCATGAGATTTCTCTGCATCTTTGCTTCCAACTTCCTCCTCTTCATTCTCACCTGACATTTCTTCCAATGATTTTCCATTTGCCTCAGGCACCAAGAAAGTAAACAAGAATCCCAAAATGTTAACCACACCCAACACTATCAGAGAATTCTTCACACCAATACCTGCAGGGTACCCCGCATCAGCTTTAGCCTTGTCCTTATTTTGTGCCAAGTACAAGAACCCGAATGCACCAACTATAGCACCAAGCTTTCCTGCTGCGGATGATATTCCATGGCAAGTAGAACGGAATCTAGCCGGAAAAATCTCTGCCGGTACAACAAATGTGGTAGCATTAGGCCCGAAATTTGCAAAGAAGAAGGTTAAAGAATACAATACCACAAATCCTATTCGGTTATCCTTCTTAGTCCAGTGATCATAAGGAATGGCGAGAGCAAACATGAACACTGTCATGAAGAAAAATCCCATCAATTGAATTGCGAATCTTCCTATCCTGTCAATGAGAGCCACTGTAAACCAATAGCCTGGAACGGTACTGCAAAGAGCAATAAGTGTTTGAGCTCTTGCAATTTTGTAAACCTCCTCAAGTGCATTCATGGTTTGTGCAGGAGGTATCCAACCTATTGCACTGAAGATATCCTTCTGGAATAGATTTTGGCTGTAAAATGCTATATCAAGCAAAAACCAAGTGCTTGCTGTACCAAGAAGATGTAGTCCATGGCGACTTAGAAACTCTTTTGAGAACAGGCCATATTTAACTTTTGATTTGTCCTCTTTCTCTGGTTCAGCTTGAATCTCAACCTGTAGAACCTTAGACATATCTGCAGCTGCCTGTGCCGTGTTCTTAGCTACTAAAGCGGTGTAACGGGCAGTTTCTGGCATCTTCATCCGCCAATAGTATGTTAGAGCAGCTGGGAATGCTCCTACCATCACAATTATCCTCCAAATGTAATCAGCCTGTGGAACGGTTGAACCAAGTGGATCAACTGCGTACGACGGAGAATCAAATTTGGCCTTGAATATAGCAGCCATTATGATTGCAAAGATACCACCTGCCAAAATTCCAAACCCCTGCATGGCAAAGACTGCGGCAATGAAGGCACCACGAGTCTTCTTATTCGAATATTCTGACATTATGGTTGCCGAAAGCGGGTAGTCTCCACCGATACCGAATCCAAGCCAAAAGCGGAAAAAGCACAGAGTTGTCATGACAGACGCCGAAGTGTGTCCAAAAGAAAGTCCAGAACCAATTGAACAGATAACCATAATCATGAGTGTCATGCCATAAACTTTTTTTCTACCCAACTTATCACCAAGCCAGCCAAAGAAAAGTTGCCCCGAAAGTGTTCCAATGAAAGCAACACCATTTACCGCAGCAGATACATTCGGAGGCAAAGTTCCTGGCTTTGCTGCACCATCAACATGGTAGTATATACGGCCGAGCAACTTGGTAACTAGAGATATGCAGAAAAGATCGTACGCATCTGTGAAAAAGCCCATACCAGCAATGATGATTGCTGTGAAATGGTACCATTGTGTTTTTGCCACATCAAGTGCATTTAGCACCTGAATTTGTTCCTTTGCCATGACCTTTCAAGCTAAATTCACTAGACTCCTTATATTTCTCTCTTATTACCTTCCCTACAAAGGTGGAACCAACAATCAAATTAGATTAATGGAGAAATCTTTGTTTTGAAAGGAAACAATTGTCACTGGAAATTGAAATTCAACAAAATAATATAAAAATTCAAAGCCTCTTAGACAAATGTTGTAATAAAAATCAATAAGCTCAAAGTGCAAAATATTTTTTTGACGACCAGAGGTTCAATTGAATCCTCTCAAAATTATACTACTACATAAAAGCATGAGAAAACAGAAACATGCATGGAAAGAATTATTTAGGATTTAGCATAAAACATATTGATGTGTTAATTCCAGCAACAACTATTAAAATATTTTTAGATGATTTTTAAAAATGTTTATGTGATAGTGACACGATGCATGCACAGAATGCGACATGAGACGTAGATGATAATACTGTTGCTAATACAAAGAAAGAATAACGATAGAAAGACAAAAGACAAAAAAAAAACTAACCTTAAAGTACAAGAAGGTATTACTATATTGCTGTAAGAAGAAATTATAAAGAATGAAATGTGTTTGAAAGAGAAGAAGAGAATGAGAAGATTTTATAGGTATGGAAAATACAATATAACAAATTCCTGTTTATAACAAAATAAAACAAATTCTAGTTTATAACAAAATATTCAATGGCATATACCCTTCTTATGCTTCCACCAAACCTTTTGGGCTGGTGCTAGCTATTGTTAACGGTTCAGTGTGCCTTTCCATACTAATATACTATGTTATAATTACTAGTATTTATTTTGATTAAATATACTTTAATACTTTTTATATGTGCCTATTCTATTTTATCAATTTTTTCTATTAATATACTATGTAAAATATTTAATTCACCTTTTTTGACCACATTACCTTTTTAGGTATATATTCCAGCTAGAGATTTTATATATATATATATATATATATATTTTTTACTTGCTCATTATATATGAAATTTCTTTTAATGTATTTTCTATAAATTTAAAATTTTAATTATTAACAATTTTAAAAGATTTGGTTTTTTATTTTTAGAAATTTATTTTAATATTCAACAAAAGGATTTGTTTGAATAAAATGATTTATACTCTTAATAACTAAAATAGGATTTGTTTGATTTAAATGTATATATGTAATAATTTATACTCATTTTTTATTTTAAAAAAAAAGTGTAATATAGCGTGTATTTACTCACGTTTTTAAACTGATGTAAATTCATTAAATATTTCTCACCTGTTAAATTTACACCTCCATAACAAGTGTAAATTGTATAAAAAACTGAGTGTAAGTTAATTTTTATTTTTTTACAATTGACCCACGACTAATTAACAAATATATATATATATATATATATATATATATATATATATATATATATATATATATATATATATATATATATATATATATCTATATCTATATATATATATATATATATATATATTATAATATTATATATATTATAATATAATTAAAAATTAATGATTTAAATTTTATATAAAAAATATATAATCGAATACAAAACAAAATTAGAAAAAAAATTAATATAAATAAACATAAAAATAAGGTTATAATAAAAAAAATTATAGTGATTATAATTTTAATTAAAGAAAAAAATAAAAAATTATTTGCAGGTGAAGAATAATTATTATAAGTTAATGGAAGCGATGGAGAAAAATCACAAAAAAAGAAAAGTAGAAATACGGAAGAAAATAATAATTTTGAACTAATAAAATAAAATTTAGGATAATTTAGTAAAAATATATTAACTTAATAAAAATATTAATTTATTAAATATCTAAACTCGCATTCCCTCTCATCCCCCTCTGAATCTCCAAATTCGAGTGACACAAAAAATGCGATTTTGAAGAATTTTCAAGGTTAAAAAATAATATATTTAGATATCTTTTAAATATATCTGATATAAATGGTCACAAAAATAAAATTTGTAAAAATAAAATTTTTCTAACTTGCAAATAAATAAATTAATCTAAATAAAATAAAATCATTAATTTCACATTTTTAAATATTTTTGATAAAATTAAAATATAGGTGATAAATAAATAAAAATTTATTATGATTATATAATGTATAAAACTATTAATTATAAAAATTAAATTAAAGACAACGTACATAGTATTTTTTAAAACTAAATAATGAATAAAATTTTACCAATACTAAATAATAAAATAAAATTATTATAATTTAAAAATAATTAATGAATAAAATCATATTAATAAGAAAATATAAAATAAACATATTATAATTTCAAAATTTAAAAAATAAAATAAAATTACACCAATATTAAAATATAAAATAAATATATTATAATTGAAAAGTTAAAAATAATAAATTTATTCACAGGTTAAAATTTAAAATAAGAAAATTAACCTTTCTTTAGTTAAAATAAATTAGAAACTATTTTTAACATTAATAATTTTGAAGTCAGAACAGTTGTCACAGACACCCATCCTTAATATTCTAAAATATATTTTATAGACATGTCATATTTTAAATAATAAATAGTATTTAAACTTTCTAACATTAAAAATTATATATAAGGTGATATTTTTTTGAAGAATCAAAAAAATTTGGGGGAAAAATGTAAGAGATAACATGAACAAATAAAACCTGATATGTTATCACAAATTTAAGGTATGTTTAGATATATTTTAGGACAAAAATTAAAAATTAAAATATAAATAACATGGTCAGGCCCTGGATTAAAAATGTATGTTTTGATTTTTAAATATTTATATTTAATGCTTTAAAAATTAAAATAATTAACTTTTTTTAAGAAATAAAAGATATTTTTTTGAAAATACTATTATTTAAAATAATTTTTTTATATATTTGAATTTTTTAAATAGTGCCCTTTAAATTTTAATCAAAGAGTAATAAATGGAGTAACTTTAAAGATTTACTCTCAAAATAAATATATCTCTAATTAATAATTTGAAGTTATTAATCGTTAACTGATTTAGTGGTGATTAACGGTGAATTTGGTAGGGAAGACTATTTCGATCTACCGCAATTGCGATCGGAAGAGGCTGAAATTATACTTGAGGCTAGAACTGACCCCCATAATGAGTGTCTCCGGTGCACGGGTTAAGCATTCTAAATAAAGAAAATATTATAAATTCAATGCATTTAATACAAACAAAATTCTTTAGAAAAATTAATTATTTATAATTTAAATGTAGTGAATACATATATTTTGGATAAAAATATATCTTTTTATTTTATTAAACAATGCTCAACTTATTTTTTTTAATCTCTTAACTAGTGTTCTGAAGACACTCGTTAGTATTACCCTATATTTTATAGGGTTGTCATATTTTAAATACTAAATAATACTTAAACTTTCTAACTTTAAAAAAAATTAGAAGGTAATATTTTTCGTAGAATCAAGAATATTTGAAGAAAAAAAATTGTAAGATAGATCAACAGATAAAACATGATATGTTATCACACAGATTTAAGGTATGTTTAGATATGTTAGATTTAAGGACAAAAAATCAAATATTAAAAGATAAATAACATGATCAAGTCGTAGAATTAAATTTTAAGAAAATTTCTTTAGCCACCTCCCTATGGGGGTCACCCCCAGCGAAAATCCCAAAATACCCCTGTTTCGGAAATGAACTTCCGAAGCGCTTTTTTTTTAAAAAAAATTTCACAATTCGGAAGTGCATTTCCGAAGTCAAAAAAATTCAAAATCAGTGCATATTTTCGGAAGTTCATTTCCGAAACTGTTGCTGCATATACAAATTTCCCTCCTTCACTATTTCATCATTTTTCTCCAAAACTTCTCAAACCCCTCTCTAAAATCCAATCAATCTCCATCCATTTTTCGCCCTAAAATCAAGTTTCAAACCGTTGATCACGTTAAAGGGAGCATAGAAAGCATCAATTTCAGGTAAACATCACTCATTTCATCCCCTATTTCACTACATTGATTGATAAATTACCTAACAAATTTCGGAAATGAACTTCCGAAAAGGCCCTGGCAGTTTAAAAAAAAACAGTTTTGGCCAATTTTGCTAATTTATTCATTTGTTAGGTATGGTGCATTCGGACAACATTGTGCAAGACGATGGAGGCATAGTTCCGGAAATTGTCAACGTTAATATAGATCCGGTTATTGACGTTACTCCTATGATCGATGCGGTCGATGTTCGGCAACATTTTACAAATGATCGGAGCTTCGGTAGTCGCGAACAATTGATTGATTGGGTTCGGAAGGAAGCTCACAAACATGGATTTGGAATTGTTATTTTTAGGTCGGACAACGGAAATAGTAGGCAGAAAGCTTTCGTTGTTTTGAATTGCGAACGGGGTGGTAGTTATGTACAATCAAACCGGGTGCTAAAACACGAGGACACGGGATCGAGGAAGTGCGGGTGTCCGTTTAAGTTGCGTGCTACTCGGAGGGTTGATGATTTGTGGCGATTAACCGTAATTTGTGGAATTCATAATCATGCCTTGGATGTCAAGTTACACGGGCATCCAATGGCGTGTCGTTTGTCCCGCGAAGAGAGGAATGTGATATCGGACCTAACGATAGTCAAAGTGGCGCCTCGCAACATACTTGCCGATTTGAAGCGTAAGAATCCGGATAGCGTTTCAAATATCAAGCAAGTTTACAATGAACGGCACAATCTCAAAGTATTGAATATGGGCCCTCGGTCGGAAATGCAACAACTTTTGAAACTACTAGACGATAACAAATATGTTTCAAGCTTCCGAACCTCCGAGGATAAATTTACAATGCGTGATATTTTTTGGACTCATCCCGAAAGTATCAAATTATTCAACACATTTCCAACCGTTCTAGTCATGGATTCGACGTACAAGACAAACAAATATAGGCTTCCTCTTCTAGAGATCGTCGGTGTGACCTCGACGGACAAGACTTATTCGGTGGGGTTTGCTTTTTTGGAGTGTGAAAAAGAAGACAACTTTACGTGGGCCTTGGGAATTTGCAAGTCTTTGTTAGTTGATCAAGAGGTTATGCCAAATGTCATTGTCACCGATCGGGACAATGCTTTGATGAATGCGGTCGATACCGTCTTCCCGACATCTACCGCTTTACTTTGCCGGTATCACATAACTTGCAACGTGAGAAGCAAGTTGAAATCCGCGGTTGGGACAAAAGATAGGTCGGATGAAAATGGTAAAGTTGTCAAAGCCGGTGTTGTGGTTGATAGGATAATGGCGGCATGGAGGGGAATTTTGGATGCATACTCCGAAGAGGATTATACCGAGAAATTGGTACACTTTAGGTCTTTGTGTGGTTCCATTAAGACTTTTTGTCATTACGTCGAATCCACCATTCTTGACAAAGTTAGAGAAAAAGTCGTGTGCGCTTGGACAAATCGGGTTAGACATCTTGGTTGCACCACGACTAACCGAGTTGAATCCGCACATGCGGTCTTCAAGAGGTGGTTGGGTGATAGCAAGGGAGATTTGTGTCGCGGATGGGACACCGTGAACCAAATGCTTGAAAATCAACACAATGAAATTCAAACATCGTTCGGTCGGAGCAAGACGGTTATGGAACACCGGTATAAGGGCCAAATTATATTCTCCCAATTGATTTACAACATATCTCGAACGAGTTTGAATTTTTTGTTTAATGAAGCTAAGCGGTCGGAGACCACGGGGATGAATAGTTCATTATGTGGGTGCACCATTAGAACTACATACGGCCTTCCGTGTGCTTGTATACTTGCAAAAAAGAAAAATTTGAATTCACCCATACGCATGGATGAGGTAGCCGACCATTGGAAGAAATTCGTTTTGATGATTTTGACCCGCCGAAAGAAAATGACTCCAAAATCACCATCTCCGACGAGTTGGAAGTGATAATGGAGAAGTTTGCTAAAGCGGACGACACAACAAAAATGCACATAAAAGAACAATTGCGAAAGATCGCATTTCCGGAGACCACCGATTTGAAACCGCCATCTCAACCGGTTAAAACGAAAGGTGCACCGAAAAAGTCCAAAATTACACAAGATGACACGTCAACAAAACGATCTCCTTCCTACTTTGAACATGTTGATGCATCGTTCCCGGAAATTCATGAGACACCGAAGTCTAAGTGTAGTGGTAACAAAGGAGCCCGTATTTCGAAGCCACCTCGTACACCGCCGATCAAAAAATCACCAATTGTCTACATTGATGAGATGCCACTTTTTATGCACAAATATATCGATAACATCGTTGATGTTGGAGGCGACGGCAATTGTGGATATCGGGCCGTTGCGGGTTTGCTCGGTAAAGGGGAAAATAATCACACTTTAGTCTGACGGGAACTCATTGCGGAGTTGACTTCGTATCGGGACATCTACGGCCGACTATATGAAAATCAAGAAAAGTTTGCAAAAAATCATGATGCACTTGTTCCATCACTTACCGGTATCGCTCCGGTTTCGAAGTGGATGTCATTCCCCGATATGGGTCATCTAATAGCAAGTGCGTATGATATGGTGTGTATCGATTTGACGAGGTTTGGACTAAGTGAGACTTTCTTTCCACTTCATAGTCGACCGCCGTTGGACGCGTCGGGCCGCATCATATGCATCGGGTATCTACGATCGCGGCACTTCGTTCAAGTGTTTTTGAAACCGGGTTGTCCTATACCGGCTACTTCTTGTCAATGGATGGCACATCGTTCAAATGAGGCGGAGACTTGGCCGGATCCGTTCGTTTCGAGGATGGCGGAGTTTGAAGAAATGATGAGCAAAGAGCGCGAGCAAAATAGAGAGCGGTCGAAGAACGTGCCTATTTTGGACTTAGGATCCACCGATTGGTTCGGTGAATTTTAGTTCGTTCCGGATCGTTTTTGTTTGTAACGATCATTTTTTGTATGTATTGTTGTTTATCATGTAAAATCGGACCGATTCAATACATATATAATATAAGTATGTTTTATGTCATCTTTGTGTAATTTATGTCTATTTTGAATTCCATTTGTTCAATTTACACAACACACTAAGCAATCAACAAAATGTAAAATTTAAGTCTGTTTCTGCATAATTCGGAAATGAACTTCCGAAATATACATGTCTGGAGCCTATTTTCGGAAGTTCATTTCCGAAATGTCCCCTGATGCAGGATAAGATTTGTTGGGCCATCAATGCTCCAATAAGTCTATAAATACCACACACTCTTCTTCATCCTCTTCACACCACAAAACACAAATGACACAAACCTACCCCCACCTAGCATTCGTCTACTTTGAAACCGGCTACCCGATGTCGTTCCAATTTCGCTTCTCGCGCGACACGCCGTTTGCGGAGTTGATACCGTCGCTCAACACGCTTTTGCGTTATCCCGAGAATCGAAAGGTTGTCAAGCTCTAGTACCGCTTGCCATCGCTTAACGACGAGGGAGGCATTAAGTTCACACCTTTTGAGATCAAGAACGACGAAGATTTAGCGGTTTTGTGGACAACGTTCGGCCGATTTTCTTCGAAAGGCCCGATCGAGTTGGACGCGAAACTTCAAAGATCGGCGGACGACGTAATCAAAATGTTGACTCATCCCCACCTACCCGTGTTCAACAATATGTAACTTTAATTTTCAGTAATATTATCGTTGTAATCTTCACCCGATTAAATAAAGCGAATCGTTGTTGTTTTCCATTTTTCTTCTGTCCAGACATAAATTCGGAAGTTCATTTCCGAATTCCTCCAAGGGGGGGTGCGTTCGGAGATGAACTTCCGAAACACCACATTTTCTAAAAATGTAACTTTATTTCGGAGATGCATCTCCGAAATCAATATTTTATATTAAAAAAAACACGTTTTCGGAGATACATTTCCGAAAACACCTTTTTTTCAAAAAAAAGTACCTTTTCAGAAATGAAATTCCGAAACAAGGGGTAGTGTTGTAAATTCACCAGGGGTGGGCTGGAAGGTTAGGAGGTGGGTGAAGAAATTTTCAAATTTTAATCAAAGGTTAATAGGATCAGTAACTTTTAACAAGTTATTCTCTGATTAAATATATCCATAATTAACAACTTTGAAGTCAGAAGAATTGTCACAGACACCCATCCTTAATATTCTACAATATATTTTATATACATGTCATATTTTAAATAATAAATAATACTTACACTTTCTAACAGTAAAAAAAATATAGAAGGTGATATTTTTCGCAGAATTAAGAAAATTTAAGAGAGAACATGAACAAAAAAAAAATGCTATCACAAATTTAAGGAACGTTTAAATATGTTAGATTTTAGGAAAAAAAAATCAAATATTAAAAGATAAATAACATGATCAAGTTGTTGGATTAAATTTTAATCAAAGACTAATATGTGGAGTAATTAAATCATATATATATATATATATATATATATATATATATATATATATATATATATATATATATATATATATATATATATATACATATATACATATATATATATATATATATATATATATATATATATATATATATATATATATATATATATGGTTGCCAGGAGATGTTAGGAATTTATCCAATTTAGGGTTTGTTCATGATGGAAAGAGTAAGCTCACGTTAGGTGAGAAGCTCTGTATTTTGAGGGTATTTAGTGTGTATTTTGAGTTGTATGTCTCAACCCTTAGAGTTAAGATATTTAAAGATGTCAGTGTGTCTGAATTTGGAGACTCCTAAGAAATGGTAACACTCCACCTTGACTAGGGGAGCTGTTGACCACCTACTTCTTAGAGAGTCATGGGCATGACTTCTCACACATGTAGTTATAGACTAATTAAATGTCACTGTCGATGTTTCCCCTCAGGGGGGTCCATATTACGTAAAGGTTATGCTTCAAAAAACATATTGTGGGTGTGGGCACTTAGTGAAGACAGGACATATGTCGTCCTATTTGTGGGCCCTCGCAAATATAGCGCCACACAGTCCCCCAAGCAAAAGGGTTTATTAAGGGTGAGATGTTTTAAGCTCATCATTTCTTTCGATGAACCCGATAGTTAGGGTCGAATCCTTTAGCTAAAAGTGAATCCTAGAGTTAGAGGTGAGTCCCTTAGTTAGGGGAAAATCCCTCAGTTGGTGGCAAGTTACCTAGTTCCTGCCAGGTGTTTTATACTTAACTTGCGTGTTAGCCGAGGGATATTGAACATCAGTCAAATTGACTGGAGACGTCAAACATCATCCAATTACGAAATCTTGATCGTTCAATAGAAAAGAAGCGTGTATGGTAT
Organism: Vicia villosa; assembly: GCF_029867415.1. Taxonomy (NCBI): domain Eukaryota; kingdom Viridiplantae; phylum Streptophyta; class Magnoliopsida; order Fabales; family Fabaceae; genus Vicia; species Vicia villosa. Next base: position 134,034,050 of record NC_081185.1, read on the forward strand.
TTAATGTTTGCTCGTGATGATTTTCCTAAGGAAACCCAATAAATTTTATTTCCTTACACGTGTCTTTAACGCGTAGAACCCCTTCCCCTTCTTCCAATAGTTGTGATAATAGGTAGGCATGTTACTTGAGATGTTGGTTTTTCCCTAAAAAGGGCACTGACTCACTTTTCAAAAAAAACCTTTTCCTCTTCCTTCCATTTTAGAATTTCCATCTATTTTAATCAAAGGAAATTCATAAGCGTGACAATGCTTGTTTAAGTCGAGATATGATGAAAGGAGATTATGGGGTTCGTTAGTCTCTCGGGGATCTAAGCAATGTAGTTTTTAACTTTTTCCTTCTCGTCAGAAACTGTTGGCCAAGAAGAAATCTAAATACACTAATGTTCGAGATATTATGTGTCTATATTCAAGCTCTGACATGATCGCGAGGTTTCGTCATAATGTTGGATTCTCCAGTACAGGGCACGAAGAGGATGTAATCCTAGAACCCTGTTGTGAAACGGAAAGAGCCAACATGGCAACCATGAGTGGTTTTTCAGATCCCTTTATTTAATTGCATATCTTTGTCATTCATGTGTTAAAGGCTATGATTCCATTTACGCCCTTTAAGGAAGAATGTTGTTGTCGCCCTTTTCCAAATCTCACCTAACGTATGGAGTATCATTAGGAATTTAAAGATCCTCTATTGTAATCTGGGTGTCTCCCCTACCGTCGGATATTCCTTTCTTTTTATGGCATAGAGATCCTCCCCATATGTGGCTGGATTATGTTATGCTCTTTATTAGGTAGGAATTTGTTAGAACGATATTCAGAGTCTTACAAAGATTGGAAAGATAGATTTTTGCAGGTCAGAAACGAGACGACGCCTTTATGGTGGCCACAAAAATGGCAGGTGATTTTTTATTTACTTTGTTGGGGACAACGAATTCTTAGCCTATTAAAGGAATAAGTTCCAACGCTCTTTCCCCTTTGAGCGAGAGGTGGTCCAAGTTTTAAGGTGTTTCCAACATATGAGCTCTTATACACTAGTCACCTTGGACCGAGAATATGGCGGTGGGGAAGAGAAGTATCTAGGTAAGTGTCGTGGCGCAAAAAAAATACACGAGCATATTGGACGCCTAAAATACAATAAAGTCGCCACCAAATTTTATTTATTCCAAAAGGAAAGGGAAAATATCGATAAAACCCCAAAAAGAAAAGAAAAAGGTTATCGCCACCAAGAGCGGGTTCGAGAGCCGGTTATGCGAGGAGAAGGTATTAGAACCCCTACATTATTTGTACTCAACAGGACCCATTTATTTTGTTTTGAGAATGAGTGTTAGCGTGATATTATTTGCGATCTTCTATTTATTATGCAAGAAAGGAGAAAAAAAAGTGTTTTGGAATTTTTCTATTATTGTGCCTAAGAAGACTTTGGGTCTCGCTCCTACGTATCTCTAGGTGCGATAAAGAACTCAAGGCTACGTATTTCTGAGTAGCAAATGTTTATAGGTTGGTTCATTTTAGCGAAAGATTCTCAAGTCTCATTCGAATGGAAAACATTGTTGCCTAAAACATGTATAATTGAATATTAGCATCACATCAAGAATGGATGACTGAATCTGGATCATCACTCGTTCTTGACATCATTCCACTCGAGTGGCAAATGTTTGATCTTCACATATGGAAGTGTTGTTTGCATCTTCACATAATGGATGGAGGGTCTTTCTATGAAAAGGTTTTCGAAGTTGCGCAAGGGAGAAAAAGAAAGCCAATAGGAAAAAAAGGTGTGAATGAGTTGAGTTGATTTTATGGGATACGAGTGAGACGAGTTTAGTATTAAACTCTTTAAAAGTAAGCGAGGATCAAATGTTCTAGCTATTCATCCTGTATTCAGATACTCGTGAGAATGGTAGGAAATATCTCTCGTTCGCTTGTTTACTGTCTGTTGAGTAAAACTAAACTTGCTTGATTAAATGTGTTTTGATTGGATCGCAATTATTCGAATGACCAAGCTATGCAGCTCATATCCGATTAATTTAGGAAAGGGTATAAAATACTTCCCGCTCGTCCATTCGATCCATTTATTAGGAAAAGGATTTGAAAGCAACTTGACGTTGGATCAAGTGCTAAATTAATTATGAAAAGGTTTGAGTGAAACGGAGAAAAGGTACTTGACGTTGGATCAAGCAGCACGATGTGATTGATTTATGATTTGATTTGGGAAAATGCCTGACGTTGGATCAAGCGTATTTATGTTATTCTTGATTAACAAATAGCTAAAGCAAAGAACAACATAAAGAAAGCGATAAAATTATTATACATCATAGAAAAGGGGATACATTTTGTTGAATGGGGATATAATGAAATAAAAATAACAAGATAGTATAAAATTGAAGTGTAAACCGAACTAAACAAACATAAACACCAAATCATATGACAAGAAAATGAATGCAAGTATTTGAATGGAGCTGATTTATTTTGACAAGAAAATATTTTTGAGTAGTCATGATCACTAATTAAAACAAGTGTATTAATCAAGAGAAGTGTCATTTATTTTTAACGAAATTAACCAATTAAAATTAATTAAGCAATTAATTAGGTTAAATAAAATTAATTAACAAGAATAATTAAATAGAAATTAATTCTATCAATTAAATCAAGTTAAGTGGTTTTATGTAACAAAATTAATTAACTAACACAGAATTAATTCTTTAATTTGTATATAAAAATAATTGAAAGTGAAATATTAAATAGAAAAATGAAAATAAACAAGAAAATAAAATTAAAAAAAAAAACAAGGGGTGTGAATTAGAAAAGTGAGAAGATAAATCCCAATAAGCACAAACAGTCCACAAAGTAAATTAAAAAAAACTGATTCAGAAATAAGAGTAGATGCACTAGAAAATTGGTGGTGCATGATCAAGAAACTTGGGCAGAGTGTAACCACAAACCAGACTGGGCCAAACGACCCAAACCCTATTCAATTAAACATCAACAAAAATTGGGGTAATGGCAAAAAAGTAGTGCCTCAACCAATACTCGGTCCCTAGGGGTGGAAATAGACTATGCTAGACTAGGCTTTAGAAGGTCTGAGTCTGGCCTACGATAAACTTACAAGGCCCGAGTCTGGTATGTGGTCTACTATAGGCTTTTTCTGTCTAGTCTTTCCATTTTAAAAGCCTGGTCTGACCTAAAAGTCTATTTAAAAGTTTGTTTCTCATTAAGGTTTTTAATTAATCCATATTACTTAAGAAACCTTATAGGTCGACCTATATGTGCATATATAGGTCAGCCTGTTTAGCACTTTTTCTAATATATACGCATATATGGACCAACTTATTTATCCTTTTTTCTAATATGCATATATATATGGCAGCTTATTTAGAATATTTTTAATATATATATAAAAATATAGGACAATCTATAAAGCTTCATATGTTTTTTTAATAGCCTAAGCCTCACTTATTTAATTAAATAAACTTTTAAAAAAACCAAAGCCTAGCCTTTTAATTAAATAGGCTTGGCCCGATATGGCCTTAAATAGGTTAGGCTATAGGCCCCTCGAGACCGGCCTGACCTATTTTCATCCTTGGTCCCCTATCTCCAGACATATTTTTCTTTTTTCCTCTCATCTCCCTGTTTCCCGTTATTGTTTTCTTGCTTTGTGTTGACGCGGTAAAGTGGCAAGTAAAAAATTGGAATTATTACGGGTTTTATCGTCTTCACAGGGATCAGTGTGAGAGAAAGAATGTCTTTCAAAAGTTTCTGCATTTCTGAGCTTGGGTTGAATGGTTTAAAGCTTAAAGCGCGGAAAGTAAAATATGAACATAAAAAGAATACATTCTTTGAAGAAAAGAGAACTCGTCAGGATTGAATTTCAACTACTCGTCAAATACTTAAATCTACTGATCAATTGTATGTAATCTAAATCACTCGTCAATATCATCACGTATCGCTCACAACAATGGGGCTAACAAATGCTCACACACTCATAGGATAAAATACTTTTGGTTAGATGGTTATGCTCAAAATCAACAAAACTCCTCAATTCTTTTCATGCTTTCATACACATAAATAAAAATAAACAATTAAACATAATAAAACTGAGTTAACAAGAATGTTTGTCTCTTGCATATGGTAAACAATGGAAGAAACCTCACAAAATGAGTTTTTTCTGAAGTGATTCAAGAATGAACAAGTATTGCAAAAGAATAAATGACATGAAATTTTGTTCAAAAGAAAAGTCTCCTAAACATGCTATGTTCTAGAAAGCGATAAACGAGTATCTTGAATGATGAAACTTCAAACAATATCATTTCCATACATCTGCAAGTTGAAACAATCAAATTTGGAAAATCACCACATGTGACTTCAAACCAATCGACCGAGATTTTAGTCCAAACAACAAACAATTATGATTAAAACTACTAAAAGTAATGCTAATATTTACAACATAAGTAATAGGATGGGCCAAGAGTGGAAGAGAAGAAGAGAGATTTTTCCAAGTGGAGCAAACTACGCTAAGCGCATTGTGATGCCGCTTAGAGGTTGCCTGCAACATGGTTTTTCCAAGTTGTGGTCCAAAGCTCAATCTTATACCGCTCTTTCCCTTTTATTATATATTCTAATGAATATAAAACTATACAAAATGAAAAACCATTGGGGTACCTCCCAATAAGCGCTTGTTTTACGTCGTTAGCTCGACGCCTTTATTGTGCCCGGACAGTAACTTCCTCTCATCATGCCATGGTGATGTCTCACCTTGCAAACCTAAAGAAAGTGTCCTAACTAAAACACTTAACAAACGTTACAGGTACAAATATATACAACACTTGCATGAACAAAAAAGAAAACGCAAATATACAAATATATACACAAACATTAATTAACATATATATACAAGTATGAAAACAAACACAAATATATACATACTAAGAGATAAAATAGGTGATTGTTGGATACACAAGTTGAGAAGTGAAGATTTGAATTTAAGAACTGGTCCAATTTCAACTTGTTTAGCCAACATTCACCAAACAACGTATACTCATATGTAAACATATACAAGTAAACATATACAAGTGAACATATACAATATATACGATATATACAAGGCTCAAAACAATAGAAACTATTATCATGTAATTCAATATCAAAACACCAATTCCCGACAATGGTGCTATTTTGTTGATGCAATAAAGCGGCAAGCAAAAGATTGAAAGTATTTCGGGTTTTATCGTCTCCACAAGGATCGGTGTGAGGGAAAGAATGTCATTAAAAATTTTCAGTGTTTCTGAGCTTGGGTTGAATGGTTTAAACCTTAAAGTGCGGAATATAAAATATGAACATAAAAAGAATACATTCTTTGAAGAAAAGAGAACTCGTCGAAATTGAATTTCAACTACCCGTCGAATACTTAAACCTACTAATCAATTGTATGTAATCTAAATCCCTCATTGATATCATCATGTATCGCTCACAACAAGGATATGTCTAACGCAAAGTTGAGAGAACAATTGTATTGTCTCGGACGTGATGTCGCGCGCAAGTCAACAACACAAAAGCATTAAGAACTGATACCCAATGTGAATATTAGACCTAAATCTATCTCTATAGTCTAGAATCTAACTAGTAATCATCCAAGAAAGAGATTTGAACTTTATATGTCTATAGCAACCCAAATCCCAAGCATAAAGTAAAAACAAGGATAACACCGATATTGATTTGAGAAATAGATATTATACAATACCATAATCAGTACATATACATAAAATCAGAGTAATTTACTTACAAACCCAAACAAATGGAAAATACAAAGGGAGAAAAGGAGAAGAATCAAACCTAAAAATGTATGGCGACTAAAAAACTAAAAATGTGTTTTTTTGCCCTTTTAATGAGTTTCTGCCCAGACAGTTTTGTCTGGCGACTAAAAAACTTGTCTGGCGAAATGTTTTCTTCACAAAATGCAGCGCATGAACATGAAGACTCGCCTCGAGTTTACTTGGAGAGCTCTGGGCGCTCAAAACGCTTCGGGCTTGCCCCGATCTCGCCAGGCGAAATTGACAGCAGACAGCAAAATGATTTTCTCTATCACCATAACTTGAGAATTGTAATTTCGATTTACGTCCGACTAAAAGCGTTGGAAAGCTTATTCAATACTCTATCTTTCAATGCATAAATATCATTGCTTAAATACTTACAAAAAATGATATAAAATAATCAATCGAATGATATCTACACAAAACACGATTATATAGAATATAAATGTATTTACAAATAAGTTTAGGTTTATTGTAAGAAAAACTAAAGAATCAAGCCAATAAGTGCCAATTGTTTACACTCAAAAATGCTATAATTTGGCACTTATCACTTTGTAGAAAACTCTCTGCCCATGGTTACACCAACAACAAGCAATATCGTTATCTCCTCTCTCGGTCTCAACCAAATGTCAAACGAAACAAATAAAAATGCTCCTTCTCACGACATTATCGACTTCGTCCCTCTCTCACTCGGTCTCAATATGTAAGCAATCAGACATGTAAACAACCTAAATAGCCAAGACCGAATCAACAGCAACCGAGATTCTAACATACAAATAACGGTTATATACCTATGGCGATGAGGTTTTCACCAGGATAAACAGGTCCGCGAATCTCTCTTTCTTCTGTCTGTAATTCTATTTCCTTTCATCTTTTACTAGTTCTGTGATGATGATGTATGTTGTTGTGTTAAACCATTGTTGACTCAAGAAAAGATTATAACTTCAAGTTGAGTTAAAATAAGGCTTCAATCAATGGTTTGAGTTTGGACTTGAGAATATTTGAAAGATGCTTGTATTTGGCTTAAAATGAAATATGGAAATAATTTTTTTTTGTACTTTATCTTGAAATAAAGAAAAAAAATTAAAAGATGGTCAAAAGACTTAAATACCAAAAACCAAATTTACTCAAATTTATTTTTCAACTTTTAAATCAAAAGTAAATATGAAAATTGAAAATAAATTTCAAGTATGTTGACTTTGGCTTCTTTTTTTTAAAAAAACATTTGAAATGCAAATGACAAAATAGAATAATGCATGAAAAATGATTTAAAACATGATGAAAACAAAAATGTCAGTTTGACTTTATGTTGACTTTTTAAAATAAATCATGTGTTAAATGAATGAAAACGTAAGGGGTAAACATGTGATATGACAGCTGACCCTATTTAAATATCTTCAACCAGAGTATATGAAGATGGTCATTCTTCTTTTCTTCATATAATCGCGGTGGAAGATAGTTAAATATCAAAACAATACATTTTTGTTCATTGATGCAATGGAATGACATGCTAAGTTATGAATGAATGCATGGACTCTTTTTGTTTTTGACTGGTGATATGACATGGAAAATAGACTTTGTGGGAAATGGAAATGACTTGCAATGGAAATTAATTATAGCAGGACTATAATTAATGCGCTTACCTTTCACATATGATGTGTAATCCTTATATTGACGGTGAGGCGCATTTGCATAGAACTCGAGCTCAATAGATCGATTGTCCTCTTTGATTAAAATCTATGTACGAATTTCTCTCCAATAACTCCAATGTGCTCCAAAATCGCTCCTTGAATAATGTTAATCATCACTTTCTATCTCTGGTTCGAAACCCTTGAAAAAGTGGCCAAAAGATACTATAAATAGAAAAAAACATGACAGTTGAAAAAGTAGCATCGCGTGTGCGACGATCAGCATTGCGCGCGCGAGACTTCTAGGGACAAACACACTTTTTTCCTCTTCTTCTTCACAATTTTTCTAAGTTTTGATATCATGCAAAATATCTAATGAAAAATAGGCAAGTGCATTCGCAGTACTTTATTTGTTTATCACCTAGTGACAAAAATCAAATATCATATTATCCCTGCTCATGTTCTTTTCACAATTTGATTGTGTATAATTGTACGTATAAAATATTTATAAATTTTTTGGCGTTGTTTCCATGATGGTATCATTAACGTATTGGTTTTCATTGAAAATGTAAAAATTATATTTGAGCTTTTGATGTTTTCTATTTTATAGTGATACGACATGTGTATGAGACACCGAGCCAAAAGAACTTTCAAACTCTTAAGAAGATTTCAAGAGGCTAATCAAGTGATAGGAACCCTTATTAATGCACATGTATTTGAGAAACTTAAAAAAGATCAGGAAGACTAACAACAACAATAACAACAACAATAAACATGACAAAAGATAAACAATCACCATTATTATAAAAATGCATGTTAGGTTCCTTTATTTAGCTTCGGCCAAAATAAAACCAATAGAGCCTAGAACTACTTATATAGATTGCCATAATCATGAGTGTCATACCATAGACTTTTTTCTTACCCAACTTATCACCAAGCCATTTAAAGAAAAGTGCTCCTAAAGCTATACCAAAGAAAGCAACCCCTTTTGTAACAGTTGATAGATTTTCAAGAAAATTTCTGGGCTTTGTTGTACCATCAACACGGTAGTATATACTTCTAAGAAGCTCAGTAACAATGCATACACATATCAGATCACATACATCTGTGACGAACTCCTTACCAACTATGATGAGTATTGTGTAGTGGTACCATGGTGTATTTGCCTCATCAAGTGCATTTGGTACTTGAATTTGGTCCTTTGCCATGACTTTTCAAGCTAAATTCACTTGTCTCCTTATGTTTCTCTCTTCTTGCCTTCCGTGCAAAAGTGGAACCAAGAATCAAATTTGATTAATAAAGACATTATTTAATAGAAAAATTAAAAATAAAAACCATATAGGATAGCGGAGGTCTAATTATTAGAACTATAAAAGACTAAGAAAATATTTATTTAATAGAGGATTTAAAAAAACCATATAGGAGGTCTAATTATCAGGGCCAGGCCCTCTATACGTGTAGAAAGCACTACAGCACACACGGTCCCAAATTTTGGGAGGTTTCAAATTTTTAAAAGGTTCAATTTTTTTCATAAATATTAAACGAAATAAATAAAGTGTTGTAATAATAATTCAATAAATAAAAAAAATACTATAATAAAAATTCAATACATACAAAAATTGAATAGATCAAAACTCAAAATAATTATAATTAAATATATTTTTTATTTTTTTTGACAGAATAATTAAATATATTATTGATTAATACATAATGTAATTTGTAGGTGTCTTTTTTAATTATTATAATTGTATTTATATTTTAAATTTGGGCTCATTTTTAAAATTAGAAAAGAGCTTTTGTGTTGATTGTTCGACCCTAATTATTAGAACTTTATCATATTAGCTTTTTTTTGGACACATCTATCACCATGTATGTTTTTTTTTCTTTATTAAGGTAAGCAAAAGATGCATGCAAATATATAACAAACATAAAAATTCAAAGCTTCAGACACCACAAATGGTGGAAAAAAATCTAAAAGTTGAAAATGTAACATATATACACACACGACACGAAGAAAACGGATCGTAATTCTATGTAGTCAGGAAATAACACTGTCACACAGTTGGTACTTTTAGACTTAAGGATTAAAATTAAATGGTCCAGATTTAAAGTTTAATAAACATATAAAAACAATCATAACAATCAAATGGTTGAGATTATTCTAGTTATTATCAAACTGCAGAGAATCCATTTCTCAAAAAATGCATTTTTTTAGATCAGAGGTTCATTGAATCATCTCAAAAAAAACTACTACACAAAATCATGAGAAAATAGCAGCATGCATGAAAAGGATTAATCAGGGTTTGACATGAATGTGTTAATGCCAGAAAAAGTTTTTGAGATGGTTTAAAAAAATATGTGACATGAGATATAGGCAATAATGTTAATGCTAGTACAAAGAAAAGAATAATAATAGAGAAGACAAAAAAGAGCTAACCTTGAATTAATTACAAGATATTACTATATTGTTGTAAGAAGAAATTATAATGAATGAAGCTTGTGTGAGTGAGAAGATTTTATAGGTTTTAGAAAATAGAAGATACAACCCATGAGAAAAACAAATTTCAGATTTGTAAACAAAAAAAAAGAAGACTAATTCTAGTTTGTTACAAAATAATCACGATGCTGGTGCCACATGTTAACTGTTCGTTGTCTCATTCCACACTAACACATCCTATGTTATAATTACTATTTATTTGGGTTAAATATATTGCTGAATTTTCTTTTCGTATATATGATGCCTATTCTATTTTCTTAAAATTAGTAATTATATTTTTTTTTTCAATAATATCTTTTTTTTTTGGAAATTTCTTTCTCTACTTCCCTCTTTTTTTTGCCACCTCTGGTGAAAAACCCAAAATACCCTCACTTCGGAAATGCATTTCCGAAACGTTTTTTTTTTCAAAATTTGTCTTATTTTGGAAATCCACTTCCGAAAACACGAAAAAAAAGGTGTTTTCGGAGATGCATTTCCGAAAACACCCCTTTTTTGGATTTTCGGAGATGCATTTCTGAAAACACCTTTTTTTTTGAGGGGGTGACTTCGGAGATGCATATCCGAAATATTCCAAGACCAAATTGGTCTTGGAATGTTTCGGATATACACTTCCGAAAGAATTCAATAATTATTAAAAAATTAAAATCAAGGTTAATCAATACAATTAATATGTATAAAATGAAGGTGAATCAATAAAACGAAGGTGAATCAATAAAATCAATGTGAATCAAAATTTCCTAAACAATTTTAAAGTTCAAAATTATTTTTAACTTATATAAATCAAAAACATTTTAATTCCATAAGTAAATTTTGAATTATATAGAATTAAATATAAAATTTATTCACTAAATAAAATTAAGACAAAATCTTTTTTTAATTTTTTTAAACTAAATAAAAAATTATAACTCATTTTTAATTATGAATCAGAATAGAAATATATAAATATATAATAATAATTATTAATTTTGTAAGTGAAATATAAAAATATATAATATATAAATATATAATAATTAATATATAAATATATAAATATATAATAATTATTATAAATTAAAACACTCATTTTTATAATTTTTATAATTATTATATAAATATATAAATATATTTATAATTAATATATAATAATTATTATATAAATATATAAATATATAAATATATAAATATATAAATATATAATAATTTTTATAAATATATAATAATTATTATAATTATTATATAAATTAAAACACTCATTTTTTTAATTTTTTTTGTAAATACATAATAATTATTATAAATATATAAATATATAAATAAAAATTATAACTCATTTTGTAAGTGAAATTATTTTAGTTTTTTTAATTAAAATTATTTTAAATTTTAAAATATGAATCAGAATATAAATATATAATAATTATTATTCATAACTCATAAGTTATATCAAAATATATAATTATTATTATTCATTACTCATAAATTATATCAAATTTATGATATATGAATTAATTAATATCCTAAAATTAATTTTTGGGATTTTTAGATTTTTTTTTTGTTTTTTCGGAGATGCATCTCCGAATTAATCAAAATCTCAATTTTTGGGATTTTTTCGGAAATGCACTTCCGAAGTCTGGAAAAATTTAGAAAAAAAATATTTCGAAAATGCATTTCCGAAGCAGGGGTAAAGTGGGGTTTTCGCTGGGGGTGACCCCATATATAGGGATGTGGGTAAAGAAAAAATCTTTTTTTTAACGACGTCAATCCAAGTTTCGTTGAATGTATGTCGGCAATAGTGTATAGATCTTGAATATGGATGTTCTCTAGTTGTAATATTGTAATCTATAGTAACTTCTACACATGGAACACTCTTCCTCTCCTTTGTTTTGAGAAGTAAGAGCTGTTACGGTGTTTGTATTGCCGGGTGGAACTTCATTTGACTCCTTTTAATAGAATCCTTGCCTATTAAAAAAAAACTTTGGCCACATTACCTTTTTATGCATACAAAGTCTAGGTTGAGATTTTTTTATGTATTTCTTTACTTGTGCATGCTCTTGGAATTGAACTCAAATTTTGAGTAATTCCTAATCAATTTTGATGAACGAGATTCAATCTATTCAATTAAATTTTTTTGTTCTTCACTCTTTACTTGAGTGAATCATTAACTTTTGTGAAAGATGATTATTGCTCCACAATGACAATGAAGAGAAAAAATATAAATTTGGGAAAGAAATTTGAATTAGTGTTTGATGGAAGATAAAGGAAGAAGAGAGTTTCTGTAGAGTTTCTCTATGCTCTTAAATTGAACATGATTCTTTGCAGCTGCAATTGTTCAATTGTCACAATAATAGGGGCTACTCCCTCTATTTATAGTTTTAGCTTGCTTTCTCCCTAAGGCAAAGTCCAAAACTACTAAAGTCGAAAATACATATTTTAGTCTGAGTCGAAATCCTATGTCAAGTAACCTACTTTGACACTCCGACATATAATATAACTCGACACATATTAGACTAATTTGACACACCCTTGTTCCTGTCGAGCAACATGTTGCTTCGACGCAAAGGATTGCAATATCAACACATCACCTAATGTATTGTGTCTAAGCTATCTACATTCATTAAAGTCTTAACTTCTTGAACACTTCGACTTACACTTCTTTCGTCATGATATCTGCATTCTGATTTTCAATTTGCAGTGTTTCAAGTTCATCTTTCCTTTTGCTACTTGCTCTCGAAGACAATGGAGCCTCATTTTGATGTGCTTGCTTCGACCATGTGCTATCAGATTCTTTGCCAGATTGATGGCTGACATGATGTCGATCTTCATGGTAATTGCTCCATGATCTTTCCATGTAATCTCTTTGACCAGATTCACCATCCATGTTGATTTACTTTCACAAAGAAAAGCAGTTATGTACTCTGTTTCACATGATGACAATGCTACTACTAGTTCCTTCCTTGAACTCCAAGCAATTGGTGCACCACCTAGCATAAACATATAACCAGTTGAGGATTTTTGATCCTCATCATCACTACACCAACCTGAGTCGGTGTAACCTACTAAGTTACGTTCTTTTACTTCATCAGCTTTATAAAAAAATGCAATAGTCAAGAGTTCCTTTCAGATACCTTAGTATCCTCTTAGTTGCTGCTAGGTGTGATACCTTTGACTAATGCATGAATCTACTCACCATACCCACATTGTATGCTACATCAAGCCTTGTGCGACAAAGGTATCTTAATGACCCAATAAGTATTTCTTACTGTTTTGGGTCGACATCATCTTCATCTAAGTCTTTCGACAATTGCAGTCTTGGTTGTGTAGGTGTCAAAGTCGAGTTGCATTCTTCCATCTCAAATCTCTTAATAATTTCGCTTGCATATCTTCTTTATTGCATCGTCATCGCCCATATTATACATTTTCGAATTCCTTGCTAAGATCACCTTTGAGGTCTTCGATCTCTTTCTTGCAGCTATCTATTATTAACAGGTCATCGACATAGAGACATAGTATAAGCAATTCACTATTGCCTCTTCTTAAATATACTCCATGCTCAGTTGTGCATTTTACAAATTCCTTATCCCTTAAGAAACTGTCAATTTTCTTATTCCAAACTCTTAGAGCTTGCTTAAGTCCATACAGGGCTTTATACAGCCTGTACACCTTTCTCTCTTCTCCATGTTTCACAAACCTAACTAGTAATGCAACATAAAATTCTTTGTCTAAGGGGTCATTCTTGAATGCACATTTTACACCCCTCTAACATACGTGTCAATTGTTCATATTTGCTAGACTAACAACCAACCTGGTTGTTTCGATCCTAGCAACAGGTGCAAAAACATCATCGAAGTTGATTCCTTCTTTCTTAAGAAATTCTTTGTCCACAAGTATTGCCACGTGTCATGTTACTTCTCCTTTGGGATTCAACTTCACATTGTATACCCACTTCACATCAATTTCCTTCTTGCCTTGAGGAAATTCAACAAGTGACCAAGTGTTGTTGACTTCGATGGACTTCAGTTCCTCATCCATAGCTTTCACCCCACTTTGAATCCTTCAATTCCTCAATTGCATTGATTGGTTTGACATCTGCATAGAAAGCATAGTGTAACAGCTCACCTTCATCATCGACCATATCATCTGATGTAATCTCACATTCTTGCAACCTTGCAGGCATGTGTCTAGTTCTTTGAGGTCTACTTGACCTTTAACTTCTTCTTTTCGAACTTTTCTTTCAACTTCACTAGTTGGTTCTTCACATAAGATTCTCACCGAATCCTTCTTGACATTCTCAATCCAATCTCATTCCTTAAGCTCATCTATGATCTCGTCCCTGCTGATTATTATTTGATGTTCACTAGGACTAACAACTTGTATCCTCCATTCGAATAATATTCTATTAGGATCATTTTACTTGAATTATCATTAAGTTTTCTTCTCAGTTGATCTAAGACATGTCTATGTGCTATAGATCCAAATGATTTCGGATGACTCAAGCTAGGCTTGACACCAGACCAAAATTCTTCAAGCATAATTCCTTCTAGTTTCTTAGTCAGGCATCTGTTTACGATGTATGGTGATGTCGACATAGCTTCACCCCTAAACTCTTTAGGTTAATGCTTACGTTTCAACTTACTTATCACCATATTCATGATTGTTCGATTCTTCCTTTCTGTTGTGGAGTGTATGGTGGCTCTACCTCATGCATAATCCCTTCCTTTTCACATAACATGTCGAAGTCTTTCGACACATATTCTCCACCACCATCAGTTATCAGAATCTTGAGCTTTCGACCACTTTTCCTTTTGACCATAGATTTGAACTTGGCAAATATCCCGATCGTTTCACTTTTCTTCTTGATCATGTAATTCCAAAATTTTCTATTGAAATCATTTATGAATGTGACAAAGTATTTGTTACCTCCATTCGAATCCACCTGGATCTGACGACATACATCAGAGTATATGACTTCAAGGATTGCTTTCTGCATCCTTGTTGAATTTGTTCTTGTGTTGCTTCGCCTGCACGCATTCTCACACTCTTCTCTTGGAATCTAGATCGCTTGTAACCCTAAAACCTTATTTCTTCTTTTCAACTCTCTGATGTCATTGAAGTTGAGATGGCTAAGTTGATAGTGTCATATCCATATCTCTGTTAGTTGTAGTTACAAGGATGTTGTGCTCCACCATATTAAGTTAAATCTTGAAGAATTTATTCTGATACATAGGAGTCTTCAAGATTAACCTTCCATTGAGTCGGAAACTCTCATCATCTTGTCTTCGACCGACACCTTGTAGTCATTTTCAACCAACTTCCCTATGCTAAGAAAATTGTTATTCAAGCCAGGTATGTACAACACATTTGAAATTACTGACCTTTTTCCATCTTTCCTCATAATCATAACATCACCAGTACCTTCAATTGCTAGAGTGTTGTCATTTGAAAATTTCACCATGTTCTTCATTGATGGTTTAATGTTGACAAACCAATATTTCCTTCCAAACATGTTAATGAGCATCCTGAGTCCAAGTATCATTGGTCCTTAAATCTCTTTTCATCTTTTGTTGTAACCGTTAACATTATCTCTTCTTATTCATGTTTCTCAAGCTTTACATCACTTTCTTGATTCTTCTATTTTTCTGGAGAATCACTAGAATATTTACCATACTTCTGAAAATTGAAACACTGAATGTGGCTTCTGTCAAGTTTTTGACCACCACATCTTCCTCTATTTGCAACACCACCTCTTTGGTTGCTTTTGTATTATGTTTTTCTCTGATTTGACCAACTTCCTTCTTGCTGATTTCGACCAGTCAAATTGTTGTAGCATCTTCTACCTTTGTTTCCATTCTAACTTCCTTTCCTTTCTTTTGCTGACTGAGCCTACAGAGCCACATCGTTCTTCAAATTACCTGCAGCTCTTTCAGCCATTATTTGTTCATGAGATTCAAGTGTCCCTTGAAACTCTTCCTTTCAATATTGACAAATCTTTCCACTCTTTTATGGCTAGCACCATGTGGTTGAACTTTGGAGCCAATGAACTCAAGATCTTTGCAACAATTGATCTTGATGTCAACACTTCTCCACATACTTTGATTTGATTCACCAGTTTCGTAACCCTAGTGGAGAAATCAGTTATACTTTGACTTTCTTCCATCTGAAGTAATTCATACATTCTTTTGTGAGTTTTTAACCTCACCTCTTTCACCTTTCTGCGCCTCCCAAAAAACTTTCTAGAATTTCACAAGCTTCTTTCGCTGATTCAGCATCACTCAGCTTCTCAAAATTATCTGGATCAACACATTGATGAATTATAAAGAGTCCTTTATGATTCTTCTTCAATTTTTTGTGTTCATCCTTTTCTTCATCCGTTGCATTTTTTGCAAGCGGTGTTACTATTTCTTTCACAAAATCCAAAAGATCTTGGTAATAGAAAACCATTTTCATCTGCTTGAAACAATTCTAATTATTTTAACCCATCGGAATTGGGAAACTCAGTGGAAAATGCTCATTAAGATGATTCATTATCATCGTGATTTTCTTCCGAGAATCGCTTTGTCAATGCTCTAGATACCAGATGTTGGAATTAAATCCAAACTCTGTGTAATTCCTAATCAATATTGATGAACTAGATTCAATTAAAACAATCAAAATCCCTTGCTCTTCACTCTTCACTTGAGTGAATCATCAACCTTGGTGCAAGATGGTTATCGATACATAATGACAATGAAGAAGAAAAGAAAATATAAATTTGGGAAAGAAATGTTAATTAGGGTTTAATAGAAAATAAAGGAAGAAGAGATTTTTTTGCAGAGTTTCTCTCTACTATCAAAATAAAGGATTGCCTTAGTATTAATAAACGAGAAGCGTGGACAGGCTCCCCATGAGCATCATAAATATGTTTCTCATCAGGGGTCGTACACCTCGCCGGCCTAAAAATTTGGACATATCGTACGATCTGCTGGTAAGCGTCACATTCCCCGGCATTCAGATCATCATCTTTAAAGATACGGGCCTCGGTCCCCCTGTCGAAATGGTTATATTGTGCCATTCTAGAATAAACCTGTACTGGAGCTCGGTCGTCACAACATCATCTACCTCGAGCTCGACGGGCTCGAACAGGGTCGCCACTGCGGCATGTGTTAGAGGTATCACTATGAAAGATATGTCCTTAAAATGCTGGATAGAATCCATATATATATTTGTAACAGCTTCTTCGGCTGTTTAAAGGACACCCAACTTTGCTTCCTCTCAGCACCACCTTGGCGTTGTAGATGAAAAACTCTAAGAAACAGGGGAATAGTGGCACCAATCTTAAGATAATGACACACAAGCTCGAACCCCAGTAAGAAGGCGAGCGAGTTTGAATGGAGTTGTGAATGAGCCAACTGCAGTTGGTTGAAGACGCTCATTTGTAGATCGGTGAAAGGCATTCTCATCCCCACATCCTTGAACGCAAACTCGTACATGGGAAAATAGTTCCTTGGATAATATGAGCATATCTTTTGGTGAGGCTTTGGAGTGAAAGCCCTCCACGACTCCTTGACCCTTTCGTCTACATCCTCGACTATGTTAAAAGCCTCATCGGGAGCCGCGACAAAGCGTGAAGCTATATTATGGGATCGGGTGCCACCCAATCAGAGAAACGCCTTCTAGGAACAGGTTTCATTTCATGCTCGACGGAAACACCTCCTTTCTTATGCTCATCAAGGCATTTCTCGACAATATCATTCTCAGGACGATTGTTAGCCATTTTACCTGAAAAGCCAAGGAAACAATAAATTCGAATAAAATCAAATCCACCTTCCACCGCAGATCAAGTGAAAGGGAGAGGAAGAGCCTCCTAACTCATAAAAAACTAACACTTCGACCAAATAATAACATTGGCCCTCTTCGGAAAATTCTTCACGAACATCCTCGGGACGCCCATAGTCTAATCGGAAAGAGCATACAAATAATAATGAACCATCCCCAGCAGATTCATGAACTCCCGTGGATAACCAAAGACCCCTCGTCTAAATCATCAAAGTTTAACTGAAATAACTCACAATCTCCTCGGGATAGTCATGTCATACTCGAGAAACGTACAAAATCTTCATATATTTAAACGAGGAAACGCTAACCAACACTGTCATAATGACACCTTAGCAACTGCCACGCGTAAAGATCTCTAGCGACGTTTCATATGCAAAGGCAAAAGGCCAATAAAGAGACTATTCCCTTTGAGATTATGATTATGATTCCCCATCTCCTCGACGAAAGGATCCCTCAGGGCTCCCCGCAAGCTTATCCCCTAAATACCATATAAACCGACACCATAGATCAAGCTCCCATCATAGCTCTAAGGGCGTCCATATCAAATCCAAAAACTTACCACACCGAGGGTGTCACCTCGACTCTCCTCCAGGAAACAAGCCTATAGTTCCTCCGGCCAAGGGCTCAAGTGAAAACTTGTCGTCATGAATGCAATTTCAGAGTCTGCATGGTCCTCCCTGACAACCAAGATGATTCAAAGTCATTACTCCTAACACAAGCAAGGACTTTGGAGGCTCTTGTTCTGGACTAGGCAGAGCAGGCCCAAGGATAGGCATGCCCAATTCGAGGTCCAAGTCCAAATGTGTATGCTTCAGCCCCACGTGCTCCACGAAGAGCATGTGGTCACCCACCAACGGGAATCTCGGTCATCACCTTCGAACCCTACGTTCGTTTCAATTAGGACATGAGTCACTTGCTGACTTTGCCCTACCACGTGGAATCCTGACAGTTTCCTATGTTTTGGGCCTCCAACAATCCAGCCCAAAATAGGGAAACCTTGGCCCCGCGCTAGAGGCTATAAATACCCTCTTTCGCTAGAGGGTCAGGTATCCATTATTTATTCACTCTCACCTATTCTCTGTACTTGAACTCCTTTGCTCTCTTTATTAATTAAGCATCAGAGTACCTTGCAGGTACACCCCCCATTCACTTAAAAGTCAACAGTTGAAGGTCATTGACGATCCAATCTAATCAGGTACGATCAATACTTAAGGCTTCCTCTCATCTTCTTCAGTGCTTGGAATGACATAGGGTGCAACTATTATGGACTAGCCAAAGGACTAAGGTCCAATCCATTTCAAATCCACTCCAATTGACCCAAAGTATAAAACCAGTTCACATGCTAATAACAAGGTGCAATCTTTGATCTCTAGTTTCACTATACTCATCTTGAATCTTGAACTAATTTGGGTATGGAAGTGCTAACCATGAAAGTCCACCCCGCAGCATTGTAAAGGAGATTGGATCCATTATTCAAGATAATTAGTTTTCAAACTGCATCCATATATATATATATATATATATATATATATATATATATATATATATATATATATATAAAGTAGAGTAATTAAGGTACAAGAGGAACCTAACCAAACCAATACCATACCAATGAAAAAATCATAATAGAATAAAGGAATTAGGAACAAATAATGGGTTCTAATAATCCATATTCAACAAGAAAACATAAAAAAATAAAGCAGAATGAATCAAACCACTCCAAAAGGAAAATAAGCTAGATATTTTCCCATAGAAACCACCATTAACAAAAACAAAAAAACTCAGAGAGAGAACCAATAATGCTCCACTAAAGAAACATGTTAAAGGCTACCAATCTACCATTTCTATGCAAGGAATATGCTCTTATCTTCCCCTTATTACACTGTAGTAACCATACTTGTAAAGTATATGTCATTCTGGAATTTCCATAATGACAAAACAACAACATGCCAAATCATGACTAGATCACCTCTAATTCTAAATACCCCAGTCAAAGAAATAAAAAGAAAATATAAGCTCTCTAAGAAGAACTAGAACCCACCCTAACCATATAAATATATTATACCACAAAGATGTCACCAAATCACAAGTAACAAACAGATAGACCACCAATTCAACCGATCATCTACATATAGAACACAAAAAACCCTCGGGAACAACAATAACTTATATTTGAATAGATTAAACCTGGTGGGATCTTATCTAACGAATGTTGCCAAAAGAATATAATAACTTAAAAAATAGTCCATGCTACAAATGAGGGGTAAAATTAAGTCCACTCTATTGGAAGAGGATATATGAGGAAGATTGAAGTCTAGAAGAGTAGTGTATGCCAAGGCAAGCGAAAACACACCATTGTTGGCATTTCTCCAACACGACCTATAGCGATCATAAGAGAGAATCACTTATTGAGTAAAAAGGAAAATATTATCAACTAACTCATGATTATACACAAAAAGAGATATCCTCCAATGAAGATCACAAACAAACACCCTCATTAATCCATCCCCAACCTTTGCACTCCATCAAGGTTTCTATTTATGCAGATCTAAAGAAAGCATTTTTTACTCTGAAGAAGTCAAGTTATATGCATCACATGTTGAACCAAAGATATATAATATCTGAAGATCAGCAAAGTCTAAAGACATACATCATTTGAAGCAAACAGAGTGTGTCATAAGGAATGACTCTACAACCTCTGTTTCAAAAGTTTTTTGTCTTTATCTAATCAAGATCGTGATAAAGACAATTTCAGTTCTGAAAACAAAAAAAAAGACTCTGAAGCCTCTATCTAACCAGGTTTTGAAGACATACTCTAACTTTTGATCAAGCTTCAACTAATTCTATAGGAAGCCTTTGACTCAAGAAGTTAAGTATAAAGATGATATTAACTTTAGTCCAACTTCAAAAAAAATTTATGAAAAGTCCCAGACTAGAAGATATCTTGAAAAAGATCTCGTGAAAACGATACACTACTTTATGTCTATTCAAGAGAAGGTACTATGGTCAGTATTTTCACTCTCATGTCTCTTCAACTGCTTTGCGCTGGAAATGACACTCTACTTTGCTCCTCTCAACATCTTTATGGTAGATGTGGAATTAACTTCATTATACTTTATTCTAGCTAAAGTCCAGCAAAGACTACTTCTGTTGTTTGAAGATTCAATCTTTCTCTCTCTCTAACAGATCTATTTCTTAGTAGCTATTTAAAGAGAAAATGAAAGATTGAATATACAAAGATGAGGAATACACACACAAAAATTCAACCAGAAGTGTGAAAAGAATGTAGGAGGAAAAGAGAATTGAGTAAGATATATTCACATATGAGTAAAAGACTCAAAATAGAGAAAATGTGGATATGATCTAAAGATCAACAGAACAGTAAGGCACAATCATGAAGATTATTTGTACAAGAAGAATAAGAAGAATGAAGACTTCATTCTTATACACTTAGGAGTAGTCATTTTATATCATGTTCAAAGTGTAAGCTTTTCTGTGTCTGCTTAACTAAGAAGCATTCATATAAACACAATGGTTAATATCAGACTTTATTGTTAAAATAGTCTAAAGTCTCTTCCATGTGTGCTTCAGAAAGGAAGTTCTGAATTGTCGTGTTTTGGCAAGGAAGTCTTGATATAGCTTTTTTAAGCAAGGAAATCCTGAACTAGAGAGTTTAGGCAAGGAAGTCTCGAGCTAGGTTACTTGAGCAGGAAGTGTCTTTAAGGATTGATTGAGCAAGGAAGTTTCTTATTTAGGGACTTGAGCAGAAGTCTATTTCTAGGTTGATTGAGCAAATTGTAATCAGGTTCTGAATATAGTGAAAAGCTCTTATGGGACAAGGGGATTGGACTATTCTCGGTTGGAGATGAACTAATATAATTTTTGTGTGTGCTTTTACTTATTGCTTTTGTATTTAATCTTTTCGTTGCTACTTACTTTTGCTCAGAATATGAACTTGGTCAAATTCAAAAGTTGTCGTTCTTGGAAGTAAAAGTTTACCAGATACACAATTCAACCCCCCTCTTGTGTATTTTTCTCATCTTCAGAGTCGTTAATTCCCTTATTATCTTGAAGAGATGTGGGAATAGGCTAGGCCGAATTAGGCTTTGTCAATCCTGGGCGTGACATGTTAAAACTTTCAAAGCCCAAGTTTGTCTTGTGGACTATCATATGCTTATTTTTAGGCCTAGGCATGACATTTTTGAACGCATGTTAGACCTATTAGCCTACATAAAAGCTTATTTTGTTTGAATATTTGTAAATAAGCAATTTAACTAATATTTAAATAGACTAACAAATTAAAAGATCAACGAGGCAAAATTCTTATTTGCATTGACTTATTCAAGTTTACCTATTACATAAATTTTGTGATACTATTTATTTGAGAGAACTTATGAAAACAACTTATGACATTGTTCATTAGGTTTTTTCAGTAAATTTTCATAAGTTCTTCAAAATGACTAAGCTTGATTTTTAGATTTTAATTAAAAGTATAGATATAATATAATAACAATAATAAGATTATTCATATGTATTTAAGTAGGTAGACCTGATAGGCTTAAAAGACTTTTTTATAACATGTGGCCTAACCTTTTTAGTTAAATAGACTTGTAAAAAAGCCTAGGCATTTTCTATTTAAAAAAAGTCTAGCATAAACTCAACTTGTCTAGGCTATATCATAGACTCCTATTAGTTGGCATGACATATTTCTACCTATACTTGGAGAACATGACTTCCTTCTTTGACTCTCCTTCTCATACTAGTAAGAACACATAATTCCCCTTTTTTCATAAGTGTTATTGTCCAAGTCCTTCATAGAGCGGGCGACTCGACTAAAGGGCCAATATTGTAAACAATGAACGTACGTTGTGACTAATGGGTTATGTGTCCTATTTTTCTACCCTAGATGAATCTCGTGTTGCCTCATGTGAATCCTATCCTATATATATATATATATATATATATATATATATATATATATATATATATATATATATATATATATATATATATGAAAATAAAAATATATATTAATTAATTCTTTTTGAAAAATTGTTTCTAAAGTTCAAAATATAAAATCGATTTATAAAAATTAAATTATTATAAATCAATTTACAAATAAAACTTGATTCTAAGTTAATTTTAAGTTGAACTTAAATTACTTTAGCCGCAATATTTTATCAAAATAATAATTAAAAATTAAATCGAATATTAATATAACTTAGTTGGATATAGTTCATTAAGAATGAACACTTCTAAATTCTAATATATATATATACACACATACAAATTACAAACACAATTCCAAATTAGAAAAAAAAAAATTCTAATATGCTACTACAATAGTTAAAAGAAAAAATCTCAAGATAATAAATCATATAACTTCAAATATTTGAAGAGTTAATAAATATTCATGTATCCATCCATAAATAATAGAAGAAAAAAAATCAAAAAAAAAAAAATATTATGCAGATATGTTAGTATTGTTATTACCCATTAATTTCAAACCTTAATAATTATAAGTAGTAATTATGACATAAGATTAGTGAAATTACACAATGGACGGTTTACAATAGCTAGCACCAGCTCTAAGGCCAGAAGTTTGCTGAAACGACGTCGTAAAAAGCAGCAGTGTATTATTGGTTGACCGAGTTAAACAAAACCAAACCGCATTAAAAGGAAAGAGGTATATGCCGGAATATTTTTTGTTACAAAATAGAATTTGTTTTGTATTTTCTATTTTCTGATCCTATAAAATCTACTTCTTCTCTTTTCTCTCTCACACACACTGATCTATTCTTCATTCTTTATCATTTCTTCTTCTTACAGCAATATTATAGTTATATTTTCTTACACTTTCAAGGTTAGTTCATTTCTGTCTCTTTATATCGTTATTGTTTTCATAGTATTAACAACAGCATTATCATTTAGATCTCATGTTGTGTTCTTTGCATGTTGTTGTTTTCTCATGATTTTATGTAGTAGTATTATTTTGAGAGTATTCAATTGAAATCTGATCGTAAAAAAATGCAGAAGATCAGCCTTTGAATATTTATATTTTTTTGTGATATATTTGCATGCCATGCATCTTTTACGTATTTGTTGTTGAGATTCAATTTTCAAAGATGGTGTAACTGGTGGTGTAATTATTATAGATTGATTTCATCTGATAATATCTTTGATATGATTATTATGAAATCTGTATTCTTTCAAAACAAAGATCTTTCATTAATCAAATCTGATTCTTGGTTACATTTTTGTAGAGAAGGCAAGAAGAGAGAAAGATAAGGAGATTAGTGACTTTAGCTTGAAAATCCATGGCAAAGGAGGTGCTAAATGCACTTGATGTGGCTAAAACACAATGGTACCATTTCACAGCAATCATCATAGCTGGTATGGGCTTCTTCACTGATGCATATGATTTGTTTTGCATTTCTCTTGTTACCAAGTTGCTCGGCCGAATATATTATCATGTTGATGGTGCACCGAAGCCGGGAACATTGCCTCCGAATGTATCTGCGGCGGTAAATGGGGTTGCTTTCGTTGGAACACTTTCAGGGCAGCTTTTCTTTGGCTGGCTTGGTGATAAGTTGGGTAGGAAAAAAGTGTATGGAATGACACTCATGATTATGGTACTCTGTTCAATTGGTTCTGGCCTTTCTTTTGGACACACTCCAGGATCTGTCATGGTAACTCTTTGCTTTTTCCGCTTCTGGCTTGGGTTTGGTATCGGCGGAGACTATCCGCTTTCGGCTACCATAATGTCGGAATATTCCAATAAGAAGACTCGTGGTGCCTTTATTGCTGCAGTGTTTGCCATGCAGGGGTTTGGAATTTTGGCAGGTGGTATATTTGCAATCTTTATGGCGGCTATATTCAAGGCCAAATTTGATTCTCCACCGTATGCAGTTGATCCACTCGGTTCAACCGTTCCACAAGCAGACTTCGTTTGGAGGATAATTGTGATCGTAGGAGCATTCCCAGCTGCATTAACTTACTATTGGCGGATGAAGATGCCAGAAACGGCCCGTTACACCGCTTTAGTTGCTAAAAACACTGCACAGGCAGCGGCAGATATGTCTAAGGTTCTACAAGTTGAAATTCAAGCTGAACCAGAGATAGAAGTGAAGAAGAAATATGGCTTGTTCTCAAAAGAGTTTCTAAGTCGTCATGGATTGCATCTTCTTGGTACATCAGCAACTTGGTTCTTACTTGATATAGCATTTTATAGTCAAAATCTATTTCAGAAGGATATCTTCAGTGCAGTTGGTTGGATACCTCCTCCACAAACTATGAATGCACTTGAGGAGGTTTACAAAATTGCAAGAGCTCAAACACTTATTGCTCTTTGTAGTACGGTTCCAGGCTACTGGTTTACCGTGGCTCTCATTGACCGGATAGGAAGATTTGCAATTCAATTGATGGGATTTTTTTTCATGACCGTATTCATGTTTGCTCTCGCCATTCCTTATGATCACTGGACTCATAAGGATAACAGAATAGGATTTGTGGTATTGTATTCCTTAACTTTCTTCTTTGCAAATTTCGGGCCTAATGCTACCACATTTGTTGTACCGGCAGAGATTTTTCCGGCTAGATTCCGTTCTACTTGCCATGGAATATCATCCGCAGCGGGAAAGCTTGGTGCTATAGTTGGTGCATTCGGGTTCTTGTACTTGGCACAAAACAAGGACAAGAGTAAAGCAGACGCAGGGTATCCTGCAGGTATTGGTGTGCAGAATTCTCTGATAGTGTTGGGCGTGGTTAACATTTTGGGATTTGGCTTTACTTTCTTGGTGCCTGAGGCAAATGGAAAATCATTGGAAGAAATGTCAGGTGAGAATGAAGAGGAAGTAGAGGAAATTGAAGCCAATGAAGAGTTGGAGCAAGCTCATTCTGATAACCAAAGAACAGACTCACTTGTGTAGATTTGAGTTTATTTATCTTGTTGTTATTGTAATAAAGCATTATCTTTCAATTTGTTTAGAGACACAAAAGCATTCC
Organism: Vicia villosa; assembly: GCF_029867415.1. Taxonomy (NCBI): domain Eukaryota; kingdom Viridiplantae; phylum Streptophyta; class Magnoliopsida; order Fabales; family Fabaceae; genus Vicia; species Vicia villosa. The sequence continues at coordinate 134,059,762 of NC_081185.1, forward strand.
CTTCCCCTCTTCTTCTGTATTTCTTATAAATTTAGTCTGGGTCTTTTCAGGGGAACTAATGAACCATTAGTTATGCGAACATCAGTGTTAGAAATGGTGTTAAACAATTTGATTATGTAGTCATTACAATTTCAATACAGTTTTGCCCAAACACTCTGTTCAGTTTTCTTTTTTTTCTTTTCAATTTTCTAATTTTTTTTTACTGAGCTAGTGTTATCAAAAGACTTACATGGAGCTATATGAATATAAATAGCAAAGAACCAATATTCATTGTCTACAACAGTGCTGCTACTTTGAGAATTTTTTATTTCCTTGTGAGTACTGACAAAGACGTAAAATGATTGATCCTTAAGCTACTAGTTGCGGTTGAGGTTTCAGACTATTTACAGCATATGCTTTCAGCACTAGTTCACTGGTACAAAACAAAACCAATTGAAACTTTTTCTATTTCATTAACTTGTGTCTTCCATTTGTGGTCAGCACAGAATAAGATTCTTTGAATGTTTTTAGTCCATCCTTTATGGCATCAACAGTCAAACTTTTATAAAAAATCACATTTGTATTCTTTTATCACCAGAAAATCCTGTGCCAATACACCTACTTCTAATTCTTCCTCGTATAAATTCTTTGGCTATTTGTGTCGCATAATGTTCTTTTTCCTTACATTTAGAAAGAGCATGGACAAGAACCAAAAAACTCTTATACACTACAATCATCATAAACTTAAGTTGGACATTTTGCTCATTTTACAACCATGATGAACTAGTTTCAAATACCGATGACAATTGTATTTTTTTTCATGTCATGTTCTTTGTTACAATCATGATAAAGTAGTTTCAAAAGCATCAACTAATAAATGCAGTTTTCGAAATTATTTACAGATATCAAAACATGATAAGATATCAAATTAATAACAACGGATTTTAGTATCCAAGACATGAATCCATAAATTCAAACTCATACAGTACAGTCAAGCAGACTGGAATTTACAACAGTAGCTGCTAGAAGCTTAAACCCATCATGGGCCTCCTGAATCCAAATTCATATTACTGGAGGTACATTTTTGTGGCTAGATGGGTTTTGTAACTTATAAAGCAAGGACGGATAATTGATTAAAAGTAAACGATTTTGATGAGAACATCAATAACTACATTAACATCTCAATGTGCTCGGTCCCTCAGCACCTCAAGATCCATTTCTGTGGGATCAGTGGCTTGGATTTCATAATGGACACCATCTAGCTCGCGTCTAAACCTTTCTTTAGTTGTGGCATAGAGCATCTTGGCGCGGATTCGAGAAGTTGAAGGAGACCTGGTCAATAGCAAGTAATCAATAACCAAGAATGATAATCTCAGTGGCAGAATCATAGAGAAAGTAGAATAACTTCCAGCTCAAGTTTGTCCTTTACAAGAACAAGAGGAGGAAACAACTCCCAGTAAGACATTTGTTTACTAAGCAAGACAGCAATTAAACAATAGAAAATTGTTAAAATATGTTATTAGGAAGTAGCAACAGCAAAGATGCGATTCAAACAAAATATTGACAACTATTTAAAGAGTAGTTTTTTTATAGACAATCAGATTGAAAATTGTGCTGGCCACCGAGTGCTTAATCAATTCGACAAGAAAAAAATGAAAGTATGACTTACTACTATTTTGGTTAATGAATTAAACATGAACAATGGCAAAGACTACTGTTTCCTTCCAGAGCCCATCAACTTGTTTCCGTCGAAAACTTGGGAGATAGAGAGGGGAAGAGAGTCCCCCATTGAATGGCCCATGGCATCTTGGTGATAATATTAAATGACGAAGGCTACCCTATCCTCTTTCTTGAGGAACACTATGTCATCACACGCAAATATTTGGCTCTATAAATAGAATCTTATGAAATAAGAGGAATTGAAACATTTGAAGACACCTAAATGTTATTTACATTAAAATCTAAAGTTACAGCTGGACAAATTAAACTCTAACCTGCCCCAAACAATCAGAAAAATTACTCTTAATATGGTTAAACTGAAGCATGAAGATGTTTGACAGTGTTTTACTTGTCACACACACTATTTCATTCTAGCATAACTCTCAGCTACTTAAATGCGCTTGGGAGAAAATACTCATGAAAAGTATACATCTGACAGCTGCAACTAAAATGGATATGGGGTAATTTGAAGCACATGGAGTTAAATATTACAATCCTTCATTCTAATCTACAACATTTAGTAAAATAAAAAAACCAACATTACATCAAAACAATAAGACAATAAATTTAGGCCAAGACTATGAAATAATACATATAGCTGCTTGCTTAATCAGAGAACGCGCAATAAAAGACTCTTTTGATAGACTCAAATTAATCACACGGCATAGTTATTTTGAAACTGCAAAACATTCGTTTGGCGCATGAATCATAATATCATATGGCATAGTTATTCTGAAACTGCAAAACATATGTTTAGCTCATGAATCATATAACACATGCCACTTGCACAAGAAAATGCATAATACATGTCTTGTCTTCAAGAGTCCAGACCAGGACCGTCTTTGAGAGAGTGTAAGGCAAACTACCACACAGAGCCTATGGTTAAACTATGACTAAAAAGAGCCTCATAAAATATGTGACGACTAAACCATGGCAAAATAAGGCCAATATTTGTTTTAACACAGTTCAATTGTGTCATAGAGCCTCGGAAAACTTAAGACGACCCTGGTCCATACATCATGGTGGTTGGAACAAGTTAATTGCAGACAATATTAATAAAAAGTTTGAAATAGAGGAAATCAAAAGGGAAGGGGAAACAAACCATGCAATGAAGAAGATTTTGCTCTTTTGACAATTCTCAGAAGTAACAAAATCATAATCAAACACAGCATATCTGCAATCATTCTCAGGCAAAGAAGCAGCAAAATCATCATAGCTCTCAGCAGGACCACCAGTCTTCTCAACTACAACCTCTCTTTTCTTCTCATCAACCTTAAAGATAACATAACGATGAACCTTCTTCTGCTTCAATTCCATGAAAGTACTCTTGCTGTTCTCATCAACACCCATGCCAGATGAAGCATTTGGCTGCAATCATAACTCAAACATATCAAGTCAGAAAAACCCTAAACGATCGATCAATTGGTGAACCCAATCTAGAAATAGCAAAACTCGGAAAAATAAAAATAGAGAAAATCAATGATGATTAGAGAGGGTTTTTTATTTTACCCGGCTGAGACCTCTGAAAGACATGGAAAATCTGGGAGTTGAGGAAGTGAAGCTAAGTAATGAAATTGAGTGTGATTTTAGGGAAGAGAGTTTGGAGTGGTTTTATAAATAAAATAGTTAAGAAAAAATAAAATTGATAAGAGTGGGGCGGTGCGTTGAGGCAACGCTAACGAGAACAGAATGAATTGAGGGAGTGTGAATAATGCATTAGAAATTAAGATTCTTCACCGCCCGTGGACCCCACTTTTGTTCACTGCTTGCGTTAGCACTCTAACTAAAATCCACGTTCGATTCGCTGCATATACTAATCACATTTTTCAGTGTGTGTCACATTAATTAAAAAAATTAAATTAAAATGTTTAGAGCAATGACTTACTCAGGCATATTAACGGGTGATTACGGCCGTGTACCTCACTATTCAAAGTAAACCAATTAGATATGAATATAATTTTATTAAATTAATATTACTCTTGGATAATAATATTGATCTGGCTTGAGAAACCTTACTATAAATTTCTGATTTATATATTCATCCATTCAAAACTTAAAGCTTAAAACTGTTTCTCAATACATAGAGGTCTTTTGGTAGTTGGTTGAGTTGTAAGAGAATCCTAACTAACTCTTAGCAAGACATTTCTCTAACAAAACAAATGTCTAATTTAAAATGCGTTTTGCGAGATTGAAGGAAAAAAATTATGTAATAAATGTACAACATTTAGGATGTCGCATAACATAGGGGATGAATCCTGCTATCCATGATCCAATGGTTTCAGAGACCGTTTGGTGCGCAGGATAGCATAGAGACATGATAGAATATCAAACAGGATAAGAATATGATATAATACAGACATGATATGACTTATCCTATCATGTGTTTGGTTCACGCATAATACTAAATAGTATTAATATATATATATATATATATATATATATATATATATATATATATATATATATATATATATATATATATACACACACACACATGCTACTTGTAAAATAATTATATATTTTTTAAATTATTTTGTAAAGTATTTTAAAATTAATAAATATTTTATAAAAATTATTTTGCAAAATATATTAAAATTTATAAATTGGTAAAAAAAATATTTTTTTATAATTAAAAAAATTCATTGACACTATTGAGTAAATAATTTTAATTTTTCTTAAAAAAGATCATGAATTCTAGTGTATATATATATATATATATATATATATATATATATATATATATATATATATATATATATATATATATATATATATATATATATATATATATATATATATATATTAAAAGGAAAAAATATATATAAAGTATGTAAATGACAAAATTAACCTTGCAAGAACATATATTTAATTTGATAAAAAAAATTAGTATTCATATTTTTAAATTTTTAATAATTATTTTGTTTTTAAATATTCTAATTTTTGTATTTTATTAAATTAATTATTAATATTTTTAATTTAATATCAAATAAATTTTTATTTATATTTTTTCATATTTAATTTTTTATTTTAAATTATATTTTAAAGGGGTAAATTAGTAAATCATTTTCTTATCTTATCCTGCCGGATTCTAACTCAGCTCATATTCAGGATAACAATTTGAACTAGTGAGGTAAGATAGGATAAGCTCCAGAATTAGCTTATCCTATCCTGTTGTGTCAGCAAACACTGGATTGAGATAGGATATGATACAGATATTCTATCCTATCTTTAATCCTGCGCACCAAACGGGCCCTCAAAGTTTTGAAAAAATATAAATAAATAAAAAGTTGTCTTCAAGAAAAATGAGTGGTCTGTCAAAAAAAGAAAAGAAAAATGAGGAGATTGTAGCAGAATGAAAGTATGAGAAAAATTGTTAAAGAGGATCTAAATTCATAATAGAGTGAGTGAGTCAGATAAATGTACAATACAAATAGCCAAGACTCTAACCATAGGGTTTAGAGGTGGTGTGTGCAACTGTCATATAATTGGCCTATGCACTTGATCTTCAACCAAATATTTCTTCATGAAGCTCCAAGAAACCAAGTTACGGCCGAAAAAATAAGAGCCAAAGGTTGACCTTTGATCATCATTATCACATGCCTAATCATTATCATTGTAAGCTATAGGGGAGAACTTATAATGAGCATCAGATGGAAGAAGAGATAAACCAAAGTTGATTGTCCCATATAGGTATCTACGAATTCTTCTAACATTAGACCAATGTGAAATGAGTGGAGAGGCAAAAAAAATTGATAGGCTTTGTTCACATTAAATGTTATATCAATTCTGGTTACAGTCACATGCTACAAGGCAACAATAATTTACCTATAATGATGAGATCAGTGATAAGTGTAAATATTACGTAAAATATGTAGGCACTTATTAACTTATTTTACAAGTAATCAATATAAAAACCCTTGATTTATCAATAAAAAAATGATAAAACACTTGTTTGGACTTTTTACTTGCACATTAACAAAAAAACGAGTGAAATGATTGAAAAACCACCAAATAACATGCAAATACCTTTTTCTACAAGTAAGACACGTTGGGTCAAGTCCATGGGCGTGCTAGGTGAGCGTGAGAGGGAGAAGACTTCAAGGTTAAGTTACTTCATGGTAAATGAAGAGTTTGTGCACTAGTTGAAGATATGAGGTATGCCTAGCGAGCAAGGGCGGTTAGGGCTAATTGTAGGGTGAGATGGCATTGCATAACAAGGAAGAAAATATGCGCGCTAAGAGAAGTTGGGCGGTGCACGTAGCAAGCCTACCTTTCTCAAGCCTATAAATATGGGTGATTGGTTCAGTTCAAATGGAGTTTTGTTGGATTCAAGGCAGTAAAAAAAGAAAGTAGGTTCACCTTAAATCTCAAAAGGAGAGAATAAGGATGGGAAGATCGAAGGCGAAAGCGTTGCTCGAGGGATCACTGCAGATGCTGCACATCAACCTCTTTCTTCTAATGTTTAACGGTAAAGCTACGATGAGTAAGCGTAACTAATTCTCTTTTGTTGGGGTTAGGTGTAGTCATTATTATACTCATATATTAATTACGATCATGACGTTTTATGTAATTCTATTTAAGATTTAATATTGATGATTCTTTGTTATTAATGCTTATTTTGGTCGTTACGAGATTTAAGTCTCTTTTTATTGGATGCTAATGCCTAGTGATATGGTTTGATTTAATATCGAGACGAATAATAATAATTGATATCTTTATTCAGTGTTTTGAAGTTAATGTAATTATATTAGTTAATAGGGTGAGAGAACATTTATTAGGTAATACAAATTATTCCTTTATGAAACCAGAAACAGAGGTATGTGCGGAAGCTTAGACAGAGTAAGACTTTTGTTGCACTAGAGTGATGGTGTACCTTCAAGGTTAGCACTCTGACGATCAATTCGGTATGTGAATGAGTAAAGAGTATTCAAGGTCACCTTCAAGGTGCACAGTCCGCAAATATTTTCCGTCCTGCCATCATTTTTTCAGGGCGGCCAAATGTTTTAGGTTTGTACCCTTAACTATGTCCGCCCCATTTTTTGCAGGCTTTTATGGTGCGGGTCTAAACGGAGCGAACATGTCCGTTTGTCACCCCTAATTAAAACAATCTTTAAGGAGAGCTCAAAAACAATTTTTTCTTGTTCATCATTTATGAACATTTTTAGTTGATTTATATTTAAACCATAATTGAAATATACAAGATTATTTAATCTTAGTATATTAATTTAAGAGTAAAGAAAATAAAAGAGAATGTGTATATTTTATACCTCTCAAATAAACACGAAAATTAAAAATTGAAAATCACAATTTTTTGTATTAAAATTTTAAAGGCTTAAATGCACCTTTGGTCCTTATAAGTTAGCGATTTTTTCATTTTCGTCCCTGTAAGCTATTTTTTTTGGCTCTAGGTCCCTATATTTCACTATCGCGTTCGTTTTAGTCCTTAAAATCAAAATCCGCAGAAAAATCCGCATGAAAATTCGCAGGAAACCTCCAGATTTTCCTGCGGATTTTGGCTTTAGGGACTAAACCGCAAGCAAAAAGTAAGATATAGGGACTCAAACCCAAAAATAAAACTTACAAGGACGAAAATCAAAAACTCGCTAATTTACAGGGACCAAAGGTGCATTTAAGCCAATTTAAAAAAATCATTTTGAATATTTTTTCATAAAATTTCAATTAATAGGCATGGTATGCAAACAAAAATATAAATATCAAAAGCAACATGTCTAACTAGAAGCACAGAGTGAGGATGGGATGTGCTAAGGTAGGTACGAAATGTAGAGGAGGTGAGTCAAAGTAGGTGCAAAGTCCAAAGGATGTGAGATATGCTAGGTGCAAAATGTGAAAATATGATTTAAATTAGGTACAAAGTGTGGAGGTTGTGAGGTGATGTAGGTTGAACTATGGAAATTTGAGGTGGAGATATAAGACCGTAGGGAAGAGAAACATTTAATCAAACATATATTGTGTGTGTGAATGTGTGGGTGTGTGCATACGTGCACGTGCTTAATTCAAAACAAGTCAAAGACTCTCCCCAAGGAGAGTTCGCGAGTAGTAACTCGGCCTAGACAAAAATCTTCCAAAGAAGGGTTGGGCGAATAACTCAACTAGAAAGTAGCTCATGTCAGGAGCACAACTTTGTCTTGAGCGCAACTCGATCAGAAGCTCAACCTTGAATCTCGTTTCGGGAAGCTCGACTAAAAAATATATAAAAAAGAAAAAAGGTATAATTTATAAAGAGATGGAGCAAGTTAAGAATATTACACGAGATAGTGAGTACAAGGTTTAATCATGACCAACAATGAGATGAGATAATAAAGGGAGAGCAACACATACAAGTGAGGAGGTGAAATAGTAAGAAATGAGAAAATGAAGAGAAATGAAGTATTTAAGTCAATTCAATTAGTAGTTATGCAAGAACATCAGAATGCATGGACGCATGTTTGAAACCAATGACATCTCACGTATTCATTCACCTTTAAATGATGAAACTCCAGCCACTAGATTATTTGACAAAAAAAGAGAGAAATATTTGGAAAAACGATAAAAAGTGAAGTGGTAATAAACGAGATGAATGAATAGGAGTTGAGTATTTACACAAAGGCTTAGAAAATTGTGTCACGCGAAAGAGCATGTCATGTTAGGGTCCATTTGAAAAGTTATAATGGTAGTAAATAAAGAGAGAAGACGATAGTACACTTGAGACAAATTCAAAAGAGTCGATCACATAATAATAATAAAAATAATAATTAAAAAAAAGCGAAAATTTACTTTAAAGATCATAATGACAAATTTCATGCGTATTAAGAAACATAGTTAAGTGTATTTACTTTTCTTGATTTCATGTGAGATATAACACAATTACGCATGTACCCTTAATTAAATTGTCAACCCATAACAACATTACGTAATTAATGTAAGAATATTTTTGGAATAGAAACATTAAATGTGTCTTGATTTGTGGACATATGCTTATATTTATGGCCAAAAAATTTAGAAGACTTTTGCTTATAAATAAGGCCGGAGGGAATAAAGATGAACGAGATCAACAGAGTTGACCAAATGAATCAATCACTTAAATTTTTTAAAGAAAGATAATTAATGTTTGAAAACTCATTGAAATCAAACTATTAGTATGTAAATTGATAGTAAACGATTCAATGAAGGAAAAATGTCCATGCCTTCATACGCTCGACACTTAATTCAACGTGGATCGAAATGTATCGATCTAATGTAGATTAAATATACATGCTTTCACTTAATTGACACTTTGTGGAACGTGGACTAACACGTAGGGATTGGATGAAAAACAAACGCAAACACCTTAACAAGCGTAACACTTAGTGAACTGTTGATTAACATGGACCACGATGATGATAAATAGACGGTTACATCTTAAAAGACTTGAGGTTTGGTGGAGTGTTGATTGCCATGACACGATGAAAATGATAACTATATGATACTAAACATACATGGTAATGGATTAACAAACCTAAAGAGAACTTTGTTTAGGTGGTTTGCTTAAGATGCATGATAACATGTTTTAACTTCTGATTCTAATACGAATGTGAATATTTCTAATATGCTTCTTAATGACATCGAGACACTTCAAAAATAAACAAATTCCATAATCATATTAACCATATGTATGAAAACATGGTATACTACCGCACATTTATAACCTCTGATTTTTACAGAGTTTCCAACTGAGGCTAAGAAAATCATGAGTATGCAAATATCCTCTTAAGTTGGGAGCCCAAAGTTTAGATCCTTTGGTTATAGACTATAGCCTATAGTTTATAGGCTTATGTTGTCTTGCGAATTTGGATCCTCTCATGCTGTTTTGGTGCAGCCCTCTCTCCTTTTCCTAATCCAATGGTTGATTGTAACACCATGAAGAAACAATAGTACAAAAATGAGAGAGAAAGAAATGGATAAATGGTTGAGATGATAGCATGACAGAAACATGAGAGAGATAGCATGAGAGGATCCAAATCCGTTGTCTTGCATATTTTTGAAGTGCCCTTTATTAGATAGAACCTGTTTCCATTATTTGTTATTTATTTTTCTTTTTTTTCTTTTCTTTGTCCTTTCTATCGTGTAAACCCAAACTAAACCAGCTTCATGTTCCTCTTGGTGCCTCCGTCGTGCTTGCAGACAGTTTTCAATTCTCCCAACTAAACCCACCTTTCACCATATCCATTTCATCTCACCTTTTTGCTGCTTCTCAGCACGCACCATCCCCAATTTCTCTATCTAGCTGGTTGGCACATGTCGCTTGACTTCGACATTGACAATATCGAAATGGAGAAAAACGAAGCAACTCCTCTCTTCTGGTTCGAAACTTCCAACTCCGTCCGTAGCCGCCACCAATTTCAACCCGACGGTCAACTCTCAGTACGCCATTTCAATTCAATTCAATTCAATCCAACCATTTTCTATAATCCATACTTTAACACTTAACCATTCATTGCTCTTTCGTTACCCTAACAAATGTTTATGGTTTCTCTATAGGTAGTTCTTGTGGATGATTCTAGACCGTTGTATCAAAAGGTTGCTGGATCTTTCATGAACAAGTTTTTCCCCTCTGGTTATCCATACAGGTACATTGAATTTTATTCTTTATTCTTCCTGAAATTGTAGTTGTAGTTATGACTTAGTTTTGAGGGATTCAATTTCATGTGTTTTTTTTGTAGTGTAAATGAAGGATATCTTAGATACACGCAGTTTCGAGCTGTGCAACATGTTACTAGTGCTGCAATGTCAGTGTTATCCACTCAGGTGCATTTTCTCATACACTCTCAAAAATCTTAGTGAAACATGTAGATTCTTTAGAGTAAAGGTTTAAAAAACGTTATGTTATCGTGAAAACGGTATCAGAAGGTACCGATATCTATACCGATGTTCTGATGAAAAAGAAATTGTGATTAATTCATACCACGACGACCAAATTCAGTATCACAACATCTATAAAGACCGAAATAGTGTAAGTCTTTACGCGACCATGACCGTTACTTAAAACCTTAGGTGTCACATTAGCTGTATCAAAATTAAATAAACATACATAAATGTATATTTGTTAGTCCATTTGGCCATTGAATCTGTATTTTCTTATAGTGTGTTTGGATATACGTTGGAATTGCCTAAAGCACGGTGAACTTTCACATTAATACAAAAGCTTAGTTTTGTAGCTTCTCAATTTTCACGGTAGCATACGCGCGAATAGAGTATTGGACGCGTATCCAAACATACCATAAGTTAGTTTGGTCTTTGAATGGGTCTTTCGTTAGTCTGTTTAATCTATAAAATTACTAACAAAAGACACTGGGGATTTTTTTTTTTGTTTTTGTAATTTTGATACTTTCAAAGACTATAATGACAATGCCTCACACATTTAAAAATCAAAATGACTGATGAATGTTTAACCTTCTTTTTATTCATATTCTATTTATTCCTAACGTAATAAAAATAGCAGTATGTACATCTGATTAATATTATCTGTGTGTTGTTGTGCAGTCACTGCTAATTGCTGCAGGGTTGCGGCCGACTCCTGCTCAGGCAACTGCTGTTAGCTGGGTAATTTGATAATAATTTCTGTTGACAATTTCTTAGACTGGTAATTGTGGCATAAGCTTAATATACCCTGTTTGTGTTACTCGCATCCAGATTTTAAAGGACGGAATGCAACATGTAGGGAAGATAATATGTAGCAATTGGGGTGCAAGAATGGATTCTGAGCCTAAACGATGGAGGTTGCTGGGTATGCAATTGAGCTAGAGCTTTCCTTTCAACTCTCACGCCTTTCTCCTCTTCTTATATTAGTTGTGATTTGCTTAGTGTACAAGTTGTCATATTGTGATTAACTCTACATTTTGCAGCTGATGTGCTTTATGATTTGGGCATGGGCTTGGAAGTGCTTTCTCCGTTATGCCCGCATCTTTTTCTTGAAATGGCAGGCTTAGGAAATTTTGCCAAGGTTTATATTTTTTATAAGTAATTCGACGTTGTGGCATTTGCTGCAATTTAAAGTTGATTCTGTGCTAATTCTGTATTAAAAGCTATTTATTTCATTATTAAGAACTTTAGCATCCTATTCTAAATCCGTAGTGAATATATAATTTTTTTTAAAGATATTAACGTGTCGTTTTGTTGTTATGGAGTTAACAGGGGATGGCTGTTGTTGCAGCCAGAGCAACACGATTGCCTATATATTCCTCGTTTGCTAAAGAGGGAAATCTCAGTGATCTATTTGCTAAAGGGGAGGCTTTTTCAACTCTCTGTAATGTTGTGGGAATCGGAATTGGAATTCAATTGGCTTCTACTATCTGTGCATCAACGCAGGGAAAGGTATAGAGATTTTATCTATGAAGCACCGACAACATCTGAAATCAGGCATGTCCGTGTCCGTGTCGATGACGGACACCTGCACCGACACTTGCAATTACATTTAACTTATTCATTTTATTTGTTTGTTCTTTGGCTTTAGTGTTAGATTTAATTTTCAACTTGTGTCACACAGTTAGTTTGTGCTGACAATATCTGTGATATTGTTCTTGGTTGTGGACTTGTGGATTATACATTTTATGGAATTCCTTTAAAACCGGTTCAATGCTATGTAGTATGTACCAATTTACTCAGAACAAAAGGAGAACAATTTTTAATTCTAGAAAAAATAGATAGAAACAGGGGAACAAATTTTTTCTGTGATATTGGACTTATGAGGGAACTCCAGATTTAAACTTGGTCATATTTACTGCTAGCACCAACAAGTTTGGGCCAAGTCTCTCTCTTCTATGGATCTTAACACGACATGTTTGCTTAACTCAGTTAATTAGTTCTTGGGCTCTAACAAAACTATTTGGGTAGATTACCTTTACCCTCTAAGAATTTAACAATTTTTTCAAATGACCCCCCTGGACTCTTTGTGTGTCATTTAACCCTTTCAATTTTAGTTAGTTTGACTTGTTAATGTGAACTGCAGCAATTTAACATTTTCTCTACCCTTGGGCTATGTTTGGGAGTTAGATTTTTGGGGGTAAAGGAGGGACGGCTTTTATATAAATTTATGACATTGAAAATACTGCATTTTTTCTGGGTGTTTTGAAAAATGTAAAATTTTAAACCATTATATAGTCAAGACCTAAGGCTATTAGTGTTAATAAAAACTAAAGTCTAAGTGAGGGCACCTGCCTACACGAGTGGTAACCTGGGTCCGGCCCTGACCACAACCCCATTACTCAAAATGTGAAAGTAAACATTTCTTTTTTTACTTTACTTTCTAGAGATGTTATTAAGCATGCAACGTGCCTTGGTGAAAAATATACATTTTATTGATGATTTACAATCGATGTGTGAAGCATTTTTTGTCAATTGTTTGAGGGTCGACTCCTTTCTATCGCTGGTCTTATATTATTAGTGTTTATTTGTATCAAAACTTTTTTACTCAAAAAATAAAGGAAGCAAATATTTTCTTCTAGTTATTTGTATAGAGATATTATTAATAATGTTGTAGAACTCAAATGCAAAACATACATTCTATTGATGATTCCAACTGATTGATTATGGAACATTTTGCGCCAGTTGGTCATTTGTCCTCTCCTTTCAGCTATACATATATACTCTGTGTCTGAAGAGATGAGAGCTACTCCTATCAATACTTTGAATCCACAGAGAACTGCAATGATAGTGACTGATTTTCTCAAGGTCTGGTTTGGACTATTTAGTAAACAAACTCTCCTTTCGTTTTTCCTTCCTTTATTTGAAACAAATATACTGTTTGACTGTTAATTGAATTCCAAAACAGGCAGGAATCGTATCAAGCCCTGCTGACCTAAGATACAAGGAAAATCTACTTTTTCCTGTGAGACTCGAAGATGCTGGAAATGTAAGAGTAGGGAAGTCTTTACACGAGGTTATTAAACCATCGAAGCTCGTTGAATTAAAACAAGTATTCCCTAAGGAGAAGTTTCTTTTAAATCGTGGGGGTAAATGCATTGACATGGTATTGAAACAAGATGCTAGTGGTGAAGATGCATTGAGAGGCTGGCTAGTTGCTGCATTTGCTGTACAAACTGAGAGTTCTTCCCATGAGCTTAGTGCTAGTGTTCTGCAAGAAGCATACGACAAAATGAATGGAGTCTTTCCTGTGTTTTTAAAAGAATTACAGAGCAAAGGGTGGCACACTGATCGTTTTCTTGATGGAACCGGTAGCCGCTTCACATTCTAATGTTTTTATGAAAATCCCATATGGGTTTCAGTAAAGATTTTACTCGTTATTTGAGAGATTTTGATGTACTCTTGGTGGAGTAAATTTAATGATTCATAATACATTAACTGTACATTTAGCTATTATTTTTAAGAATAGTATTTAGTTGTACTGTTTTTTTTTCTTCACGAGTATGTAAAGACTAACAATAACCCTGTTCCTTACAAACTGATACAGAATTTAATATTCATGTCCCTATAATTCTGCTCACATAATTTATTAGGTTCTATTTTAATTTCATTTCTAAGAGAATCTATTGACAAATATGTGTTAGAAAGTATGCTGTCAATAGTCTTTAGTCTCTATGATAAACAGGTGGGGTCAAAGAGGGATGATGTGTTTTGCCAAGGTCTCCCGGCCACTGATTTTCTCATGAAAAATATGCTGAAACACAACATTATCAAGCTGATGAGCCAGACCTTAAATCTCAAAAACTAATGTTGAGTATGGGTGAGGAAGGACACCTTTTCATCAGAAAATAGATTGCAACCTCAGAGTTCTCTGACAATACCACAGTTTGTTTAAAACACCTCAATAAATTTTAATATAATGCTCTTAATATTGTCCTCCTACTATACTTATACATGTTTTTTTGCTTGAGCATGGAACTGGAAGTGTATTTTATGGAAAACTCCTTCACCAAGATGAGGAAAACTCCTATCAATTTTTATTCATATTCATCATTTTATTCTTTCTATTTTCGAATGGACATCTCTTAAAAATTATTAAAAATTAAAGAATGAAATAAATTTTAATTAAAATAATAAAATTAAAAAAATGATTTGGAAGCTCTACTGCTATTTGAAATAGAGTAAAAATAAATAAAAGTTAGTAAAAAAACTATAAATTCATAATGAAATACATTTAATAAATAAAATTATGCTTTTCAGAGATATTAAAAATAAAATTGATCTAAATAAAAATCGCAAATTACTAAAGAAAAAACTAAAAACCACAAAAAAGTTAATATTATTAGATGTGTTTGTATGTCATTTGGTGAAAATTAATGGTTCAGATCAAACATCAAATTTATGTTTTAAAACTAATCCAAACAAAATCAAATCACATGTATATATTTTTATACTTATTTTTTTATTAGTTTGACATATTACATTAATTTATTATTTGATGACACTTATTTTTTAATGCTATTTATTAATTTGATTTGATATTTATTTTATTATTTCATTTGTTTCAACCATAATCATTCATTCAACTATAATTAGTCATTCTCATTTTGTAATATTAATTTTTAATATCATATATGTTATATCTTACATCAAACCTAATATTTTTATAATATTAATAAAAAAGATAATTTATAATTTAAATATTTAAAAATCAATCCAAATTAAACCACATTAAATTAGATCACACCATATTATTTTTTTAACATATCATCTAAAATCAAATCGAATTGAGAATAAATTAATCTTCAAACTAGATGGGTTTTTACCTCAAAATCAATCTAAACTGCATCACAAGTAGCCTTAACTTTATAGATGTAAGTTTAAAACCTATAAGTTATAAATCAACTTATTTGTCTTCTAAGACTCTAAAATTATGTTTGAATTGACGGTGAACATACTTGATTCTAGCAGAATTGAGTTTGGTAAAATTGATTTTGGTGGTAGAAGCTACAAATTATAGCTTCAAGTAGAATCAGTTTTGGAGGCAGAGTCAATTCTACTTTTGTTAAAACAAACATCTCAAAATCACACAAAATCAATTATATACTTCTAGAATTGATTCTGGATCTTCCAAAAATCAATCAAAACATGCTAGAAACCTAATCTAAATAATAAAATCTTATTATTTACCTCTTCATTCCTTTCCGTCATATCAATTATTCACACTTACATTAACGGATAAAAACATAATTCATGTAATCATATTAATATGGCAATAACAAAACTAAACCTTCACAATTAGTTTTGGTTGGGTTGAATTTTCTCTCTCTTGAAAATCAAAGATTATGGAGACATTCAAATCAAAGCACGTGGTGCTGAAACAAATATAATCATTTGATATTGCACACATTAAAGTAAAAATAATACATTCATATAATATTATTTACTTTTTAAATTTGAATGATGACCGGTTTCTTTTTGAGGAGCCGAGTAGTCATTAGCTTTAGTTGTTAAACATATATTAATTTGTAACTTTAATTTAAACAATCGATCGGTGGCGGAGCCAGAAATTTTAGAGAGTTTGGACAAAAAATTTACACATTTATTTTTACTAATTTTACACCCTGATTCTATTAATTTTGCTCTTGATTTTATCTAAAAAATTTATCTTTAATTTTGTCCAAAAATTTCACACCCTGTTCTTACTAATTTTGCCCTTAATTTTGTCTAAAAATTACTAACTTTGTCCCTGGTATTGTCTAAAAATCGACTATTAGATGAGGAGTATACAATAAAATGAGGGGTTGAGCCCGAACTCGCTGGGCTATAGCTCCGCCCCTGCAATCAATCATCATATATTCGAAGCTTATATATATATATATATATATATATATATATATATATATATATATATATATATATATATATATATATATATATATATATATATATAAAATATCTAATTTATACTTTATAATATTTCTATCTTTAAATATAAGACATATAGATAAAGTTACAATTTAAAAATTATTAAACTATTAAATTTTTTAATAAATTTTATAATTTAAAAAAGAAATAAAAAACAAGAATGATTTAATATTTATATAAAATATTTAATACAAATAATATAAGACTCGTTTGTTTTAATTTTTTAAAAAATAGATTTATTCTTTGTATTTTTAAAAATAATTTTTATGAAGATATTTTTTAAATATTAAAAGTTTTTTAAATTTGTCTTATCTAAATTGAAAAATTACTTTTGATATCCAATAACATGAATATACATTCTTGTAGATTAAAACTTAATCGAAATCACAATGTTTTAAAAAAAATTGTATTTCAAAATGATTTTTATAAAAAAAAATATTTAAAATAGTTTTAAAATTAAATGATTTTTTAAAATTTCAATATCAATAATATACTATAAAATTTATTTTATAAAAAGATAAATTAATAAAAAATAAATAATATACTTTAAAATTTAAAAATTATTTTACAAAAAGATCAAAGAAAAATTCAAAATTCAAGAGAATCATATATTTAAAAACAAACTTAGAATAAAATCGGGCAAAGGTTTTGCTATGGCATTACAAATATTCGTGTTAATAGTTACTCCCTCCGTTTTTTATTATAAGTCGTTTTAGACTTTTCACACAAATTAAGAAAAATAATAATTGTTGTATGAAAATGAGAAATTATGAAGGTTTTTACAAAATTATCCTTATTTAATGACATGTGGAAGATAAATTTATATAATTGAAAGGAGAGAGAATAATAAATACTTAAGGATATAATAGAAAAAATAACATTAATTATTCATTGGAATTGTAAAACGATTTATATTTAAATACAAATTTTTTTTCCAAAACAACTTATAATAAAAAACGGAGGGAGTAATACATTTAACAAAGACAAAGGTTTTTCTTCATCATACACAAAATAATTTCTGATTAAAAACCAAAATATTAAAGCACATGCATGCATTCTTCGCTTAGAAGTCAAGTTAGTACCTTGCTATCAATAATTAACTGTCAAAAGTCTACTTTAAAATTTCAACAATTTATTTGTAACAGCTTTTCCTTAGAGTAATTTTGCACATTAAAATCATTAGGTTGTATTGTACCAAAAGAAATCATTGGATTGTATTATTCATGGAGACTATGGAAAGTGATCAATTATTACTTTGAAAGTGTCATTGGATAGTATATTGAATATGTGACACCATATGTCATATGTGAGTCAACATCCATTGATATTTTACTTTATCCGTTTCATAAAATTAATCGATTTAGTTTGTATATGGTTTTTTATAAATTAATTAACTATATTGTTTTTAATAATAAAATTAATATTATTATTAGTCAATATTTTATTTACAGTTAAAAAATTAATTAAAAATTAAAAGAAGAATAATAATTTAAAATGTTAAATTAATAATTTAAAGTGATAATTATATTAAAATATAAAAAGTAAAATAAAATATTTTTATGAGACTCATTAGTGTACTTTCTTTCTTTTGGTGTGAACACATGTCTAATTCTGTTCAGAGTTTGCTGCCTAAAAAGCAAAAATTCATATTGAAGTTTGTATGTTGTAGAAATCCATATAAGTGGGATCAGTATTTAATAAATAAATAAAAATCACGTGGAAACCAACTTTAATAGTGATGTACTGATTTTGAAAAGAAAATTTTGTTAGGCTCAGATTCGTAAAACTACATAGTAATTGATTATAGTTGGTAGTTGATATCTGGTGAGTGATAACTGATAAGCTAACATGACTGTTTGGTAAATAAGTTGTTTCATTAGCTGATAAATACAAAATGACATAAATGATCATTTTAATTAATTAAGGTAATAATATTTTATTAAAATAATAATGGTATAAAGAAAAAAAGTCACAAGCTAAAAGTTACAAGTTCAAAAGCTACTTCAAATAGCTTTTGATAAAAAAACTAAAAACTAATAAAAAAGCTACCAGCTAAAAGATGAAATAACATTACCAAATAGAGTTTTTTCATTAATGTGAGTTGAAAAACTAAAAGCTCTTTTTTGGGTCTTACCAAACAGACCCTTAGGCTCAGTTTTGTCATAAATTTTAGGGTTAAATAAATTTTTAGTCCCTATAAATATGACACTTCACTTTTAGTCCTTACAAAAAATTTCGTCGAATTTTGTTCCTCATAAAATTTTCCGTCACAAATTTTGATCCATCCCGTTAGATTGCTCTAACGGAGGCTTACGTGGCATGCCACATGTCCCACCACGGCAGACAAAAGGAGAATTAAAGAAAAAGAGACAGATTGCGGGGGTTTTAAACCCCCTTTAAATAATTGAAAAAATAATAATTTCTCACAAACAATTAATCAAACAAGTTAATCAAATAATTTGGTAGGCAAATCATTTTTGCATTATGAGAAAGATTCAGATGCCACAAATTTAGAAGACATCCTTTTTTTACAGACATTATTCTTTCCAACTTGTTTGAAGAAATATCTAAATCATTCAAATTGATAAGTTGACAAATACTTTGTGGAATGAACCCATTAAAAGAATTGTTTGAAAGATTAATAGTATATATATTTAAAAGAATTTATAAAATCATTTTTTAAAATACAATTTTTAAAATTTATAAGAGACAAAGTTTTAGTATAACTTTTTTAATTTTTTTTTTAATAATGTCCTTTTAACAAATGTTATTATAACTATTTTAAGACACTTCATATAATCTACTCAATTGTTATGATATTTTTGTGATAAAGTATAATGTAGTTGTATTGGATTTAATATATTTTTTTTATAAAAAATATATTATTTTGTAAAGTTTATATTATTATTTTTTAATATGTTAAATAATAAAAATGATATTATTATTTTGGAAACAAATAATTTAAAAAATTTGACATTTGTTTTGGAATAGAGGAAGTAACATTTAGTCATGGTTTAAATATAGTTCTTTTTAATTAACACCTTTTTACATAAAAAAATCCAAATATTTTTAAAATTAATGTTTGGTAAAAATGTATTTCAGATTTTTTAGTGAAATAAAAAATTTTAAATCTTTTTAAAAACAATAACATTAAGCCTAACCACAGTTAAATTCAAATTTAAATAATTAATTAATCCTACATATTTCAAAAACTATTTTAATAAAAAAAACCATTACACGTTTTCAAATATCAAATGAAAATTACACAAATGAAGTTTCAAAAATTTTACAATCGAAAATATTTAGCCACAATTCATTTGTGTATATTATTGAAAATATTTTTTACTTTTTTTAATTATTATTGTTATTTAGCAATTTGTTAGATGATAAGCGATGAAGAATGATGATGTTTTTGCTAGACAAGAAATTGGCTGAAGTAATCATACATATAATTTACATATATTTTTTTAAGAGTAAATGTGCCATTAATAAAACTTTAATTATTTTGTATTTTCATTTTTATACGCAAGCTTACAAAATCAAATTCATACCATTTTAATATTTATCTAGAAGAGTGAAGTTGACAAGTGTTGAAATTTAGAAAACATGATAAAATGACTTCTAACATCATGTCCAAGGATAGTTGTTCATATGGATAGTACCTTAAAATCACAATCCAAAATATTTGGTTTGATTAATTGTTTGGAAAAAATTATTGTTTTTTAAGTTATTTAAAAGGGGGTTTAAAACCCCCGCAATCTGTCTTTTTTTCTTTAGTGTTGACTGTTACTGACGTGGCGTGACACGTGACGTGACACGTAAGCCTCCGTTAGAGTAATTTAACAAGAGGGACCAAAATTCATGACGGAAAATTTTGTGAGAATCAAAATTCGATGAAATTTTTTTGTAGGGACTATAAGTGAAAAATGCCATATTTATAGGGACCACTAACATATTTAACCCTAAATTTTAAAAGTAATTTGTGGTAAAATTAGGAATAAAAAATAAGATGAGACAGATGTCTGCAAGCCTTTATAAACGATTCAGAATAATTGTTCCTAAATTTTTATTGTAATTTGTTGAAGCGAAGAGTGTGTGGTTTAGACCACCCTTGACGATTTAGTTGATTTTTTAAGTCATCTTATGGTTGGAGGAAGCAGAAAGGTTTTGAGGGGAAGTCGGCGCATTGAATGTTCATGTCATTAACCACAACACTTCATGAGGCAACCTTGACGCATGATTATAGATTATATAGTGATGATGACCATATTTTTTAGGTACTTAAGTGTTTGAGCAGATCGAGATGAGATCATTTCTGTTCACAACGCGATTGTACTTTTTGATGCTACCTAACATTGATTGTGTGACATCTGTATCAAGGGATGCATAACGAGTCCAAGTTTAGCTTTTTTCCTTTTCACCACTCTTGAAACATGGGTCTTCATCATTTGTTTTTCTGCAATGGCTTCTAGTTTAAAAAACAATTTTTGTTGACCACTTCTCCAACGTCTTTATGGTGTCCCTTCGACGTCTCTTATTCGTGCAACCTACCAAGATAATTTATCTCGAAGTAATGATCAAAGTTTCTTTCTCTAAAGTTAGTTTCCCCTTTTCTAGGGGTTCTTGGAAAGATGGTGATGGAATATTTAAAGGAAGAAGTTGTGGCTCAAGATGGAAGGGTGGTTGGTAGCCTCGATCTCAGGGAGGTTGCTAGGGGTTTCATTTTTTCTTGCTTTACCTCTAATAAATCCAACTGCTATAGATGACTTCAAGTAGAAGCGCAAAGCCAAACCTTACATTAGAGTACACCGTCATGCTTTTGGTTGTGACCCCACTGATAAAGCAGTACTGTGTGGTTGGAATCTCAATCTCGTGCAGAACAAAATAGATATTTTATTTGGATAATCTCAAGAACGAAACTTAGATTTTATTAGATAATATCATGAGCCAAACAAAGATTTTATCAGGATAATCACAACAACCATAAGGTATTTTAGAGAGAGTGTGAGAGAGAGATAAAGAGAGAGGTTTGAAACTATTTTCAATTGTGTGTGTGAGTTTCCTTGGTATCTTAGGAGTTTCTCTTATACCTTTATAATACACTAATTACTCAGGCATATGACGAGGCGAGCTACTGCACTTCCCCTCTTTCACAGCTTTGAAGCTTCAAGGTCCTTTGCTAGATTCACCATGGATTCAACACTTCAAATGGGACTTGAATTCTTCTATATGATGAAGCTTGATATAACTTCTTGATAGACAACCATCACTAGAGGTTTCTTGATCAGATAACTTCAATGATTTCATCCAACGCCACTCGACATCAAGTGTTTTCAACATCAAAACCACCAAGGATCATCTTCTACTAAGAACAACTAGAGATGAATGTTTGAATCTGCAAGCACATTGCTCCATAGAGGATCCCTCTGTGATGGCCAGCATAAATATTTCCTTTGAGCGCGGAAATGATACTTCATTGAAGTTTCAACATAAATACTATCTCTAAGAACGACAAGGATACTTCATTGAAGTTTTAACACAAATATTGCCTTTGGGGGGGACAAGGACACTTAATCGGAGTTCAAACATAAATATTGCCTCTGAGGGCGGCAAGAATACTTCATTAAAATTAAACATAAATATTGCCTCTAAAGGCGGCCAAAATGCTTCATTGAATTTCCAACATAAATATTGTCTTTAGGGGCGACAAAGACGCTTCATTGAAGTTCTATCATAAATATTTTCTTTGAGGATGGTAAGGACTCTTCATTGAAGTTCCAACATATATAATGCCTCTAAGGGCATCAAGGATACTTCATTGAAGTTCCAACATAAGTATTGCCTCGTAGGGGCGACAAGGACATTTCATTGAAGTTCTAACATTAATATTTTCTCTGAAGGCGACAAAGATATTTCATTGGAGTTCCACCATAAATATTGTCTCTGAGGACAACAAGAACACTTCATTCAAGTTCCAAAACAAATATTTGCAGTCTCATCTTTCGTTAATTTTTAAGATGCCCCCCTTTTAAAGACCCTTAATTTTGTGGAAAGATGTTACCCGGTCTTTGATATTTAAAGCAATACGTTCTAAAAAAGTTCACATTGGCGATCCAAATTCCTCTCACATTATTGATTAAGAAATGGTAAATTACTAAATATAATAATATCACAGGTTAACTCAATTCCAAGCCCTAGGTATGAATCTTCCATCTATATCTTCTAGTTTGTAGGTGCCATGAGGTAATTTTTTAGATACGCAATATGGACCTTCCTAATTAGTCTAGGGTTTCCCTAAGCGAGTTGGTACAAACATATACTTGAGCACGAGGTTGCACTTCTGTATTTCTCTTGGGACCACTTTGGAGTTGTACCTTTTGGTGGCCCTCTATTTGGCGGAAAATTCTCTGATATGCGTAATGTCACGTGTTTCGTTGATCAAGTCGGTTGCACATCTCAATCATGTCTTGTTTTCTTCATTAAACTAAGTGTGCCTTCATGTGGACGTGTCAATTTCGACTAGTAGCATGGTGTCATCGTTGTATACAAAAATTTATGTCTATCAATTTTAAAAGATATATATACATACATATATATATATATATATATATATATATATATATATATATATATATATATATATATATATATATATATATATATATATATATATATATATATATAACTATTAAACTGTTACACAATTTTATACAAGTGTTGGTTTTATTGGATCATTGAACAATAAAATATTTGAAATTTTTTAATGATTTTTTATAAAATGATATGATATGATTTACTTTGACTATAAATGTGGGTAATAGATATGAGTATGGTATACTAGGAGATAGGTACATATACAAACATTGATCTCCACACGGAGATGGCTCGGAAACAAAGACTTTTTTAAAACATGTGTACGGAGACATGTATTTTAGTACCCTTCTCAAACTCCTCATTATTATCCCTAATCACAATTGAGTCGCAGTATGGGATTAATATCATAGTTTGTTGTGGTATATATTATGGTTTGACATGATATTATCGATAAATGACCTTCTATGTTGCATATAAAGTTGAGTATTGTATACCATTAACATCTTATATAATCTCAAATCGTTAAGATGAAATTGAAGAGTTACACACAGTCATAAAATGTCAGTTAATATACATGGAACTAGGCTCAAAGAACTTGGATCTCTTGGTCGTATTATAGCAATAAAAAATGTCAATGATTCATATATCTCCATATTCTTATGTTCAAAAAATCAACATTATAAAAGAAACATAATGCACCAAAGAAACAAGGAGGTGACTCATTTGACATAAACACAAAACATCTGACCTTAAACCCAATAACATAATCAACTATAGCTCATAAAAGTTCCACTCCCAAACGAAAACTTTAAGAAAATAACCTATTTAAATTCTTTAAGCCATGTTTAGGTAAACTAACACTTGTTAATTCCTGAAATATTTGACTGATAATGACAGAAGTTGAGACAGAAGATTGAGTTCAAACTCCAAAAAAACAATACAGAGATTATTGAAGTGACATTCTTCAACATTGGATGCCATGCCATGCTATGAAGTCAACATGATACTACTATATCTTTGACTTGTCTTGTTACTGTTGTTCCCACTGTTAGTATTAAATAAGACTAATTCGTGCAATAATCTATCTGTTCAGCTAAAAGTAGAAATGTAATATAACAGTAAATGGTTACCGACTTAATCAATAGAGTTGGCATATAAGACAAGCCTCATTCTTTGACTGTCTCATAAATAACGAAAAAGAATAATAAGCCTTCGCTTCAACGTTTTTTATCTTAGTAATAATTTAATAACTTACTAGTGGATTAATAACAACAATCATACATCATATTTCTCATCATTCATTCATGAACTTAGTTTATTTACACATCCGTAATTCCGTATTCCATCGAACAGCTTTCTTATTAAAATTAAAATATTTGTAAAACAAATTTGTTTTGAAAGACTAACTTATTTAAATTTTCAATATAATATATGAACTTTTGTTTTACTGTATTATATAATTAATAATATTTCATCAGTCTTCATTTAATATTTTTTATATACTAAAAAAATATTTATCATAGAATGATTTTATTAGAGAATGTGACAAGAATTGCGATCATATAAATTACTTAAAGACGAAAATAAAAGTAAAGCATTAAAAACATATTTTATTATAAGCAACATTATTGCTGAGGTGAAAGGGCGTTAAAAAATATATATTTTATAGTAGTGTTATAAATATATAAAATAATAATAGTTTAAAAAAATATTTTTAAATAATTTTTTATTGTGTCTATTTGATGTGTTTTTGTGAAATGGAGCGTGTATCAGGTTGCCATGACCCCTAGAAACATTTAATAGTGCAGCAGGCGTACCAATTGGTAAAACTAGTTAAGGTTGATTGGTTGGAGAATATTGTTCATAATTAAACTCAACTATTATTAAGTTACAAATAAAGTGATGGCAGCCGAAGAATTTCTTTGTCATGAAATGTTAAATAGATAAATTTTTTGAGTTTGATAAAATTATAATAGAGGATAAAATTCTATTTTATAATAGCTAATGAATAAAATAACTCAATAAATTTATAGTATTTTGTAAAACTAAAATTTATTGTAAAAGATTTCTGATACGACATTGTAAAATTTTAGTAAAACGATGTGAACCCTCAGTATAGCAGAGTACGCGTGAATCTGCAACGTTAACACTCCAGCACTCAAGTCAATGTGGAGAAAAAGACATCACTTGTAAGATTGAATGGAAAATCTTACTTGTTAAACAATGAAATCGAGTTAATTTATACATGGTCGACGATTAAAACCTATCCAAGAAGGCACGACGTGGACTTTGGGAGGTCATTGGGTTGAATTTGACGACTTAAAATGAGCAAGTGGTTTGTCTCTAATGTGTGCCCTCCTAGTGAGAGATTGTGTCTTCGCCAGTCTTGAATGAAACGACGTGGATTGGGTCCCTCATATTGGGCCAGTCTTGTTGGTTCTTTTGACCGGCCTATTATAGTTAACCCACAAGTCTTTGCTACTGAGACTAGAGAAAGAGTTATGACATTAATATTGAGACCGAACTCCAAACTATTATCCTTTGTTTTTTTAGGTTTCAAGAAAGACCTGTGATTTAGGGAAGAGGTCAAAGGCATGTTGAGTGTGATTAGGTGATTGTTGACCAAGTGACTTTAAACATAAGAGGGATGAATTTTGATATTCAAATTTTCAAAGAAAAAGGGTCTATATATAAACTTTGATTTAAAAGCATTTATGTTAGATGATAGAAAGAAACAAATTTGTACAACACGGAAGCCCTATAAGAGCGCTTTTTTTGGGCTTTAAGAGCGCTGACGTAGGTAACGAAAGCGCTTTTAAAAGCGCTCTGGTAGCCCCCTATAAGAGCGCTTTTTCCAGAAAAAACGCTCTGGTAGCTCCCCCTATAAGAGCGCTTTTTCCAGAAAAGCGCTCTGGTAGACCCCCTATAAGAGCGTTTTTTCTAGAAAAAGCGCTTTGGTAGATCCCCCTATAAGAGCGCTTTTTCTGGAATAATAAAAAGCAAAATAAGCAACGAAATAAATAATAGAAGATAAAAGAGATAATATAGAAAGATTACATTGGAGATTTATCTTAGTTTGGCCTACTCCAATCCCAAGGAGTTTTAACATGATCAATACAACAACCTTACAAAAGAACTTAAGTTTTTACACAAGATCGATTCACAATTTTTTTACAAACAACCATGGCTTTTATACAAGTTTTGCTCGATAACCTTCTACAAACAACTAGCGCTTTTATACAGGCTCAAATCAATAACTTTCACCCAATAAATTTAGGTTTAGCTGGAAACTTTCAAGTAATTACAAAAAGATCATAAGAGAACTACATTCTTGAAAAAGCAATTAAAATACAACACCAATACAACAAAACTCTCAGATAAAACTTTTCAGTCTTTGGGCACTAACGAAACTCTGATAAGATGAACTTTAAAAGAGTGAAAGAAAGAAAGATAGTACAAAGTTTATATTCAGAAAACTAGTCTATTTTTTTTTGTGGTGCCAAGTCTCGAACTGAGTACCCCAAGGTTGAAGGGTAAGCTTACAACCAAGGGACTTCTCAGGAAACTGGCAAAACTAGTCTATTTTGAAATAAGGAGAATCCTCCTTTACTTAGACAAAAATCGGACAAAAAAGGAAATAAGTTATGGGTCTTTTAAATGATTTAATCCATTAACACCATGTACTAATCAATTAATCAATTATCGACCTCCTTAATCTATTGGGAGGCCTTACACTTTGATTTAATCAATTATATATAATATCCTCTTAATCGATTAGACAGTGTATTTTACCTTTCTTATTGATCAAACAAGCTTGTAGTCAATTAATCACTTGCCTATATTAGTTTTAAGAACTTTTATCAAAAGACAAGAAGTTTGCAAATGATTTGTGTGTGCGCGTAGCCTTAGTACCTCAAGACTTACTATTGTTTCCTTTAAAATTAAACTGATAAAAATTATATAGAACGCCAAGCATGAGATCACACAAACCTCCATACCTTCACGTCTTTGAGATAGATCTCTGAGATAATCTTTTGACACCTTTAAGTTCTTTTTGCTTGATTCGACATTGTATGGTACTTTCAATTTGAATGTAACACATTTGACATTGTATGGTATTATATAGAACGCTAAGCATGACATCATACAAGCTTCCACACTTTCACGACTTTGAGATTAAATCTCTGAGATCACCTTTTCACACCTTTAAGTTTCTTTTGCTTAATTCGACATTGTATGGTACTTTCAATTGGAATGTAACACATTTGAATGATGATACTTGAGACATCTTATTCTTGTTCATATGTAATTATTGGGAACCTTTGAAAGAGTTATGTCGGGATAAAAAAACCATTTGATTGTTGTCTTCAACACAATATTTTAACAATTGTTATCATAAAAATCATTTGTCGACATTAGATGTCTAACACATGTATCTATATTCTCCTCCATTTTTTATGATTATGACACATCTCTAGAAGAGATGGAAAACACAACAAAAGATAGATAAAAGAATTGGAGAGATTAACTCCCTATCATAAATAAAGAAAAGTATGTTTTACTCACTATAAGAGTATTTATCCCTTTTAGTATTATCAAAAAGACAGAATAAACATACAACATATATAATATATATGGAACTTTGAGAAAGAGAAATAGAACAAGCACTTAAACATTTTAATCTATACATAATTGATTTAATTCAGTTTTTATAACAAAAATATCTTTTTTTAGGAAGAGATTTTGTAAAAATATATATTAGTTGATTAGATGTGAACTCAAATTCAATTACGCAACCCTCATTTTGACGTGATCCTTTTTGGAAGCCGCCTCTTTTTATCTCTCTTGTAAGTTAGAAGGGAGTAATTTTTTAATTTTCTTGGAATTCCTATAGGCAAAAATCCTAGGAAGGAAGCATCTTGGTCTCCTCTTTTGAACAAGATGAGAAATCATTTAGCGGGATGGAAGAATCGCTTTCTCAACCTTGGAGGTAGAATAACACTTTTGAAATCTATTTTGACTTCTCTTAATATCTTTACTTTATCCTTTTACAAGATGCCGGAAAAAGTGATTAAAGAAGTTACAAAGATTCAAAGTAATTTTCTATGGGGAGGAGTGGAAGACAAAAGGAAGATCCATTGGGTGAGTTGGAAAAGTTTGACGTTACCGTATTTGGAGGGGGGGGGGGGGGTTAGGTGTCAAAGATATTGCCGAATTTAATCTTGCTCTTTTAAACAAGTGGAGATGGAGAATTCTTCAAGGCCATAAATCTATGTGGCTTGATGTTTTGAAGGCTAGATACGGTGATTTATCCATGCTAATATTATGTGGTGGAGATTCTTTTAAGCATAAATCCTTATCTTTTTGGTGGCGTGATGTCTTAAAGGTTGGTATTTCTTCCTTTTCTTATGAGGATCCGATTGTTTCTAATTGTTGTTTCTCTATTGGTAATGGTTATAATACCCCTTTTTGGGAAGCTTGTTGGTTGGAGAATGTCATTTTGAAGGAGGCTTATTCGATTCTTTTTCGGCTTCTTCTTTGAAAAAAATGGCGGTGGCGGGAATGGGAGGGTGGTGTGAAGGTGTGTGGAAGTGGGGTGATTTCGGTATTTCCGAATCCGTGATTTTGGGTTTGAATATTTTACCTTCTTTCTTATCTTTGAAGGAGCGTTTGGAGTCTTTTGGGGGTTTAAGTGATGTAAAGGATTCAGTGGTTTGGCCTCTTGTTCCGGAGAAGGTTTTTACGGTTTCCTCTTGTTACCTACATTATGCTTTTTTGCGTCTTCCAAAAGGGCCTTTAAATAGATGTGATAAGGCATTGGAGATTATTTGGAAGATGGAGGTGCCGTTCAAGATTAAGGCGTCCGGATGAAGACTTTTTGTGAATAGATTACCCACTAAAGATCTATTGAGATGTAGAGGTATTAATTTTACTTTACCTAACTTAAAGTGTATTTTTTGTCTAAATCACTTGGAAGATAGAAATCATACCTTTTTTAAGTGTGATGTAATTAAGATTGTTTTGAGGGAGATAGCTTTGTGGGTGGAATTTTCAGATGTGGTGGAGGATGAATGTCTACCGTCTTTTATGAAATGGCGTTCTCTTGGCCGTGTAAAAAAGATTAAAGAAGGAAAATTGAGGGTGTTTTGGTTAGCCACTTCGTGGGTTATTTGGTTGACAAGGAATGATTATTCTTTTAAGGAGGAGATTTGGAACATCAATAACATGGTTTAAAATATTAAATTTTTGGTTTGGAGGTGGTCTTCTTTTGGCGATATTAAATATTTCAATTATAGTTTTTACAATGTCATTGTGAACGGTTTGAGACCGTCTTTGTGTAACAAGGTTGGAGAACCCTTAGTTCTCCCGATATATAAATTTCTTGCTTACAAAAAAAAAAGTAAAGTACCAAATTTTTAATGAGATTTATAAAGTATTGTTGTTTTTTTTTTTATCGAAATGACTTTGATTTTAACACCATAATCATTTAACTATTGTTTTATCCTGAAAACTTATATAATTAATAATATTATTATCAGTTTTAATTTAATATTTTAAATTATATAAATATGTAAAAATAATACTAATAATTCAATTTTTTTAAAATATTTTTTTATTGTCTGAGTTCCTCTATTGAATGTCTTATTATGAAATGGAGGGTGTATCAGTTTTGCCAAGACCCTATAAACAAATAATAGTGAGGCCGGCGTAACAATTAGTAGTTTAGTAAAACTAGTTAAGATAAGAATATTTTCATAATCAAATCCAACTATTACTAATTTACAAATAAAGTAGTGAGCAGCCCGAAAGACCTCTTTGTCAAGAAATAATAAATAGTTAATAAATTAATTTTTAGCTGATGGGTATAGTTTTTAAACTTTTTAAAATTAAAATTAAGTATTTTATGCGCATAATTTATAGATTATTCTCTCAAATTAGAAAGAATTTAAATTTAGAATAATGTAACCGTGTTGTGTATTTAGGTTGAGTTTGAAGCAAATACTTTTAATTAAATTTAAAGAGATCTCTTATCTTCTCATTTAATTGAGTTTCAATAGTTTTAAATTAATAAATAGATGACGGATAATGAATTAATAAATTAATTAAATTTGTGATATTTTTCTATGTTAAAAGTTTGATACAAATAACATAAAAAATTTATAATTAACTTTTTAAAATAAGTTAGTAAGATAAAATTGATTAAAAAAAACTATAAACTTATTAAATGATTTTATCAAGAAAAGTTACAAGTCAATAAAAATAGGTTGGTCCCTCTATCTCAAAAGTGTCATACTTAGTACTTTTACATAAACTAATAATTTTTTTTAAGATAGTATGACTTTGAAAATACACATCAGAAAAATCTCTAATACTTAAATTATAAATATTTTATTAAAATTTTTGTTTAATTTGCTTTCGATCAAAGTTTTTATGATTGGATACTTCCCTTTCTATTTTTAGTCAAACTATCAATCATGTTAAATAGGAAAGTTGCAAAAAAAATCTTCCTATAGAAGAGCAAGACAAGGACATCCTCTATTTCCATTACTCTTATGCATTAATGAAAAATAGATTTGGAAATTAGCCGAGTCGAGTCGAACTCAACTCAGCTCGACTTGTTAAGAATTGGTTCAGCTTAAATCTCGGTCGAGTTCGTCACAATTTTTTTTAAGCGCAAATTTGACTCGTTATAAATTCACGAACAACTCGGTTCAACTCGTAAGATTCATTTTGTTAGGTTCAGCTTGCTTGCTTTACGAACTTAAAAGCTATTTTTTAAGTCTATTCTTTTTCATATATTTAACATTTTAAAATAATATTTTTTAAATAGAAAATATAAAATAAAATAAAAGTTATCATTTTTAAGTTATTTTCTTGAAAAACATAATTCATGTGATGATTTTATTTATATAATTATTTGTAGAAATATTTTGCTCACATGAGAATATAAATTATCAATTAAAACTGTTAGATCAAACAAAAATATAGGGCCAAGATTTGGAGTAAATCTTTAAATGCACTCCTAAAGACAATATAATTCATCTCATATGTAATCGAGTTGACTCATGAATCTAATGAGTCGAACTATGTACAGTTCAAGTTCAACTCATTTAGTTAACAAACTAGTTTTCGCTCATATTCAACTCATTTGGATCAAGAACCTAATTCAACGATTTAATTGTTAAACCGAGTTCCAAACTATTTTCGAGTTGGTTCAGTTCATTGCCAGCCCTAATGAAGAATCACTTAGTAGGTAGTCATCTATGTTAGTGGATCATGGTAAGCTGGTGTGCATATTAGTTGGTAAGATAACCATTCCTAGCCACATTTTTTTTCTTCAGATGACCTTATGATATTTTGTAAATCTACTAGGAAAAATGCTCCATTCATTAACCATCTCCTTCAAGAATACAGTCAACACACCAGTCTAACTAAATGACAGCTTTATGATGGAATTACTTCCAGATATAGGCTTAGGTACATTGCATATATGGTTGGATTTCCTGTGAAACACACATTGGTTAACTATATTGAAGTTACTATATTCTAAGGCAAGACTATAACTCATCATATTCATATCATAATAGATAGAGTATTGTACAAGCTAACTACTTGAAAGGTCCACCTTCATTCTATGATGGATAGAGTTCAATTGATCTAGTTAGTCATATAAGGCATGCCTAAATAGTAATAGGGTTTATGAATAATCGATAAATATTCTTAACAAACTAGATTCTTGCATTGGAAAATTTTCATAGACATGTATCATAGACAGTAGAAAGATGATTACTACATCTTAAAAGATTATTTTTTCACATTTGTCTAAAGGAGGTCTTAATCTGGGAGATATTAAGAGAATAAGAAAAGTGGGTTGTCTATGTATTTGTTGGAACATTCCTCATGGCTTATTCATTTTGGCACTTCGGATTGTTGAAGATATTTTGAAGATTAACTTGTCATTTGATAATACTACTGTTGGTAAACTCATTTGAATATAATCTGCAAATTGTGATCTATCTTTAAAAGATGTCTATGATTGTATCAGGAGGGATCACATTGAGTTTTCTTGGATAAAGTTCATTTAGCATTCCTACATACCACCTACTAAGTCATTAATGAATTGAAAATTAATGCATGATGTTATAGCAACAAAAGACAACCTAATTTTAAGGGGAACCCATATGGTTTTGAGGAGCTATCTTTGCAATCATGATGTGGAAACTGCATACCATTTGTTTCTTAGATGCATGTGCACTTTACTTTTCTAAAATTGGATGGAATGATTGTTTGACATCAACATTGATAGAACTAGTTACATAATTTTATTCAAATATGCCGCTAGAAGTTAGAGCTCTCAAATTCAGAATATGATTATGACTCTGAACATAATAATTTTTTGGAAAACTTGGCACACAAAAAATGATATCAGGTTTTAAAATGATAAAATTAACTTTTCTAGAGACATTCTTGATGTTAATTGGTATATGTGATATCTACTTCTTTCATGGGGCACATGTACTATTTAACTCACGAGTTTGTAATTATTAAATTCTTTGACATCAAATGTTGATCTCCTCGTGCACCAAGAGTCATACAAGTTAATTGATGCTTTTTTAGTTATAATTGAATAAAGTGCGACACAAATTGAGATTCAAGAGGGAATCCTGAAATATCAACTTGTGGTAGAATATTTAGTAATAATTTATGAACATTCTTGGGAGCTTTCTCATCTAAGATTCGACTTTGCACCTCTTTTCAAGCTGAATTGCAAGTAATCATACTTGTTATCAAATATGCTAATAGGAAGAATTGGAGAAATCTTTAGCTTGAAACTGTCATTTGTACATTTTTTAATGTGAATATTTTTATTTTCCATCTTTTGATTAAATTTAAGAATACATTATACGCTCCTTTTTTTTTTTTTTACAAACACTATACAATCATTTAGATTCAAGATGTATCACATTTTCAAAGAGAAAAATACATGTGCGGATAGATTAGTCAATGAAAGTTTTTTTTTGTTGATTATAACACTTGTGGAATTTACTTCGTATTTGTGTTTTGAAAATTTTTGGAGAGACAGGATCATCATATCCTTCTAATAGGTTTTGCTAGCTTTTTGATGGGTTAAGTTTTATGTCCCCATCTTTCTTTTTATTCAATAAATTGTCTTTATTAAAAAATTCAAATTAATAAAATGTAACAAAGGAAAGAGAAAATGATAATTTTACAAAATTATCCTTATTAATTATTGGTATATTATAATCACCATTAATATAAAGTGAGAGAACAATAAATATAGACTATTAATTAAATGATACAATTAAAAGCAAAAAATTAAAATTATATAAAAAAACTAAAAATGACACTTATTTTAAAACAAATAATTTTTCTAAATATGACACTAGTAATTTGACGGAGGGAGTATAAAATTGTGAAAAAATGATGTTAATGTGTCACCCTCTTAATTTTTGTTGGTATTTTATTTTTATTTTTATTTTCTAAAATATATATTACAAAACCCTATTAGCTATTAAATGTTAATGTTCCTATTAAATATAATGTCCAATACATATACTTTTCCCATGATTTTGATCAACCGTTTTTACTTTGAAAACATAAAATCCTCCTCTACCTAAAAATGCAATAACTTTTGGCCTTCCAAATTTCTATATTAAATGTAATATTCAATACATATACTTTTCCCATGATTTTGATCAACCGTTTTTACGTTGAAAACATAAAATCCTCCTCTACCTAAAAATGCAATAACTTTTGGCCTTCCAAATTTCTATATTAAATGTAATGTTCAATACATATACTTTTCCCATGATTTTGATCAACCGTTTTTACGTTGAAAACATAAAATCCTCCGAAAAATGCAATAACTTTTGGCCTTCCAAATTTCTATACATCTCTTCGCGTGACTCACCACTGATGAGTCGGTTTCATTTCTTCTATCACGTTTTTTTGGAATATTTGGTTTTGATTATTGTCTTAACTACGTTGAGAATGAATAGGATAATTATTCACGTTTTTTTGGAATATTTGGTTTTGATTATTGTCTTAACTACGTTGAGAACATTTTGAGGTTTAGGAAATTATAATTTTTTTATTTGTTTATTTTGAGGTTTATGAAATTATAATTTTTGATTTGTTTTTTTGGCATTTAGTGGTTGATTAGAAGGAAGTTTCATTCTCAAACACTACTCTAATGAACCAATAAATCCTACAAACAAATGCATTCATTGTGTAGATAATATAATGTCTATTTCTATGCTGTGCTGTACAAACAAATGCATTCATTGTGTAGATAATATATTGTCTATTTCTATGCTGTGCTGTACTTGTAATATCATAATATATCACTATATTGTCTACTCCTATGTTGTGTTTATCAATTTATTTTATTTTATTTATTTTATTTTATTTCTGATTATCAAATATCATAAGAGTCATTAATGAATTGTGGTAGTAATAAATACATAAAATCAAAATTAATAAATATATTTATAATTGTTGTTAATTTAAATATAATTTATAAATCAAATATAGTTTACATAAATAATAATTTATCAAATATAACTTTTATTTTAAGACAAATAAGTAGTATAATAAATATAATTTTGATATATGTTATTAAATTAGATAATAATATAATATTCAATTAGATGTCTTTATTTCGTTTCCAATAAATAAAAATTATAATAATTAACGAATTGAAAATATGTTTAACATAAATATGTGATGGAGATAGAAACTAAATTGAAAATTGATGTGTCTAATGTGTCCACTTTCACTCATAGCTATTATATTTAATTTTTATTGTATTTAATATTTGAATGTTTCCAATTTTTAATTATTCTGTTTAATGGTAAAAAAATGTTGATGGTAAATTTTAAAATTTATTTTTTTAAATTGGAAAATATATGGAGCATTTAATTAAAAAAAATATTACCCAACAAAAAAAATATTGCATTAATTTGATAAAAAAAACTGAAATGTTTAGATATGTAGATTATTATTTATAACAAATAGTGAAAAATGATGTTTCAAATTTGGTAATATAACACTAATTTTAAGGTAATAATATAAATCGATAAATAAAATGACATAAATAAAGCAATTGTAACTTATATATTGTGTCTTTTTTAAAAAAATTGTATTAAATCATTATTATTGAATTGGAAACTAAATCATATTATGATAATTTCATATATTATTTTTTTTATGCAAATCAATTAGTATAATAATATATTTAACATAGAAATTTTTAAGCATTTGACGGGAGTTGTGATACATTTTAGGTTTGAAAAATGAGCTAATATCTCAAATAGGTTTAATAAATTTTATTCTCTAACTATGTCTAATTTCTTAATTAAAATTATATTTTTTTAAACTTATAAATTATATTTTTTATATTATAATAATATGCATTAAATGTAGAAACTTTTAAGCATTTGACGGGAGTTGTCATACATTTTATAGTTGGGAAAATGTGCTAATATCTTAAATAGGTTTAAATTTTTTTAAGAATTAACTCATTTGGATTCAACTGTGGTTTCTTAACTCATCTGAATTTACGGGTAGATGTGAAAGTATCTATGAGATACAGTTATTGACAGATCATTTTAATGTCTATATTTTAACTATTTCTTTTGTTATTGTTTTATAAAATTGAAGTTATAAAAATAATTGACGGGTAGATGTGAACGTATATATGAGATACCCGTTATTGATCCATCATTTTAATGTCTATCTTTTAACTATTTCTTTTGTTACTGTTTTATAAAATTGAAGTTATAAAAATAATTGTACGATTTATTATAAATATGAAGTTGGTACATATTATTAATATATAATTGAAATTACGTGAATATTTATGAACGACATAATAAGTTATATTATGTTTGATATTCCTAACACGTGAATTAAAATTTGATAAATGATTATAAATTATAAATATATTAATGTTACTCATTCTTTGTATCTATATATATTACACACTTTATTTATTTATTTCCAAAGTTTTGATAAATATACATCTTATTTTATGCATTTTACTATGCAGGTATATGGTGCAGGCTTTGTTACTGATTGGTTCTTATAATTTAAGAATATAGCATTTGAAGATCGTACCATCTATATGTTTTATTGTTTTATTTAAAGAGCTAAAAGTTTAGATCTATTATTAACACTTTTCTTTTTAACTATTAAGTTTTTGGGATTAACATGACTAAGTTTGGGTTGCATTTTGGTTAAATATATATGTTTGCTATATATAAAGGAACTTTTTAAGTCATAATTAAGTACATGTAATGTGAAGTCCTGTCAGACCCGTGCGATAGCACGGGTTTCCTACTAGTTAAATGATACAATTAAAAGCAAAAAATTAAAATTATATAAAAAACTAAAAATGACACTTATTTTAAAACAAATAATTTTTCTAAATATGACACTAGTAATTTGACGGAGGGAGTATAAAATTGTGAAAAAATGATGTTAATGTGTATTTATTGTTTAGAAGACCATTTTATTATACTTTAATTAATTTTTTAATATAAATAAATATATTTAATTCTTCACAAATATTTAGTTGAAAGCTATTCGAAAAAATTATTATAATATATTTATAAAAATAATTAATAAATTACCTTAACTATTTCAATGTTTATTTTTGTCTTTTTTATTATATATTAAAGATCAAATCAAATGGATTAATGTTAAATTAAAGAATTAAAATAATAGTAAAAAATTTATAATAAAAAAATGAATGACATTTATTTCAGAGTGAAATAGGAGATTAATGGTGAGTTTATAGAAGTTATGGTAAAAGATTTCTAGTACGACAGTGTGAATCTCCAATACATTAGCGTGAATCTCTGGTTTTGGCGGAGCAGGGGTGGACAAATAAGGTTAACTCACTAATACTCAAGTCATTAAGCTCGAGGAGGTGTAACTTGTAAGAGTGAATGAGAAAATGCACTTGTTATGGCGTGGAGCTGTGTTTATATATTGGCAGTTAAAACCGCCTCCTAAAGGCACAATGTGGATTGCGAGAGGTCATTGAATTGGATTTGAAGACTTAAGATGATAAATTAACTTGTCTCCAGTGTCTTTCCTCCTGGTGAAATCTATCAGTTTACCACACTTGAATGTAATAATTTAGATTGAGCCAGTCTTGTTGAATTGTTTGACCGACCGATAACAATTGCCCTCAAATATTTTCTACCAAACACAAAGCTAGGATTATAACGTAAATGTTGAGACAAGCCTCTAGTTCATTCTTATATGTTGTTTTGTTGATTCCAAGCAAACCTCCGTATTGGGAAAGAGGCCAAAGATGTGTTTAGTGAGAGCATATGATTGTTAACCAACATTAGCGCAAAAAAGAGTTTTTTACATCGGGCAAAAAGCACATTTTACATCGGTTCTGGGTCCGATGTAAAGCCAAGCGATGTAGTAAATCAAAGACATTTTACATCGGGCCACAGTCTAATGTGAAAAATACACCTATCACGTCAGTTGGCTATTACGTCTGATGTGAAATATGGAGTTAACATTTTTTTTTACAATAGATGACATCTTTTGCATCGGTTTCTTTTACGGCCCGATGTAAAATGTAGGTTTTAACATCGGTGGTCCTTATGGACCGATGCAATATGTTTCCTACGTTTTTTTAAAATATTAGACTATTTTTTAGCGGAATCACCAATTTTTTACCTAATTTTTCATATTTTTTCCAACATCATACAAACCACATTTAGGTCGCTATTTTTCATATTATTTCAACATCACACATACCACATTTAGGTCGCTATTTTCATATTTTTCTAACCGACATGTTAATTTCATTGCACCAAATAGCTAGGATGCACATATATATTCTTCAAAATGAACAACTGATTTACAAAAGTACTAATCTCGGATACACACAAGTGTACAAAATTATAAGGAAGTTTACACTGTGAACTACTACAACAACAAAATTAGTGAAAACATATAAAAATATCAAATCATTTATAAGTCTTTTCTCACACTTGAATTACGAACATACAATCAACAAATGAAAGACATAATTTGTGAATATTTATCATAAAATTAAATATAGAATTATAATTTACATCACACTTACATTGGGATGAAGCCATGTGGCCTTTTTTCCTATTTCCATTTTCCATTTGATGAATCCCAAAAGCACTAATTCAAAAAAAAAAAAAAATCTATATAAAGCAAGATAAAATATGAAATTACTTTTGTAACAATTTATGTATATAAAATATATAATATATTATAATAAAAGTCACATAAAAGATAAAATTACTTTGAGTTGGAGAGTCTGCAAGTTAGGACACCTACTAACCAGATGCTCTAGTGCAAGAAAATTCACCGCGTTTGCCAAGTAAGAGATGTTTAGCGAAACCAATGATGTGTATGAATCAGGAAAGTGACTTTGCCAATGACCGCAAATGACCTCCATTTCACTCTCCCGCAAGTCCAACTCTCTCAAATTCTCAAAATTCTCACTAGCACCAATTAGATATGTCAACAAAACAACACATAAAAGGGGAACACCAGTTCATAAACCATAAATTCTATATAGTAAACCAAACAGTCAAAGTTAAACTCCACACCACTGTCATCACCAAAAATCCAATAAATACATTTACATAATTAAATCAACACTTTAATGGCACCCTACCTAACATTCATAATGCATATAATCGGACAAAAATAAACTAAAAGTTCTATCAAATTCATATTAGCTTGTTTCTATAAAAGCTAGTTAAAAACAAATTATTCAGTTTCTCAATAAAGCACTTAAGCCAATCAACTTTCCATGAATAATGAGTCCTTATAAATTTAATTACTAAGTATTTTCTACGTGGGTCCTTATTAAAACTAAAACATAAAAATATTTCAAGAAAAAAAAACAATACTCTAGATTGTAATTTCAATTATCAAATCCCAAATTTGTATATAGTTTTCATTTCACGTAACATTGCTAAATAAAGAAAAACATATAAAAAAATGCAAAATTGTAGAAAGAGTTAGAATAAAGAAAAACCTGCAATTTGCAGCAATGGCGGCAAGTCCATCAGTAGTAAAACCCTCACAAGAAATAAGCCCCAAAACCGTGAAATTCTTAAAAGATTTAGCAATAATATCCTAACAATCATCCGCAATAACCATTCTTTTAAGCCTAATCTCCTACAAACCTTCTGACACCAAATTGAAATCCGCAAAGTGAGGTTTCCCTTTCTGTGTGACAGATTTGACTTTCGAAAACCGTTTTATCACCATCGCCGGACTCACCGCGTAGCAGTTTCCGACGAAGATTCGACGCCTACACCACCACTCAATCTCGTACCATGATTTGCAGACCATAGAGATCGAGCCTCTGTCTGTGTCTGATTCGATGAATGAGAAAACGTGCTCGAGTACTTCTTCGGACGAGTACGCGTATCATAATCTCTGCATAACTACGTTGTTTGAATAGTAATGACAAATCTCTCAGTACAATTAGGAGGAATAAGAGTTGGAGTTAAATCTGTAACGGCGGCTGTGAAAGCGTAACGACGGAGGGAGTGTGAAGGAGGGAGAAATGAAGAAACGAAGAACGGCGCAGACATAAATGAACAGTATCGAAGAAATGGGTTTGTGTAAGGCAATCTAGGTTTTTTGTGAAAATTGATGGGCTACATTTTACATCGGTGGAGGAATTGGACCGATCTAAAGGCCCACGTGATTATGCCATTTACATCGGTTGGTATATAACCCGATGTAACGAAAATTTACAATATTTACAATACTGCCACCATGTTTTTACTTTTTTCTATCATTGGAATTTTTGCATCGGGGAAAAGCTAGAACCGATGTGAAATCCTTTATAAAAAATTTCATTTTATTTACCAAATTGCCACCGTGTTATATTTTTCCCTAAATTAAATATTTTTCATATTGTTGTGAAAAACGATACCAATAACAAAGTATAATAGGGAATTATAGGGGAGAAGAAGAACACAAGAATTGGTTATAACTGCTATTCTTTCACTTTCTCTTAAAACAAGATTACAAGTTTACAAGAATAACAAATAACCTCTCTCACCCTAAATTAGGATTTGCAGCTTAGCAATGATGAGAGACTAGTATGCTATTTATAATAAAACCTAACATACTAACTAATGGACTTTTTCCACAAGGCCCATTACACAAGCCAACTTAATAAACAAGCTAACTTAACAAATTAGGGTTTAAACACTAAAACCTAATTTAACATGCTAACAACCCTAGCATCTTCGACACAAGCATGTGAACAACCTTCGACTTCATGCTTAACCCTGTCGAACCAAGAAGCTACCCTTCGGCCATACTAGAGTTCGATCCAAAATCTCACAAATCTCCACCTTGGATCTAACTCTACAACATCAAGGGAACAAACTAGCTTTCTTCATGCAGCTTTATCAACTGCATACAGTGGAAAAACTTGCAACTCGGCAATGTCTTGGTGATCATATCAGCAGCATTGTCTTCAGTCGAAACCTTCAGCACTTGGACTTCTCCACGCTCGATTACTCCTCTGACGAAATGCAGCCTCACATCAATGTGCTTAGTTCGCTCATGATAGGCTGAATTCTTCGATAGGTGTATTGCACTTTGACTATCACATTTAACAGTGATACCTCGACCTTGAAGTTTCAGCTCCTTCGCAAAACCTTCAAGCCACAATGCTTCTTTCACAGCTTCAGTTAATGCAATGTACTCCGCTTCAGTGGTTGATAGAGCAACAACCTTCTGAAGTGTTGCTTTCCAACTAATTGCTGTGCCAAACATAGTGAAAACATATCCAGAAATAGATTTCCTGGAATCCATACAACCTGCATAATCAGAGTCGACATATCCTTCGATTACTGCTTTACCATCTTCACCCAAGGCTCCACCATAAATTAGGACTCTATTCAGAGACCCATTTATGTACCTTAAAATCCACTTCAATGCTTGCCAGTGAGCCTTTCCAGGATTCGCCATGTACCTGCTTACAAGACTTACTGCGTATGCTATGTCGGGTCTAGTACAAACCATAGCATACATCAAAGAACCAACTATATTAGCATATGGGATGCTATTCATATAGGCTCTTTCCACATCAGTACTGGGACACTGATCAATACTCAGCTTGAATTGAGGGTTTGTTGGAGTCACAACTGGCTTCGAATTCGACATACCAAACTTTTCAAGAATCTTCCGTAGATATGCCTCTTGAGATAGGCATAACTTCGACTTCTTTCTATCTCTTCGAATGTCAATTCCAAGAATCCTGGAAGCAGCTCCCAGATCCTTCATATCGAACTCCTTATTGAGTTCAGCCTTCACCCTCATCACATCTTCAACACTGTTGCTTGCTATGAGAATATCATCCACATAAAGCAACAAAATAACAAATGAATTACCAGGTCGAAATCTGAAGTAAACACAGTGGTCGAACTGACTTCTAATGAAACTTATGCGTGCCATGAACTTGTCGAATCTCCTATTCCACTGTCGAGGAGATTGTTTCAGCCCATACAAGGATCTCTTTAACTTACACACATAATCATCCTTCCCCTTTTCGACATACCCTTCAGGTTGCCTCATCAGGATCGTTTCATCTAGATCACCATACAAGAACGCAGTTTTCACATCCATCTGTTCCAGTTCAAGATCGAACTGTGCCACCATGGCAAGCAGCATTCGAATGGACCTATGTTTCACAACAGGAGAAAACACATCATTGAAGTCGACACCTTCTTTCTGAGTGAAACCCCTTGCGACTAACCTTGCCTTATATCTTTTCGACGTCACTCCTTCAATTCCTTCCTTAACTTTGAAAATCCATTTACAGCTGACTAACCTTGCCCCAGCAGGTTTCTTGATCAGTTCCCAAGTGTGATTATCATGAAGAGATTTCATCTCGTCATCCATGGCCTTCAGCCATTCAGTCTTATTTCGACTCCTCATAACTTCCTTATGGTCTCTAGGTTCTTCGTCTAGAACCTCACTTGCAGAGATTAAGGCATAAGCTATAAGATCTGCATATCCAAGTCTTTGAGGTGGCTTGATGACTCTTCTCGACCTATCTCTCGACAATAGGTAG
The DNA here is from genome assembly GCF_029867415.1 of Vicia villosa. NCBI lineage: Eukaryota > Viridiplantae > Streptophyta > Magnoliopsida > Fabales > Fabaceae > Vicia > Vicia villosa. The sequence continues at coordinate 134,102,015 of NC_081185.1, forward strand.
TCATCGTCAGTTTCCTCAACTTCAGCATCTTCTGCTTCTTCTTCGACTTCATCTGGGATATGCAATTCAGCATCAACATGCTCCACCTCAACAGGAATCTCTACCTGTTCCAGCTCTTCGTCAGATGTTTCTGTACTTCGACCAACATCATCAGTTTTCTTAAAAGCCATTTCAGCTTCATTGAAAACTACATCTCGACTGGTGATACACCTCCTGTGACCTGGCTCTAGGCACCATAGCCTATAAGCTTTGACTCCTTCAGGGTATCCCATGAACATGCATTTCAGAGCTCTAGGTTCGACCTTGTCTTGCCTAATGTGAGCATAGGCTACGCAGCCAAATACTCTCAGTTTGTCGAGATCTGGTGGATGTCCCGACCAAACTTCTTCAGGTGTCTTCATATCTAACGCTGTCGAAGGACATCTGTTTATCAGATATGTTGCTGTCGAAACAGCCTCAGCCCAGAACACCTTTGTTAACCCCGCACTAGTCAACATGCATCTGACTCTCTCCAAAATAGTTCGATTAAACCTTTCAGCCAAACCATTTTGCTGTGGAGTACCTGCAGTAGTTCTATGCCTTGCAATACCAGAGGCAGCACAAAAATTGTCGAATGCCTCATTGCAAAATTCAAGGCCATTGTCGGTTCTCAACCTCTTGACCTTCCTGCCAGTCTGATTTTCAACCAGAGTCTTCCAACTTTTGAAATTCTCAAAAGTTTCATCCTTAGTCTTCTGGATGAATACCCATAATTTTCTGGAATAATCATCTACTATGGATAGAAAATACCTTGCTCCTGAATGTGATGCACGCCTTGCAGGCCCCCAAAGATCAGCATGGATGTAATCAAGGGATCCATGTGTTCTTTGTTTGCCTTTGTTGAACTTCACTCTGCAAGATTTTCCAAGTACACAGGGTTCACAAAACTTCAGCTTTTCGACTTTGTCTCCACCAAGCAGATTTTGTTTCCCTAATTCGACCAGACCCCTTTCACTGACATGGCCCAATCTCATGTGCCAGATTTCTGTCTTCGACAAAGGTTTCGTGGATGCAACATTTGTCGAACCACTTACAACTTCAGCCTCAAGGGTATACAAGCCTTGTTTCTTCACGCCTCTCAAGACTTCCTTCGAACCCTTCATGACTCTTAGGATACTTTTCTCTCCTTGGAAAACATATCCTTTCTTGTCGAATTCACCAAGAGAAAGCAGATTTCTCTTCAAATCAGGAACATACCTGACTTCAGTCAACAACCTTATTGACTCATCATGGAGCTTGAATCTAACAGATCCAATACCTGCAATCTTGCAAGCCTTGTTGTTTCCCAGCAATACTGATCCACCATCTTGATCACATAATTCCTCGAACAAGTCTTTGTTTGGAGTCATGTGCCAAGTGCAACCTGAATCCATAATCCACTCTCTCTTAGAGTCACTGCTTGAAACCACAAGAACATCAGATGATTCGAAATCATCTTGAACAATGGCAGCGTTGCCATTATCCTTACCTCCATGATATTTCAGGCGTTCAGGGCACACCTTTCTTGTGTGACCCTCCTTTTTACAATGGTAGCATCGAATGCCAGATGCTTCGCCACTGTAAGACTTCGACTGGATTTTGCCTTTCTTCTTGTCGAACTTACCATCCTTTCGTAAGAGTTTTCCTTTAACGGCCAAACCTTCGCCAACAGTCGAAGGTTTATGCTCCTTTCGTTCATTCAAGTCCTTAGAGTACAAGGCTGATTGAACTTCTTCAAACGTCAGGGACTCCCTTCCATACAAGAGAGTTTCTTTGAAGTGAGCATGTGATCTAGGCAAAGAACACAATAGTAACAGCGCTTGATCTTCATCATCGATCTTCACATCAATATTTTCAAGATCAAGAATCAGCTTGTTGAACATATCCAACTGCTCAGCCAATACTTTGTCTTCAATCATCTTGAATGAATACAAAGCTTGCTTCAGGTAGAGTCGATTTACCAGCGATTTGGTCATATACAAACTTTCAAGTTTCACCCATAACCCTGATGCCGTCGTCTCCTTTGATACCTGTCGGAGAACCTTATCACCAAGGCTCAACAAAATTGCGCTGTGTGCTTTCTCGATCATAGTTGTCTTCTCCGCTGCCGTTAATGCAGCATTCATGGCTGCCTCTCCCTTCAACGCTTCCAAACAACCCTGCTGAACCAGTAGGGCTTTCATCTTCAAGCGCCACAGACCGAAATCATTCACTCCGGTGAATTTTTCGATCTCATACTTTGTTGACGGCATCTTCTCCACGCTCACCGCACCAATTTGTTGTGAAAAACGATACCAATAACAAAGTATAATAGGGAATTATAGGGGAGAAGAAGAACACAAGAATTGGTTATAACTGCTATTCTTTCACTTTCTCTTAAAACAAGATTACAAGTTTACAAGAATAACAAATAACCTCTCTCACCCTAAATTAGGATTTGCAGCTTAGCAATGATGAGAGACTAGTATGCTATTTATAATAAAACCTAACATACTAACTAATGGACTTTTTCCACAAGGCCCATTACACAAGCCAACTTAATAAACAAGCTAACTTAACAAATTAGGGTTTAAACACTAAAACCTAATTTAACATGCTAACAACCCTAGCATCTTCGACACAAGCATGTGAACAACCTTCGACTTCATGCTTAACCCTGTCGAACCAAGAAGCTACCCTTCGGCCATACTAGAGTTCGATCCAAAATCTCACACATATCATTAGAAATAAATGTCTGATGTAAAATCCTTTGACAAATATTTTTCACATAATATATTTTGATACTTGATGTAAAATCCTTTAACCAAATGTCATATCTTTAGTAGTGAAATGACTTCAAACACAATAGAGGTAAACTATATATTTGAATTTCCAGAAAATAAAATGGTTTATAAATTCTCTTTGATTTATACCAGATATTTTTCTTGGACGACCTAAACCACTTTGCCTACTCTAGTCCTTGAGAGTTTTCCCTTGAAATTTCTAATAAAACAAACTTGTGTTTTTTCAACAACTTATAAAACAACTTAGGCTTTTGTATATGATCAACTCCCACAACTTCTACAGACAACCATAACTTTTATATAGGCCCAACTCAATAACATTCTACAAACAATTATAGCTTTTAAACAAGCTCAATTCAATAACATTCACTCAATTTTTTTCATGTTTAACTTGCAACCTTCAAATAATTTTAAAGAGATCACAAGAGAATTGTGCTCCTCCTTTTTTGTGTAGTCCTTTAGGGTTGATGCTTGTTTTAGAGTTTCTTTTGTGACTTGTCAGTCTTGAGTATTGCAATTTTTTTATTTTCATTTTTTGTGTGTTTGATGTCTCGTTTTTCTAATGTAACCGTTGTTACTCCTTTGTTCCAATTGTTTGCTCAATTGTATTTTAGATTGCCGAAGACATTCTCATATTAAAGGTTCATTGAAAGTATTATAGTTTTTTAACGACTTGATAAAATGGTTATCAACAATCTATCAACCTCAACAAAAACTAAGACAAATGTGTTAATTGTTATCCTTGTTGTTGTATTCCTTTTATAGATGTTTGACTTTAAAACTCTAAACTCAAAATTATTAATCCAAGAACTACCCCAAGAATTATTGAACACACTCACAAAATATATAAGTTGGTGGGGGCACTTGCCCCAAACTAGGAAAACATACATATGTCTCAAGTGTGAATCCAATTGCCATCTCTACTTAGTCATTTTTTATATCCAAACTATAGCTTTAATGATCATATTATTAAATAAAAACTAAAAAAAATACATTTAGTAAATTATGAAAAATCACATAAAGAGGCATAGTAAGAGACATATACAATTTTGCTAATGCAACCTGAAAGTCAATAAGAGTTTGAATAAAGGACATACATGTTGAAGTGAAGAAGTCAATAAGGCATCATCATAAATGAATGCACGATTAAATGTCATGCTGTCGACAGCTACATATATTAGCAGGCACATTCCCACGTTTATTTTTTGACAAATAAAATAAAACACACAAACAAAAGAGACGTACATTTACACAAACGATTGAAAGCGACTACTAAATTTTAAATTTTACAATAATATTCAAATTGTACTATTATTATTATTATAAATAAAGCAGCTATAATTAGTTTACTCGTGTGACATTTGAAGTTTCAACTCTCAACTTTATTGTCACCTTTTTGATCAAGTTGGTGTTTTAATTTTAGTGTTCTATTTATATATAAATACGAGAGATCCTGAAGTTTATGCTTTCAAATATCCAAAAGAAGAGAATTTGGATTTTTATAACAAAATGGGAAGAGCTCCATGTTGTGAGAAAATGGGGTTGAAGAAAGGACCATGGACTCAAGAAGAAGATAGAATCCTCATCAATCATATAAACACTTTTGGTCATTCCAACTGGCGTGCTCTTCCCAAACAAGCTGGTAAATTGTTTTTATTTTTAATCAACATATGAATTCAAATTCATGTATAGTATCACTCTCATGAATTAAATTAATAAACCAAAGTTTTAGTTTTTCTCATTTTTGTTACTTTGATCAATAGGTTTGTTAAGATGTGGAAAGAGTTGCAGATTGAGATGGGCAAATTATTTGAAACCGGATATCAAACGCGGTAACTTTACCAAAGAAGAAGAAGATGCAATAATCAATTTACATGAAATGTTGGGAAACAGGTAAAAATAATTATTATATTTTCACCATCTTAATTATTAGAATATACTGAATCCAAATTTCTATATATAACCGTTAGTAAGAAATTTCTTTCAGTTTAACGAGAGATCCTTGGTTCGAACACACGCAATAATGTTAAATTTTTGTTGTCCTAGACACAAAATCTATTTAATAAATTAATTAATTTTTTTGTATAAAAAAGAGAAAAGGAATAATAATGGTTAGGCCCAGTGGGTTTAGATTTATCTTAAATTTTAAGGGAAGCAAAATCATAACCAGACAGAAACAGATACATATGTCTGTCTGCAGAGCCTCTTTTACATTTTCACATGTTTTATAAATTAGTATCACATCATGTCATATTCCTATATAAAAGAAACAAATAACTAAAATACAAAATAGTATTTCACCATGTTTTTTATTGTACAAATATTTAATTAATTAAATTTTTTAATAAAATTGCAGATGGTCAGCTATAGCAGCAAGGCTACCTGGTCGAACAGACAACGAGATCAAAAACGTATGGCACACACATTTGAAGAAGAGGCTGCCACAAAACCAACAAGCCAACAATGAAACCTTAAAACAAAGTAAAAAAGAAAGCAAGTTGGAATTAGATGTCGATGCGAAACAAGAACAATGTTCTAGTGACATTTCATCCCATAATAATAATAATAATAATAATAATAATAATAATAATAATAATAATAGTAATAATAGTATTAGTAGTAGCGTTGTTACTACTAATAATCAAGATAATAGTAACAATAATGATGATGTTGATTCGGTGGAAAATAAGTTTGCAATGGATGAGGATTTCTGGTCTGAAGTTTTGTCGTCTGATAAATCTAGCAATATGGACATTGGTGGTGATAATTATGAATTTCAAGTTGGTGATGAAGGTGTGTTTAGTTCTAGTTCATTGAGTTTGTGTCAAGATATGGATTTTTGGCATGATGTTTATGCGAGAGCTGAGGAAATAACTGAGCTATTAGAGTTATGATTCATTGAATTATCATTGTTTTTCATAAGTTGTACTACTTGTATGTTCATTGGATGGAACGCAAATCATGTTTTTGTCTCATTATTTAGAGTTAATTTTGCCGAATAATTAAAACCCTCTTGGAGAGGAGTTTGTATTAGGGGTGTTCATCATTCATGAACTACACCGAACCAAACCATATTTATGGTTCGGTTCAGTTTACAATAACCACTTCAATAACAATTCAGTTAACTGTTAAAATAGTTTAAATTCAATTTAAAACTAGTTTAGAACCAAATTATATTTATAAACTAGTTTATAATCGGTTTGCAATTTTAAACCAAATTTATATTTTCAAATGTTTTAATTTCATAAAAAAAATCTGAAAACAAAAATTTCAATATTTGAAAAAAAAATTCAAACTTTTTTTTTTATTTTCTATTTCTTGAAAAAAAAAAATCATTTTCGAACTAAAGTATATTTTTTATTTTTAGTTTTTGGTTCTAGAACAAAAAAATCTGCTTCTGAATTTTAGAGTGGCTAAACGAACGCAACTATTCTATACTATCGTTATCTCTTTTTTTATTCATTCAAACAATTTATTGCAGTATAATATTATTTTAGATTTGTGTCTTTCACTTGAATTCAACATGAAACAATCTGAATAATGTTATTATTTTACCTAACAATAATTACATGTCGTTGAAAATAGAAACTGGTTTTGAGTTTTTTATTACTCAGATAAAAATCAGTAACATACATCAAACAAAATTTCCATTTCTATAAAAATCAACATAAATATTAAAAATTGTTATTCTCTGTACTAGTAATTTTACGAAATGTGTTTCTCTATTTCAATATTACTTCACCAATTTTTTATTTTAATAAAATTAATGGCAAATATTTTTAATTTGTTTTAACTATATCCTATCACAACAAATATTGTGATGAATATCACTCCATACATGACATAATTGAAAAAACCTCTCTGCTTCTTTGGTCCTCTGTTCTTGATATGTGAGAGTGAAAATGCAATCCAATTGACAGTGCAAATAAAACATTAAGGTCCTTATCGCTATCAAATAATACTTTTCTCAATTATTGTATTTTCATTTTGATAGTTGTAATATTCAGAAAAATGTATTTTTTTAAAAACTATTTTTTTATTCTTAGAATTTTTTTTGAGACAAAATAATTTTTAAATTTTTTTGTATTTTTCAGAATATTTTATTTTAATTAAAAAAAGTTTTTTTACTCTCAATTGATTTTTTATTTTTTTAAGAAACTATTTTATATAATCAAATCAGTTTATAAAATGAAACTGGTTCTGAACCAGTTTTAAATTGAATTTGAATTGTTTAAATTAAATGGTTCAGTTCATTAACCATTTAAGTGGTTCAAGTTTTTTGTGGTGCAATGCAGTTCAGTTCAAGTATACAATGCAGTTAACCTTATTTTTGAACACCCCTAGTTTGTATTTATCTAAACGGTAAATGCTCTTGCAACTCTAGAATTTTTTAAATGAGGAATAACTTATGTAGCCTAGAGTTTCGTAGATTATTTTATCCAATATGATATATGTACTGAAGTTTAGATTGGTTTTGAAGTAGATATTATTTTAACTAAGAATAAAATTATATATGGTTCGATTTAATTTTAAATTATTTTTAACCACTAGATTGAAAAGAATCAATGGTTTAGATTTTGAGTAAGTTATAATAACTTACTCCTGGAATAAATATAACCCTCCTCTTTATAAAACATCAGCTTTGATTCTATTTAATTTCATATATATTGATTTGGTTTGATTTTTAGATATTTAAGTTATAAATTATAATTTTTTATTGAAATTATAAAATACTATGAAATATAATAAATTTGATATAATATATAATATATAATATATAATATATTAAACATTTAATATTAAAAAAATAACAACGATTGATTATTTTTTAAAACAAATGAAATAATGAAAATATTTAGATTAAACTAAATTAATAAATAATATTAAAATAAATTATTTATCAATAATTAATAAATTAAGACAATATATCATATTATTAACAAATAAATAAACATCAAAATTTTACTAATTTTGATTAGTTAAAATACAATAAGTGACAACGCCTAACTCCTTAGGACTATCTATGAACTATAAGATTGTTGTGGGGGTTAGAGTAAGCTCATGCAAGAATGGTGAAAAAATTGTATATTGGTGTTTTTTCAGTGAAGTTAATGGATCCTCCAACCTTACATATGAGGTATTTATGAATCTCTTGGACCTGAATTTTAGAACTCACGTATGTAGTAATGGCCTATCCCATCTCAGAAGAGTGGAAATGGCCAGATATTATCCAATTACACTAGAGAATGTATCTTTCTTTCTTGACTTCCTTTCTCGCATCGTTAATGGGTAGAGACACGTCATTCCTAAGGTTTTCATAAATGGGCGAATGATATACCATAACCAGATAATGGCTTTGTGTTCCAATAAATGGGTAACCAAGAAGCTTGCAAGGGTGACATGTTGCATCTTCGGTCCTAAGAGGACTCTTGTACCACCTTCTGTCAGTCTTTTACAATTATGTATACCAATACACATTCTCTTAAGCACGAGGCTTAGGAAAGGACAGTGTAATTTAATCTAGATAAAGGATAATTCATTCTTGAGCGAGACTTAGATAGTCAATTCTCTTAGGAAAGACTTTGAAGTTGAGTCTCGCAGACGAGACATTTAAGTTGAGTCCCTCTGGTGAGAATTTTAATTTGAGTCCCTCATGAGAGACCTTTAATTTGAGTCCCATGGGCGAGACTTTTAAGTAAAGTTTCTCTGGCGATACTTTTAAGTTGAGTCTCTCAAGCAGGTAGAAGTCGAACATTTATATTGCCTCTGAGGGCAACAAGGATCTTTCAATAGACATCCAGTATTTATGTTGCCTCTAAGTGAGGCAAATATCTTTCAATGGAAGTCTAACATTTATCTTTCTTCTAAGGGCGACAATGATATTTTCATGGAAGTCCATCAGTTGTATTGCTTCTGAGTGTGGAAAGGATCTTCCAATGGAAGTCCAACATTTACATTTCTTCTAAAGGCGCAAGGATCTTCCCATAAAAATCCATCTTTTATATGAAATAAGCAACAAGTTAAATTTATATGAATAGGGTATTAAGGGAATTCATTCCTTGGATGACTAACTATATGATATCTCAAGTTAACGAAGTTATTTTATTTTCTTGGGTTGAGTCGTCCATTCAAGTCTTCTAGCTTGCAGGCTCCATGGAATAGTTTCTGACAAATGCGGTATGAGTTGAGCGTTGATTTATAGGAGAGCTTAAGATTGAGGTGGATATAAAATACTTGTGAGAATTTTGTTCAAGTGTGAGAGTTAGTGTGGTTGAGAGTGGGGGAATGATGTTATATGTTAGAGGAATTGAAGTTATTTTTTAATTCACTTATGAAGCTGTGAGAAATGGAATGAGGAGTGTTAGCTAGAGTAAATTGGTAAGTGAAATTGTTAGAGTTTGTTGAGTTTGTTGAGGGATGAGTGAGGGAAGAATCTCCTGATTTCATGGGATTTTTTGGTGTCCCCTGATTTCTTTATGTAAATTTACTATTACAGCTATAATTTTTGTAACTTGCAAATGAAGTTCAATTTAAATTTCAAAATTTGTTTGTGTTAATTGGTGTTTGTTATGGTTAATTAAAACTTTGATACAATTCTTGTATGGATAAAAAAAAAAGGTTTTTCTGTATGGATCAAAAAATACAACAAAATAGATAGAATTTAAGGCAAGTCAACATAACACCACTAGAGAACAAGGAGATCACTCAAAATCAAGGAATCTTAGCTTTCATAATCAAGAGGGAAAAAAACAAGTTGGTATACTAAGCGAAAAACTCAGTGGTGGGAGCATACATGAAGGTAATTGAGGGAAATAACTTAAATGAACCAAAGATAAAGCAGTTGGAAAAGGCTTGGATTGAACCAAAAATTAGTTCACATGCATCTCTGCAGCTAGAAGATATGAGTGGCTTTATTCCAAGCATCGTTTCTCATGAACGGTGGACTGACCAATATGTAGGTCAAAATAGCACAATTGAAGGAATTCAAAACACATTACTAAACCATACCCTATATAAGGATTAAAGGATCTTACCAGTTTTTAGTAATCTACCAGACCTATAATACTAGTCCAGTTTTCTTTATACTAACCAAACAAAACGAATTTTGTTTCTTGCTTTCATTTTAAGCACCAACCAATCAACCTTATTAATTTTATTACACAACAACAGCAACAATTACATGTACTACAAACTTCTTGCTAATCTCTCTTGTGCAGCCATCTGTTTCCTAAACCTAACAATAAACTCCTCAGCTCGTTCATCAATTCCTTGCATCTGAGGTGAACCTAATGCCACTGACTCCCACACATCATCATCTGATGCACTTGCTTTCTCACATCTCCTACTTGTTCCTTCTAGTTCCACCACTTGTTTCTTCTCTGAAGAATCCTTCACAGCTACTACTTCGGTTCGTGGTTTGTAAACTGGCTGTGTCTGTGGTTTCAAATACCCTACATAATCACAAGGCTCTTTGAAGAGCTTATCAATATAAACAGGTGCAGGCTTTTTGTTGAAGCTGAATAACACACTTCTAACCGTGGCTAACTTTTTGCGACGAAAACGCTTCGTAGCAAGAAACTTAGGTTGTGGCTTGGTAGTAGTGGTGGTGATAGTTGTAGTTTTGGTGTTTTTTTTATTCTTTCTTTGTTTCTTCATGGCTTTGGATTTTCGAATGTTGTGGAGTTTACTGCTAAGCTTAGAGGTGAAGCTTTTCCATACCTTTTTAGCAGGTGGAAGTCTTAGACTTATGCAGGACATGGGAGGAGTTTGAGAGAAAGAAGAAAGGGAGAGAGAAATTGATGGTTGAAGTTGTAGGATAATGAAAATTATGTGTGGAAGAAAACTTTGAGATGTGTTCTTTATAACATTTGAGGTATTAGATTCGTTTATGAATTGGGTGTGTTTTAAGGAGTGGCTTAGTTATTACGCTGGATATTTTGACAAAGGCTGCTAAATTCTCTATCAGATCAGCACCAGTGGACTAGCTTAATTATTAAGCAAACATAGAATGGTGCTGTTAAATTCTTGATTATTTGTGTCTAGAAATTAAATTCATTTTAGTGGAAATGATTACATCATACATTTATGTCGGCTATATTATTTGTACACCCAATTTAAACATCATATTTGATTTTGTATGCTAATGTGTCTTTTTTCTGGTTTTGCTGTAAGGACTTGTAAATATGTTTTGCTCTTAAAAGATTGGTGTATATCGTTGTAGATATTCTGTGTAGGTTGTCGTATTTAAGTTTGAAATGAACATGGAAAGCCTTCGCGTGCAGTACCACTGCAAAAGGCCTTCTCAGAATGTAGTTGTACACACTCTTGCACGAGATCACCAGGAACTAAGTGTCGATGGTCCTGGTATCTCTTCTTTCCCCAGGGTAATCATCACCTTTATGTATTCCCAAGGTCGGGTCACGATGCCATTGAAGGCCTGCAGATCGAACCCTTCGTAGGGCCACATCTTTTCTTTCTTTAATCTCATCTTTTCAAAGAGATCAGAGTACATAATATCGCAGGAACTTTCTTCATAGATCAGTATCATGGATACATCGAAGTTGGAGATCGCAGTCTTGATGACCAAAAGGGAGATTTCGTTGGAGATTTCTCCGATATTTTTGTTGTCTCATAATATGAGGATATGTTTACTAGGGTTCTTGGTAAGAGTACTCCCTTCCTTTTTGCTGACAGCCATCAGCTCGATAATCTTTCTCTTCATCGTACTCTTAGAAGGATTGTTTGCTCTAGGGGCACCCCCAATTATGGAAAAAACATATTAGCGCTTCCCCTTGTGTTCATCCTCTTCTCCATTGATTGCACCCTTTCCTTTGCTCCCAAACACGGCGGTAACAACTTTCTTAGGAGAGTGCTTCCCTTTTGGGGACTCCTTCCAACTCTTTTTTCGTCCTTAGTGTACTCGGACAATCGTCATTTCTTACCATTCCTTTGAATATGTTCTTCAGCTGGATGCAATCTTTGGTGTTTTGATCTTGACTCTTATGAAAATGGCAATACTTGGATATGCTAGTCTGCACAAACTCTTTGGTTGAGTACATATTCTTTATATCGACCTCCTTGAACTTCGTATTTGTGCACTCTTTCAGGACCCTCTCTCGTGAATGGTTCAAAAGAGTGTACTAGTCAAATCTTGGACGAGGCATGCACTTCCTTTCCTTTTTCGACCGCAAAGACTCTTTTTCTGATGCCCGACTAGATCCAGTGTTTCTCGGTATTCGGCTACCTCCATCGACCAATAACTTTCCCTCATAATTGATGTAGGTTGCGCCATACTCACCAAGTCCTTCAAATTGCCAGCCTCTTTTCGCCCTACTTTCTCCCGGGAAGTACAATCTGAAGTAATACCTTTCTCAAAGATTTAACACTTATGCTCCCATCTGAGCCTTTCACAACCACTTCTACCTTGGTAAAGAGGTCAATATATGCACCCAGGGTCTTCTTCTTACCCCTGTGTGATCTCGTTAAGAACAACTATGGCAGTCAGGTGTCTTTACTTGTCAGTGAAATGAGTAGTGAAAGTATCGCATATATCAGGCCAAGAGTCTAAGCTTCCTTCTAAGAGTGACTTATGCAAGGCTTGGGTAGTGGTATAGTCGCTCGTCCACGTGCTCGACATGCTCATTCGGGTTTCCATTTTGATTGTTACTCTAGAGCTTTTGAGGCTTCTTCAAAGACTTCAAGAACCTTCCGTCCAATATGCGAATAAATTAAGATCTCTTCTTTTGTGGATGAGTGGAGACTTCTTCTTCGTTTCTCTTTCTCCTCCTTAGCCGACAGACTTCGAGAAAAGTTTTGTTACCCTCCTTCTCCTTCGGAATCTGGGGAAATAGTAAGACATATGTGTCTTCGAAGACTTATAAATTTTTTGACTTCTTTCGGATCCTTTCTTGGCTTTGCGGTTTTATGCGAGGCCACCTCCAACACGATGTTGTTCTTTAGAATGGCATTGTGCATGCTTTCTTCTATCAAAATTAATCTTTCTGCAAAGGCTTGAGAATTTTGTTTTTGAACCATCTAGTACATCCCATTAGCTCTTTATTGGCCAAGATTATCCTGCATGACCTAGAAATCGGGGAGTGCTTTGCATCCGGTCACAGCAGATAGTAACGTAGATATGAAGCAAGGCTCTCCTAGATAGAATTATGGAGCGGTTCCAATGAATGGTGGAACTTGATAAACTCCTCCATCTGCCCTAGGTTGGACAGGGTTTAGCGGTGGAGGAACGGAGGGAGTCGTTGTCAATACTTGATCGTTCGTCCCTTAAGGAGGAAGATTATTATCAACTTCGACAACCGCAAATGCTTGTCATTGAACGGAAGAATAAGTGGCTTTAGAAGCTACCATTGTCTAGTGCATTGGATGGAAGGATTTGGTTCTAAAATTTGAGGAATTGGTCTAGAGACGTAAATATGCGCTTCGATCGAAGAAGATAAGGATCATATTCGGTTGAATTGAGAAGCGATGAATCATGAAAATAGTAAGAATGAAAAGAAGATTGTCATTGACAGCACCAATGTTCTGCTCTAGAACTGTATGAAGATCGGAGAAGTTGAATTCAAAGTGAGTTATGGGGGTTCAAGATTTCCTATGTGGTGGAATGAGGACTGATCTGCAAGGTTAGCACTTCAATACTTAAGTCTGTAAGAGAAAGAGAGAGAGAGAGAGAGAGAGAGAGAGAGAGAGAGAGAGAGAGAGAGAGAGAGAGAGAAATGGAATTTAAGTAGGAATGAATAACACAGAGAGAGTATTGACGCGTTTTCTCCTTTAAATATGATAGATGTTTGGCAATTGCTTGTGTGTAACATGCGGCTAGGCGTTGGAATGATTATGGGAGATTAGTATGATAATTTCGTGAGAAATATTCTGTATGTGGAGGGAAAATGGAGTTGCATACCCTTCTCGTGACAATCACTTATCACACTTTTACTTACTAGGCCTTGAAGTCGGCACATAACACAATATAAATTATATATTTTCATTAATATTTATACCATAAAAATTACACTCGTTTATATATTTATATATATATATATATATATATATATATATATATATATATATATATATATATATATATATATATATATATATATATATATATTGGAAAGTTGTGGGAAAAATTATTTTATGTATTTTGCTGTGGGCTCGGGTTTGGATGAAAAAATTTGAACCCAACGGATGTAGCCGTGGGTGTTATTTTACCACCCGAACAATATTTGAGTTTGGGTTCGGATTCGGGTATCGATTTCGAGTGCGGATTTGGACAGTGTAAAACCCGTATCCGACCCGACTCGTTGTCATCGCTATGTACCAAGCCTAGATTCCACCCACATTTGCAGCACATAAAAATAGAATATGGATTTACTGTAGTTACGGTTTCACGCAATCAAGTCATTCTGAACCGTTTGATCTTGATTGAATGGATCCGAAAAAACATATTTAATTTTTATTTTATACATTTAAAATACTTATCTTAAATTAAAGGGAAAAGCTAACATGTGCCCCAAGGGCACAAATTAATGAAATATTTATAGAAATATTTTTTTAAAACGCATCGAAATTTTAAATATGACTTTATTGCATTTAATTTCATTTAATTTTTTTCTATTTATAGTTTCCTTAATATGTAAGCCCCTAAATTAAAACCTACCATCTCAAGAGATAGAACATTACACGGCCCCATGATTGCAAAATTTTTCAAACTGTAACAAACTCAAGTCCATAAAAATGTATAGGTGTGAATAAGAAAGAAAATGAAAGATTAAGTAATTCAAAAAAAAAAAAAAAACTCATTACTAGAAAAGAACAACAAAGTAGCAAACATCACAGAGTAGTGATTTCCATTTCCATTCTATACATACAATACTAAAAAAACAACAAAGAAAACCAAAAACAGAGAGTGAACATGAATGATTTAGGAGCAAGCATGATTAGCCAAAGAGAAACGTTTGGCTAGAGAAGCAGCAGCAACCTCAGAAACAAACCCCTGCATAACCAAAGTCTTAACCTGCCACGACCTAAAAGGAAAACCCTCTCTCGCATACGAGTTTACCAACGCAGCTGTTCCCTCTTTCAACAAAGCTCCAAACGCGTTTTCACCTTCATCGTTCCTACTCGTCGCTTCAAGTAACGTGAGATCCGATCTGTACCGTTTATACACTCTCCATCCAAACACATTCGACACCGTTGATGTCTCTGGAACCATTCTCGGCCATGTTTCTTGTCTTCCGCTCCAGAACTGCGGACTGCATCTTCCTCCGGTGCGTGTGTAGATGAAGCCTGGCCAGTGGTGTGAAACTTGTTGAGATGTGACTGGTGATAAGAGGAGATAAAAGATAAGAGGGAAGAGTGTGGTTGAGAAGGGAGGCATTGTTGTTGTCTTGTTCTTCTTCTTCATCTGGTTTTTGAAGTTTGATTTGAACTCATTCTCGTTTGGTTTTGCAGGGTACTTTTGAGATTTCTTCCTGACTTGGTTTATGTCAGTTGTGAACGTTATAGTTGCAGATACTGTTGACTCCACTTTCTTGGAACATGTGAGTGTACTTGGACGAAGTTACCCCTACACCCTAGCTTAGTGTGTTCTTTTTGTTTTTAGTACTAGTATATGTTTTGAAAAACCATATTATACCCTTGTTTTCGACTCATTTGAACTTTGCATAGCAATTTGCAAAGGATTGTCATTGAAAATAAAAAGTTTTTTTTTATTATATATATTTTTAAATAATGTATATGATCATTCAAAAAGAAATAATTTTGAATTAATTGTTATAAATTCAAAAAGTAAGTTTTATAAGTAGATATGATTTTTAATTAAATTATTTGAATGAGTAGTACAAAACTAACTAAACTACACCATAGTGAATCGGCAAATTTGGGCAAAAATGACAAATTATTTACAAAAAAACATTCATTCAATTAAGGGTGACACTCTATTCAAAGTTAGTTTGGAAAAGGATTTTGTTGAATATATATCCTCTCCTGCTCCGTATGTGCTGCCATCCCTCATGTTGTTGATCCAATGGATGAAAAGCCATGAAAACTGAATAAATAAAACAAATATGTTTTGAAGATAGAAAAAAGAGAGATTAAGGGCTGAAATTACAGCAGAACCAAAATATGAGACAAATCACAGGAGAGGATCTAATCCGATTTTGTTATTGTCTAACTTCCGAGTTGCTTATTTCATCGACTAGTTAAATAAGTCATTCATCTCTAGATTTAATTTTAATTTAACATGATAAAAATCCATATATTTTTTTAAAAGAATATCTTTTAAAATTGAAATTATTTCAAAATAACTTTTCATTTTTATTAGAGATTAATTTATATGCACCGTCAATGCAAAAAAAATTTACACCATCAGTGCATCATAATCATCCAAATGAATTACTTTAATAAAAATTGTTCTGGACTGGGCCAAAACTAGGCCCAACATGGTTTCGGCCCACTGAACCTCAGAGGCCCAGATCTCTCTGTGACCCACATTTGGGTCTAGAATGCCCGTCTCTATTATGCTCGGCATGAACCTCCTCGTGAGCCATCTGACGCCCGGCAGAGATGCTCCCCGCGAGCATCCTCTCTGCCGAGGACCCTGCTCTCCGCGGACACCCTCTCCGCCGAGGACCCTGCTCCTCGTGAGGGTCCTTTCACATCCAACCCCCCGAATAATGCGGAGTCCACGTGGTCCCTAAAAGACCGCATCTCCCTTAAACTTCGGAGCGGTTAACCAGGACAGAGGGCACCCACGCACCTCCGATATTTCCGCTCAGGAAACCTGGCAGTCTCCTAGTTGGGCTTGGAAGTCCAACCCAATAGCGAGATCATGGCCCAGCGCTGGGAGCTATAAATATCCTCTTTTACTAGAGGGTCAGGTATTCACTTCTTACTCACTTTAGCTTGTACTTGCTCTTCTTTGCTCCTCTTCTCACTTTGGCATCGGAGTACCTTGCAGGTACACCCCCTCCTCCTTTCTCGAAGATCCAACTCCGAGCAGCCAGCGACGACTCTTCTGATCAGGTACGATCAGTGGCGCCGTCTGTGGGAACCTTGCTCCCCCTTCTTTAACAAAGATCAAAGCTAATCCATTCACGATCGTCATGGCTGGCAACAATAACAACAACAACACCAACGTCCCAAACACTGATCCCTTCCACCTGCAACAGCTCATCGAGGAGTCCACCCCTGAGGGGACGAATCGACCTCGGCGGGAAGGGCAGCAGCATACCACTGACGGGCAAAGGGGACAGAGGCATGAGGCCTCACAATCCAACACAAGACACCAGCTTCTGAACGTCGAATAGGTTCAAAACGGTGGGAACGGGCAACCTCAACCCGAGAACGGGCCCGAGCAGCCTCAGAACCTGAACAAAATTGAGGCCAGAGACGGAAAGTTTGCCTCTTCATTCACCCATACCTCCGAGAGACAAAGAGTTCACTACGAAGACGACTAAGAACAAGACGACATCCCCGAAGAAGCCGACTCCACCACCGTCCTTTTGCTCAAAGAGCTACAGAAGACCAACCGTCTCCTCCGGCTTCAAGGCGACCGCATTCACGAGCTAGAGACGAAGCGACGGTATCATTCCCTCCCGCGGAGACACTACCGATCGCACTCCTACTCTTCCTCGCGCTCACCGCCGAGGAGGTACCGTCGGCGTTTCCCATCCTCTTCGCGCTCCCCACCTAAGAGGTATCATCGTCAAAGATCATATTCCCGCTCCCTAGTGCGAAAGAGCAGGAAGAATCAGAGACCTGAGACCGCAGAGCCTGGGAGCCTCTCCCCCGAGCGAGATTCCCGAGGCCCATCCAAAGTTGTGTTGAAAACCCACGAGCGTTCCCCTCCCCGGGACAACCGCAAAAATCCGGGCAAAACACAGGTGAATTCCCGGCAAGGCAGACACTCGACCTGCCCGGGACCAAGTGACGAGGAAGACTTCCGCAGCCCCTTGTCTGAAAGCATCCGAAGAGCTCGTCTCCCACGGGGGATGGAAAAACCGCCGACCTTGGATCTGTACAACGGAACCACCGATCCTGACGATCATATCCGGAGCATCGAAGTCGTTATGGATTACCACGTCGTCAAAGGTTCCATTAAATGCCGCATCTTTTCGACCACACTCAGGAAAGGAGCAATGACTTGGTACAGGAACCTTCGCCCCAACTCCATCCACTCCTGGACCGAGCTCAAGGAACTCTTTTTGAGCCATTTCACAACCACCTGTCGGCAACCAAAGTCGGAAGCGAACCTTGAGGCTGTGATCCAAGGAGCCGACGAGCACCTTCGAGATTACCTCGATAGGTTCAACAAAGAGGCCGTCCAAGTACAGACGGCCGATTACATGAAAAGATACCTCCTAGAACGTGGACTTCTCCCCGGAAGCGACTTCAAGAAGGCTATAAAAATCGAGAAGGTGAACACTATGAACGCCCCCCTCCGCAAGGCCCAAGCCTTTATCGCTTTCGAGGAAGGCGAAGCAGCTGCGATCAAAGCTTCGAGGGGCAATGATGTTGCCCGCAACTCGAACCTCGATAACTCGGGTTTGCGTCGAGGACATGAAAAGAGGAAAGATGATAGATCCCGCGATTCCAAAGAACGCCGAGGACCAGACGGTCGATTCAACGACTATACTCCCCTGAACGCCTCACGCGAGAAAATCCTGGCCGAGTGCAAAAGCACCGAATTCAAGAACTCTAGCATCCGGCCCCCGAAGTCGAACCCCACCCGACCAGGGACTGACAAATCTAAATACTGCAAATACCACAAGAGTCATGGGCATCTAACTGACGAATGCATACATCTCAAAGACGCCATCGAGACTCTGATTAAAGAGGGTTGCCTATCAAAATACACGAAGAAGGGAGAACCTCCCCGAAGAGAAGCCCCTCGGAACTCTAACGAGGGCAACTCGCCAGATAGTAGACCACTACAAGTAGCGCTGTCTGTCACCCGACCAGAAGACTTCATTCCTTCAGTCGGAGTAACAACCGCCTTCAGCACGTGGGAAGGGTTCCCGACCGCGATGGTCATATCCAACGGCGGGGATCCCGGCTCCCTCACCATCAGCTCGGTGAAGAGAAAGCTCGATGAGTTGATTAGCGCCAACTCGGATCTCGGCCCTACCCTACAGAAATTCAAAGGGAAATCCGACCCGATCACTTTCTATTTGGAAGAACTGCCCGGCGGAGCTCCGAACGCCACGATCCCCCTACTCGTCCGAGCAAGGATGGCGAACTTTGACGTCCGACGAGTCCTAGTTGACGACGGGAGCTCAGTCGACATCATGTACTCCCACCTTTTCCAGACCCTCCAGCTAGACAACTCGCACCTCACTCCTTATGTGGGATCCGACCTCCAGGGTTTCAACGGGGCCACCACCAAACCTTGGGGTTACATCGAGCTGATCGTCACCTTCGGTGAAGGGGAAGCTTCCAGACAGGTCAAGACGAGATTATTGGTGATCGACTGCAAGACCCTCTATAATTGCATCATCCGGCGCCCTACTCTGGCCGAACTCACTGCCGTCCCCTCAACCGTGCATTTGAAGATGAAATTCTACACAAAAAGAGGACGGGTAGCCACCGTCAACGCCGACATCGAAGCCGCCAGAAGGATCTTCGACGCCTCTGTAAAGGGGTTGCAATTAATCGCCCCTCCATCCAGCTCCAACAAGAAGCCAAGGGCCGAAGACAAGCATCCTCGGGAAGATCAGCATCAGCCGACCAACGTCAGTTCAGTCGACCTCGACGCTCGTTTCACGGAAGAAGAGCTGAAGCATGGTGAAGACACGCGACCAAAGTCAGCTCACCCCGTCCGACCTGTCCCTGACGGGGACTTCGAGCTCGTCCCGCTGGGCGACAACCCCGACAAAGCGGTGAAGATCGGTAAAGGCATCCCAGACCTACCGATGAAGCAGCTCGTGGCCTGCCTTCGAGCCAACGCCGACCTGTTTGCTTGGAGCGTAGCGGAAATGCCCGGACTCGACCCTGAGGTCGCCTGCCACCACCTCTCCATTGATCCAGCCGCGAAGACAGTAGTTCAACATAGGCGTCGGCAGTCTCCCGAGAAAGCGGAGGCTGCCGAGAAAGCTGTAAAAGACCTCTTAGAGGCAAATTTTATTTCCGAGCCCAAGTATTCAACTTGGCTCTCAAACGTTGTACTAGTAAAAAAATCTAATGGAAAATGGAGAATGTGTGTTGATTATATTGATGTTAACCGGGCATGTCCCAAAGATGCTTATTCGTTACCTAACATTGATAGGCTGGTCGACAACTCGGCCGGCTACAAATTATTATCTTTTATGGATGCTTATTCAGGTTACAACCAAATCCCCATGGCGAAGTGCGACAAGCAGTGCACGGCGTTCATGACCGAGTCGGGCAACTATTACTACAACGTAATGCCCTTCGGACTCAAAAACGCCGAAGCCACGTACCAACGGATGATGAACAAGGTGTTCCGAGGAGAAATCGGCGACAACCTCGAGGTATACATGGACGACATGATCGTCAAGTCTTGACAAGACTCCGATCACAACACGCATCTCGAGCGGGTATTCGAGCAGGCCAGATCCTGCAAGATGCGCTTCAACCCGGAGAAATGCACCTTCGGAGTCCGGGCAGGCAAATTCCTCGGTTTCTACTTAACCGAACGAGGAATAGAGGCCAACCCGGATAAATGCCGAGCATTCTCGGAACTCCCCACTCCCAACAATAAAAAATCCATCCAAGTCTTAAACGGGATGCTCACGACACTATCCCGTTTCGTCGCAAAATCCGCCCAGCACGCCCTTCCATTCTTTAAGCTACTGCGAAAGGAAGCGACCTTCGAACGGTCCGAGGAATGCGAGCAAGCGCTATCCCACCTTAAGCAAGTGCTCTCAAAACCGCCCGTCCTCTCCCGACCTGGAGACAACGAGATCTTATATCTCTACATGGCCGTTTCAAACGAGGCGGTCAGCGCGACCTTGATCCGAGAGACTGAAGACGGGCAGAAGCCCGTATACTTCACTAGCAAGGCCCTACAAGGGCCCGAGGTGCGATACGAACAAATCGAAAAAGTCGCGCAGGCCCTAATAACGGCAGCCAGGAGACTGAGGTACTACTTCCTCGCCCATACCATCGTCGTTCGAACAGATCAGCCCATTAAACAACTTCTCACCCGACCAGACATGGCCGGGAGAATGTTAAAGTGGTCCCTCGAGCTATCCAAATTCGACATACAATACGAAAGCAGGAAGGCGCTGAAAGCTCAAGCACTGGCCGATTTCGTAGCCGAGATGACTTCAATCACTAACTCCCCGGCACCCGCTGAGAATAAGTGGACCATCTACGTAGATGGCGCCTCGAGCAGTTCGGGGAGCGGAGCCGGCATTATCCTAGAAAACGATGAAGGGCTTATCATAGAAGTATCCCTGGTTTTGTCTTTCACCACGTCGAACAACCAGGCCGAGTACGAAGCTTTCCTAGCGGGCTTACGACTCGCCGAAGATGTGGGTGCTCGGGAGGTCAAGATCTACACTGACTCCGAACTCGTCGCATCCCAAATCAGCGGCGATTACCAAGCGAAAAACGACGTGCTCGTCGAGTACCTCACGCTCGTCAAAGACAAGATGAAAAGATTCGCCAAGGCAGAAGTTGAACATATCCCCCGAGAACACAACTCACGGGCCGACGTCTTGTCTAAACTCACGAGCACAAGAAAGAAAGACGGAAACAAGTCGGTGATCCAGGAAATCCTATCCAAACCGAGCATAGACAAAAGCGCACAACCCCTACCAGTTCTCGCCATAGGCGACGACCACTCCTGGATGACCCCGGTATACAATTTCCTCACGAAGGACGAACTTCCGACCGACCCGAAGGAAGCTTCCGCGATCAAAAGACGAGCCTGCTCGTACACTATCGTCGAGAACAAACTATACCGACGAGGTTTCTCCATTCCTCTCCTCAAATGCGTCGACGCCTCGCAAGCGATCGAAATACTTCAAGAGCTTCACGAGGGGATCAGCGGCCAACACCTCGGTGGCCGATCACTGGCGAGAAAGGCCCTTAGGGCCGGGTACTACTGGCCGACCATGCAGCAAGACGCCAAGGAGCACGTCCAGAAATGCGATAAGTGTCAGCGTCATGCCGGCATGCACTTAGCTCCCCCAAACGAACTTAAGTCTCTGTCATCACCCTGGCCCTTCTCGATCTAGGGAATGAACCTCCTCGGACCATTCCCAGTCGGGTCATACCAAAACAAGTATCTGGTGGTCGCCGTAGACTACTTCACTAAATGGATAGAAGCCGAAGCGCTTGCCAAGATCACCTCCCAAAACGTGCTCCATTTTTACAAACGAAACATACTCGCTCGATTCGGGGTACCACAAGCGATTATAACCGACAATGGCACCCAATTCACTGATAGGAAATTCCAAGATTTCGTGGCCAAGCTCGGCACGAAACAGCATTTCACTTCGGTCGAGCACCCCTAGACAAACGGGCAAGCCGAAGCAGCCAACCGAGTCATCCTCCGAGGATTGAAAAGGAGACTCGGCGAAGCTAAGAAAGCTTGGGTCGAAGAACTACACAGTGTGCTTTGGGCATATAGGACGACGCCTCATTCTAGCACGGGTGAAACCCCATTTAGGCTAACCTACGGCACCGAAGCCGTGATCCCCGTGGAAATCCGAGAACCTTCTCGGCGAACCGAATCACCTCTCGAGGAAGAACTCAACGACGAGGCTATGAGGGAAGAGCTTGATATGGTTGAGGAGATCGGAGCAGGGTCTTCCCTCCGAGAAGCTAAATTGAAACAACAGATAGTTGTACGCCATAACACCAAAGTTATCAAACGAGAATTCGAAGTCGGCGCCCTAGTGCTCCGCAGAAACATGAAAGACTCACGCGAGGGCAAACTAGCCCCGAATTGGGAAGGCCCATACCGAGTTTACGATAAAACCGAGAATGACGCCTATTACCTCGAGAACCTTCTCGGCAAAAAACTTGCTCGACCTTAAAACGCTGAAAAACTCAGATGCTATTACAGTTAGACACAACCTAACACTCCCCGGCTACTCATACCGAACACATACGAAAGCCGAGCATGGACCCGCGTCATGGTACGAACGCAAGTGCTCCACGACAGCAACGGTCAGAATTCCCTATCAAAGGGAAGGACCGACTACACGGCGGATTCTACACCTAGACCCTCCGTGGCAGTACCCGCACGGCAGAACCCCAACTCGCGATGGAACCGTTCACGCCGCGAGCACTTGGCCCCGAACGCGGTCTCGTGCCCGCTAATTGCGCACACCTGCTCTGCGCACCCAAATCGTACACCACACGCCCGAGCAATCAACCTCGGCCGAGCACAATCCAAAAGCAAAATATTCCTAAGTGTTGGAATACCTCCCCGGAACAAATATAACCCGAGCCCGAAACATGCAACAATAAAAATTCTAAAACAGATACTGGGATAATCAAAGCAAAAACGCGAAATAGTAAAGCATTAACTGCCGACCAAACTGGCCGGCGATATCCAAATATTACAACAAATTGACGGGCACGCAGGCCCCAAAAATTATCCGAGCATATCCCAACATACAAAAAATGGCGCGCATGCCGATAAAGACAGGCACGCAGGCCCTAAGTAAAACTGACTATTCCTCAACGTCGGGAGATTCAGGCACCAACACCCCATCCACAATTTTTGAGGAAAGTCCAATGTTGTCCGCCTTCAGGTCCGGGTTCAGAAGCTTCAGCTGACGAACTGCACAGTTGAACCCAGCTTTAGCCATCTCGGCAAGGCTCATCTTCAGCCTGTCTATCTTCTCGACGAGCTCGGCCATGGACTTCAACGCAGCCACATCCGGGAACTCGTCAGCTGAGGGTGCCCAATCCAGTTGAAGGTCAGCAAGCTTCTTCTTCTCCGCCGCGATCTCCCCATCCTTCTGCTTCAGAACCCCATCAATTTTCTTCTTCAATTTCTCACGGTCGGCCTCCATGGTTTTCACCTTATCCTCAGCCTGCTTCCTGGACGACTCCGCCTTCTTCAGAGCCTCGGCAGAACCCGAACCACCCTTAGCTAACACTTGGGCCATTCCCAAAACCCTCATCACGGCGGCACCATCGCTCGCCAGCTGCTTAAGGAGGTCCGGGGATTCCATCTCGTCGATCCGGCGGGCTTCATCCGGAGAAGTTACCAGGGGAAACTTTTCAAAGTAACCTCCATCTTTGAAGCAAGGAGGCAACACGAAGGCACGGTCGGGTCTCAGACTCGACGGAGCCTTCTTGGGGGACCTCTCATCCAAGTTCACCCGGGGAGAACCAGCCGAGCCCGAGTTATCTCCAACGCCAGTTCCCCGAGCCTTCTTCTGCCGGAGCTTCTTCGCGTCCTGGGTCACCATCTTCAAGAGCTTGTCATCCTTCTCCGGCATAGCATCTGAAAAAGGGAAGCAAACAGGTTAGCGAAAACACCAAACAGAAGAGACAAAACAAAATAAATAGCCCAAATACGACCTAACAGCGCACGGGTCTCCTCGGGGGTTCGACAAGATAACAGGCCCTTAGTGTTAATAGCCCGCGGCTCCACCTTCGACACACCATTCTCGTCCAAGACGGGATCTCCCTTCCTCGTCACCCACTGAGACATGGTGAAACCGTCTACATACTTGCAGAGAACCGAGTACGACGCCGTATCCTGCTCGTCCAGAACTCCGTCTTCCCAAGCATAATTTTTAGGGGGAGATGAGAAGTGGCCTCTCCACCAAAAGAACGGGAACACTGTGCAGAACTCCTTCACTACCTGCCCGTCCTCATCCCTCTCTAAGTTGCCGGCCTCATCCCGCACCTCCACTATATCAGACACAGCGGAATAAGCTGTCGGGCTGTGCGGACGGACGAGAAAGTACCGATCCTTAAAACCTTTCACCGAGTCGGTATACATCCCGAAACGTTTTCTGTCGGCATTTCTAAAGGAGAGCCAGCTATATCGCCCGTCCGCCGTCTGCCTTTGGACACGGAAGCAGCGGCCGAACAAGGCGGTCGTAGCACCGATACCCAAGTAGTCGCAAACAATCTCGAATGCCCGCATAAAAGCAAAGGCGTTCGGATGCAATTGAGATGGCGCCAGGGCAAGAAACGCCAACAAAGAAGTCTGGAAGCCGGAGAAGGGCAGACGAAAACCAAGCTCCTTGAACACATATTCGTACATAGCAAAACTGTCCCCGTCAAACCGAGAACATATGCGCTCATCTCGGGACGGGCAGCCTATTTGGTAGTTCAACTCATCACCATCTCCCCGGACCTCAATCTCCCTACAAGCTCCGTTTAAGGATTGGGTGTATCGAGAAACAACCGACATAGGTTCGTCGGCCACCCAGTCAAGATCGACCGTGCATTCATAACTAAAGAGCGGCATTGGAGAAACCCCTCCCTCGGCGTCCGGACCGGAGGAACCTTCATGGGTCTCCTCGGCTGTGGCGGGCATGTTTTGAACTTCGACAACTTCAACATCAGAGCTGCTCGCTGTCGTGTCCTCCGACTCACTGGCCCACGAGCCAGATTCCGAACTGGACCCTGAACTGGCACTCGAATCAGATTCACCTGCATGCAGAAGGAAAAAATGAATTCGACAGTTCATCAAATCCACCCTTCCACCGCAACGCAAGCGAAAGGGTAGAGCAGGAGCAGTAGAGCCCCCGGCTAATCCCCCATCGAGGAAAAAACGTCTGTCCGCCGAGGACTCGCGCCAAAACTTGGTAAGAAGGAACGTGATTGCGGCAATCGGATCTAAAAAACCACGAGGACCTAACCGTGAACGTCATTTAATCCACAAACTAACCCCCGGGCATCGCTTGGATAACCCGAGGAGAAAGTAACGACTGTACATAGGACCCAGCCGACGTAGATGGCGAGAACAGCGAAAGTAAGCAATCGCAAGCTCCCGAAACCCTACGAAAAAGGCATAAAAACGTCGAAGAGATTCGTAAGCATACCTGAAGACATGGTAATGATTGCTAGAATGAACTCCTCAGCGAACGACGGCTGCTACTACGAACGATGGGACGAACAGCTGATTCTAGGGATCGTCTACCTGAAGCCGAGCACGCGAGCAGAGAGGAAAAAACGCCTAAATGTGAGGACTCGCCCCTTTTTATAGGGGGAAAAGCTCGGAAGGAGAAACGTCGCGCCCCCTGACAAGCGCCGCCATCTAGACCCTAGGCAATCATTGCCTATGCCACGTCAGCGCGTGTTACGCACGCACGACCTTTCGTTCCAACCCACAGACCAGTCCGTCCGAGCACATTCACTTGATGAGGATCCATCCTACCAGGGCCGGGCATCACCAAAGTCGCAGCTCATTGACCAGAAAACTCCGACTTGGGGGGCTCCTGTTCTGGACTGGGCCAAGACTAGGCCCAACATGTTTTCGGCCCACTGAACCTCAGAGGCCCAGATCTCTCTGTGACCCACATTTGGGTCTAGAATGCCCGTCTCTATTATGCTCGGCATGAACCTCCTCGTGAGCCATCTGACGCCCGGCAGAGATGCTCCCCACGAGCATCCTCTCTGCCGAGGACCCTGCTCTCCGCGGACACCCTCTCCGCCGAGGACCCTGCTCCTCGTGAGGGTCCTTTCACATCCAACCCCCCGAATAATGCGGAGTCCACGTGGTCCCTAAAAGACCGCATCTCCCTTAAACTTCGGAGCGGTTAACCAGGACAGAGGGCACCCACGCACCTCCGATATTTCCGCTCAGGAAACCTGGCAGTCTCCTAGTTGGGCTTGGAAGTCCAACCCAATAGCGAGATCATGGCCCAGCACTGGGGGCTATAAATACCCTCTTTTACTAGAGGGTCAGGTATTCACTTCTTACTCACTTTAGCTTGTACTTGCGCTCCTTTGCTCCTCTTCTCACTTTGGCATCGGAGTACCTTGCAGGTACACCCCCCTCCTCATTTCTCGAAGATCCAACTCCGAGCAGCCAGCGACGATTCTTCTGATCAGGTACGATCAAAAATTAAAATTAAAATTAAATTTTTTTAATAAATTAATGATTGTGATTCAATAACTGTGTAAAACTTCTTTATACTGTCAGTGTATTTTAATTAAATTCTTTTTATTAAAAAATCATAGAAAATATATGAAATACTTGAATAATTTCTTAAGATAAACATTTAAATTAATTTATTTTTTCCAATTAGACTTAAAAAATTTATTTTAAAAGATTTGTTAATAAAAATATTGATAATTTGAATAGCTATTTTTAAATAAATGTAACAAACATTCCATTTGTTTTTATTTTTTATTTTTTGCCAAAACTTAATCACTTCTCCCCTCATTCTTTAGAGATGAAAAGCGTTTTATAGGCATTAGGAAAAAAACTAATGAGTTTCCCAAAATATATACAATTTTTCCTCTAAATGCATTGCGTTTATTGAATGTGTTATGTTTATGTTGAATGTGGTATATTTTTTCAAATATTATAAATTAATTTTAAAGTCAAACACTACGATTAAATACTTTAACATAAAAATCGATGACGATGTCAATTTAACTATCAATCACTTTGATGCTCTCTCCAAAGCTTGAATTAATATTCAACAAACTTGATCAAGTCTAAGAAATAGTTGAACATTGATCTAGACACTTGCATTCAACCTCCCTTTCATGCTTCGGTAGTCTCACAAGCCTACAAGTATGATTCTTTATCAATAAATTTCTTTTACCATTCGTCGTCTCCAACCATTGTTTACCTCATTTGCTTTTAAATGTCATCGTGAAGGTCTTTGGTTATGATTCTTGCAACCTTTCATCCACATTCAAAACACAAAAAATAATATCAACACAATTGTATCTTTTAGGTGGTACAACTTCTCTCCTTACATTATGACGAGTCAAAAAAAGGAGTCATCGTAGACTTTCCCTCACTATAATTAGACGTAAGATTATTAACTTCATCTTTATCCATAATCTTCTTAACAGGAACCTCCACCTCAAATTGATTATTCTCCACAATAGTTTTTTATTCTTTCATCTTCATGTCTTTACTCTTTCTATTATAGTGGGTCTCGTCGAAAGTAATATATATGTTTATGATGAATATTGATCCTTCATATTCCACTTCATACAACTTGTAATCATTTTCACCTTCTAAAGAACCAATAAAGATACATTTCACAACATGGTATCAAGTTGGTCTACCTTGATATGTGTAAGCAGAAAAGCTTTGAAGACTTTCAAATTAATCAATCAGGTAAACTACTTTATCACCATCCTTATTCTAGAAACTCTTTGACAACCAATCTACTAACAAAATGTCAACAATGTCATATGCCTCTTTATACTTTATTTCCTATAAACTCATTAAACTGCTTTAAAATAATTCGTGGAACTTTATTAGTTCTTATCCGACTAACATACCTTGATCTCAAACGCCATAGTTTTCTCTTGTCTTAAAAATTTTCACTAGCTAATGATGCATGGCCAATAATAATGGAATCGTATAAAATACATAACCCATACCTTTTATACCATTTATCCATGATCAATCCACCTTAAGAAGTTTTCAACACCTTATCTTCAACTCTTTTGCAATAGTCTAGATCATTAAACATGCTTATAGACAACAAATTACGTCTGAGCTCACGAACATAACTCATACTAAGAAGAAATTCATAGTTATTGAACATTTTAAGGGTAACCGTAACAACACCATGAACCTCGCAAACCATATTATCACTGAGTCGGATGACTTCACTTGATTTCAACTTCAAAGTTTCAAAATATTCTTTTCTTGAGCACGTGTGATAAAAACATCCCGAGTCCATGACTCAACTTTTCTCTGTCCACAAACTCGTCACCACTAGTACGTCATCATTATCTTTGTGATTCTTTGTGATGGGTAAGTAAATGTCTTCTAAAGATTTTAATAATGACAATTTAATATGGGTTGTTGGAGTAAGTTTATGGTGATGGAAATTGAAGGATGTGGATATCTCGTTAAGAGAATGAAGGGATATGTTGTATTAAAATACAACCGTGTTCGCGGGGTCATTAAGAAATTGATTCAAATAAGAAAAGGTAAATGAAATTAATTTAAACCAAGTCATATACTCTTGGCTTGATTTAACTTCTTCATTCATTATTCTGCCTTTCAAAACAAACCTATGTTAATTCCTCTACTCAACTTGCTCGTCTTTGTTCAACATGGTATAATTAATGATGTTTCCATAATAATGTCATTTTCATTATATGTTGTCCGTTAAAGCATCTTGGTGGTTTATGTATCTCTCAGTTGGTATCCATGTTGAAATTTGATATCATTATAACCATTTGACATTCGATCAAGATAAGGCCTCTATTTAAATTAATACAATAATATAAATATAATGATTGTTAGTGTATGAACATTGAATAAAATAATTGAGAAATAATAAGGTGAAATGTATTCCATCTTTGGGCTCCATGTGATATATATGATATTATGATATCCAACGATATTTAATGGCGTAAATTATTTTTATAGTTCATCCTTTAGATACACGATCTAGCATAAAAAGATTTAAATAATGTATTTAATTTATATGTTAAATATAATTAAGCATGTAATAAAGTGTATAAAATTTCAACTTGTTGTACAACATATAGATTTGTAGTGTGTGCATGAGTGATTGGAGCTAATATATGTGCTAATTATCGGTAGCTATTATGGGTATTTTAGATCAAAGGATTAAACACTATACTAATTTGTTGGGTAAGCATGTTCACCATGTCATGGTTAATGTCATCCATCTTTTATCTTACAGCCAAGAGATAATTATTAGTTAAAAGTGGCACAACTTGAGGGATGTATCCCAATCCTTTTTGAGATTGACTCATTCGATCAGGGTTTATAGAAGGAAAATTTCTTTACCCACCTCCCTCTTTTCTTGGTCACCTCTCGTGAAAAACTTAAAATACCCTCACTTCGGAAATGTATTTTCGAAACGCTTATTTTTTTTTCAAAATTTATCTTATTTCGGAAATTAAATACACTTCCGAAAATACGAAAAAAAGGTGTTTTCGGAGATGCATTTCCGAAAACACCCCTTTTTTGGGTTTTCGGAAATGCATTTCCGAAAACACCTTTTTTTTGGGAGGGGGTGTCTTCGGATATACACTTCCGAATTTTTTTTGGGAGAGGGGTGTCTTCGGATATACACTTCCGAAATATTCCAAGACCAAATTGGTCTTGGAATGTTTCACATATACACTTCCGAAAGAATTCAATAATTATTAAAAAATTAAAATCAAAGTAAATCAATACAATTAATAGGTATAAAATCAAGGTGAATCAATACAATTAATAGGTATAAAATTTCCTAAACAATTTTGAAGTTAAAAATTATTTTACTAACTTATATAAATCAAAAACATCTTAATTTCATGTAAATTTTGAATTATTTAAAATTAAATATAATATATAAATATAAATATAATATATATATATATATATTATAAATTAAAACACTCATTGTTTTAATTTTTATAATTATTATATAAATGTATAAATATATTTATAATTAATATATGATAATTATTATATAAATATATAATATTTTTTATAAATATATAATAATTATTATAATTATTATATAAATATATAAATTAAAACACTCTTTTTTTTAATTATTTTTATAAATATATAAATATATAATAATTATTATAAATATATAAATATATAAATAAAAAATTATAACTCATTTTGTAAGTGAAATTATTTTAATTATTTTAATTAAAATTATTTTAAATTTTAAAATATGAATCAAAATAGAAATATATAATAATTATTATTCATAACTCATAAATTATATAAAAATATATAATTATTATTATTCATTACTCATAAATTATATCAAATTTATGATAATTGAATTAATTAATATCCTAAAATTAATTTTTGGGATTTTTTTAGATTTTTTTTTTTGTTGTTTCGGAGATGCATCTCCGAATTAGTCAAAATCCCAATTTTTGGGATTTTTTTGGAAATGCACTTCCGAAGTCTGGAAAAATTTAGAAAAAAAATATTTCCGAAATGCATTTCCGAAGCGGGGTAAAATAGGGTTTTCACTGGGGGTGACCCCCATAGAGAGGTGGGTAAAGAAAAAATCTATAGAAGAGCATGATGCTAGGTATGGATTGAAAGGAGACGCAACAACCATTGCTTTATCATTGTAGTTGGCATGCCATATGGATATTCCTTACCACTAAGGAAAGTGTAAAACTTGAAAAAAATGGAGGCCTAATACCTCCTATAGTGGTTTGCGTAACCACGAGATTAACAGGAAAACTAGTTGGTGGTGGTACCACTATTTCTGGTGTCGCAGTCGTAACTAACTTCAGACTCACAATAGGAGTCGTTACTTTAACGGTTGTTGAAGTGCTTGCATCACCAACCGTCGTTCTAATTGGTTGTTCTTCTACAATTGGAGCGTTGATCCGGAAAGAAGGAATTCCTTGAGGGAATGAATTTCTTGATGGTCAAGACATAAAAACAAAATTTTCACTCCTCAAACGCATAAACATTCAAAAATTGACAACATTTAGATGTGAAGAACGAAAAAACACACAAAAGTGCATACACTCTTTGGGAAAAATTTAAATTTTGCATAAAAGAGTCTCATCAGGTGTGCCAATTTGCTTCCTGGTATATTTTAGTAAACAATCACGAGTTTTAATTCATTTGTAGGATCAAACATGAAATCCTAATTAAAAACACTTTATGTTAAATGTTTTGAGAAAAGTGTGATAGTGTTGTAAGATTTCCTAGTACAACTAACTAAAGAACTTTGACAAGTGTTATTTTTTTTTAGCAAAATTGGACAAATGTTCTTAAATTAACACATGAACAAGAAAAAGTAAATTAAAAAAAATTAAATTAAAAAGGGACATAAGTTCGTACATTTCTCACTAACTCAAGATCTGAGTAAATCGAATATGAGAGTTCTAAAGAGAATAAAATTAAAACACAAACCCTTATTACAAAAACAAAATCCCGTATATACTACGTACATCAATAACTGTAAGCAACAATTATATCTCCATAATTTGACACGTATCTTCTGTTGGAATTAAACGCAATCTTTTGAGTAATTTTTTATCACTACTCAATATTAGAGTTTGACCTAACTCATCCTTACAAAACCGGTTTGTAAGGTGAGGAGTGTCCCTCTATATATATTCTTGCAATGCTCTATCGCCAACCAATGTGGGACTTTAGGATTTTCCTAATACACCCCCTCACGCCCAGCACTCTTTTTGGGCTTGGTGTGTGGATATTAACGGTGGGTGGCCCATGATTCGATCGATAGGCTCTGATACCATATTAGAGTTTGACCTAACTCATCCTTACAAAACCGGTTTGTAAGGTGAGGAGTGTCCCTCTATATATATTCTTGCAATGCTCTATCGCCAACCAATGTGGGACTTTAGGATTTTCTTAATACTCAATGACAATGAAAGAAATGGAATTTGGGGAAAAGTGAATTAGGGTTTACGGAAATAAAAGAGAAGAAGATGATTTTCTGCAGAGTATTTTTTTGCCCGCAAACTGTGAAAAACCTTTTATTCACTTGTAACTGCAAATTTTGTGAATACAAGTTGTTATACAAAATAGGAGTTACTCCCTCTATTTATAATTTTAAGTTTGCTTTCTCCCTTAGCCAAAGCCCAAAACATAAAAGTTCAAAATATATATTTTAGACACAAGTCGAAATATTGTGTGAAGCTAACTGCTTCAACATTTTGACAACTACATACAACTCGGCAAACTAAGTTTTTTGACACGCCTTGTGTCAAGCAACATCCTGCTTAGACACAAGAAATTACAACTTAACATCTTCTACGCAGACTTTCGTCTTCTAATGTGTTTTCACTTGTCTTTGTTTTTCAAACTGCTCTCAATCGTTACTGCTGTCAAAAACGTCTTCAAATTACCTAATCATATATGTCAAAAACTCCACTTATAAAACTTACAACTTGGTGTCGACAAGACTTAACTACCTCCACTTAGTATTTATATCCACCTCATATTTCATATTCATATTCAAGTAAAAAAAAAGGCTAAGTCGAAATTTCAATGTGGATCTATACATATGTTCACATCCTTATCCTTATTATAAAACTCAACAACTCAAACATGTATAATTTTATTTATTTTATTTTTCTTATTATAATGAAGAGAAGAAGAACTCATATATATATATATATATATATATATATATATATATATATATATATATATATATATATATATATATATATATATATGAGGAGGGTTATATAGGCAGAAACACGGAAATATGTTTTTAGAGAAAATGGGTGATGCACTGACAAGTTTTACACTGTCAACCAATCACGACCATGAATCAGGACAAGTCAGACTGTAATTTTAAAAAAACTTATATGACATGGCAAAACGATTTGTTTCTATTGGATGACAGTGTAAAACTTTTTTACACTGTCAGTGCACTACCTTTAACCTCATGTTTTTATATTTTTTTCTTGATTTTCCCTTATTTTTTAATTATTTTTAATTATTTAAATATTAAACTATTATATATTTATTAAAAAATAAAATTAGAGAATTATGAAAAATGTGAAGAAATAAAATAAATAAATACATGTATAATTATTTTAAATTAAGTTTCTGCTTATTTTTAATTATTTATAACTTTATAAAAAATTAAAATTGTGAAATTTTCAATATATTTTACCCAAAATTAGAGTTACTGACATCAAAACCTCCAAATTTTATTCTGTGTTATGCTTCTGTTTACACAAAGTACTTCCTTTATTTTACATAATATAGTAGGAACAACTTACAACATAACTACATAAGATTACATTATTACACCATCTTTATGAAACCATCCTGGATTCGAGAATCAGGAGTAGCCAAAACACCCTCATTCCGATTATTCTTAAGCTCATTCACTTCCTGTGGACTAAGCCCAAAAACATGACCAAGAACTTCCGCAGGTGTAGCACTAATCGCAGAATCACGTCCTACCATTGTATTCACCTCAGCTCTATCATTCGTCTTAAAAACTACATATTCCAATCCCTCATTCCCTGCCTGTTCAGCCACCGCAAAATTCTGTGGCACCACCAACAACTTTCCCCTTCTCACCTCTCCATTAAACACCGATTTCCCCTCGCTATTCACCACTTGAACCCTTCCTCTCCCTCTAGTCACATACAGCACGCTGTTCGCATTCATGTTCCAATGCGGCACAAATATACCATCCTGCAACAATTTAGTATCAAGATGAATAAATCAGATATCTGTCATATGATGTTTGATAGCTTATCTGGACTAAATAACCAAAATTTGTTAATTTAGTTGTACCTTGTAGAGTTTAACCCATTGGGCACTAAGATGAAGCAACCTGAGAACTGGAAGAGTCAAACCGTTGACAGATGTTATGCGACCGGCTCTTGGGTTGAATACGTCGGCGCGTGAAGAATCAGCGAGGTTCTCGTGAAGCTTCAATGTACAAACGGTTTCCTCAAGGAAATTATCTTTTTGCCCCTCGCGTTCCTTAGTTTTTGTTCTTCTTTGTTTCTCTTTCTCTGTTTCTTCTTCCTCTTCTTCTCTTATCTCACCACCATGTTCACTTCTTTCTCTTTCACCATGGTGACGATGATGCTCTTCGGTTTTTGTTTCTTTCTCTTTTACCATTTCACCTTCTTCTCCTTTACTTTCACCTTCTTTGTGTCTTCTTGTCTCTTTTCGCCATTCACGGTGTTCTCGTTCTGGTTTACCTGACTCATCTTCAACCACTTCTTCTTCCTCTACCACTTTTTCTTCGCGCTTTCGGTGTGTTCTCTCCTCTTCTGATCTAATTTCTGGCTCCAACGGTGGTCTTATAAGACTAAGACCTCCTTTCACGTGTATAATTTGGTGCTTACCTTGTCCACCATCTGGAGATTGAAGCTTCCTAATTATTCTCTCTTTCACTTTCAAAACTTCTCCTAAGAAACGCGAATCAAAGCCACTGAACATGTTGTTACTCTCTTCTTCGTCACCGTGCTTTCTTCCACTCTGTGTTAATGGATTCCCACCAAGATAGAATCTCTACATTAACCACATGAACAAATCAATATTAATCATCAAAAAAAATATTTAGATTATATTAAAGCGTGAATGAATAATTTACTCACTCTGGGGACTCGATCGAGTTGGTTCAGTTTGTTGGAAGTGTCGAGGAGGCTGACGATAACGAGCGGGGTATTACCGTAATTGTAAGTCCAGTAAGGAACACCAGGTGGAATAGCAATAATGTCACCCTGCTTCACGTAACGAACCTTTTGATGACGGTCTTGTTGTAGTTGTGGCCTTCCTCTTCTTTCCCATTGTGGCTCTTCATATGTCTCAGCACAACCTGGAATCGCCATTCCCAACACTCCCATTCCTGTGTATGCATGCATATATTAGAAACATTGTTGGATTAAATTTACTAGTAAATGAAATGAAGTATTCGTAACTAGAACTTGACCTTGTTCTACGAAATGGAGTTCAGGATATGCAACGTAAGATGGTAAAAGAAGCCCATTGGGATCGATGGTGCGTTTGAGAACAGAGACACCAGCACAACGTAGGTCAGGTTGGGTAGGATCCCAGGTTTCGGTGAAACCAGCTTCGGAGTCATAGCGGTTGTCGGGTTCACGTGCGTCGATGGTATCGAGTTGGCACTCGTAGAGCTCGCTTGGCTCACGTGGTAACTGGCGCGCTGAGCAGGTACACGTGAAGAGGAGCAGGATGGATAGAAGAGAGAAACAGTAGGAATTTGGTTTTGCCATGTTGGGTGAAGTGAGTTAGGAGGAGAATGGAAATTGCTTTGCTACGTGGTGATTTATAGAGATGGTGAGAAGGTTGAATGGTGGACACGATGAATGTGAGTTTATGAAACGTGGACATTCTTCGCGGTGCATGTCTATCGAATCCTTCATTCTTACACCTCATCATGCTTCAATTATTGACATTGCGGTGCAATTTGTTCAGGGTGCCGCTGCAACAGAATCACTGCATTGAATTGCAATAGGCAGCACATTTACTCCTATAAAGTAACCTCACATCATTTTAACCTATTTAAAAAATGGTGAATTCTTATCTACCCAACTCAAAAAGTTGGGTAAATTTACTTTCAATGTAAAATGTCTTGGAAACAACCAAAAAGTTTGTTATTTAATAATTAATTAAATAAGATAAAACTAAATGATGTAATCTGATTGGTGGAAGGTACATTACTCAACTTTTTGTAATGGGTAGAAAAGTTGTCCCCTTAAAAAAATTCAAGAACCGAATGGAAATGAATTGAATTGAACTATTATGGAGATACAGTTTTAGAACTGAACCATAACTGAAATGTACATTACTCAACTTTTTGTAATGAGTAGAAAAATTGTCCCCTTAAAAAAATTCAAGAACCGAATGGAAATGAATTGAATTGAACTATTATGGAGATACAGTTTTAGAAGTGAACCATAACTGAAATCGAACTGAACTGAAACTAAACTCAAATCGAATAAAAATGAAAATGAAAAATATTTAAAATAAGTTAATTTTTTTATTAAAAAATGAAAAATAGCTTAACGGTTCGGTTCTTTGATAAACATTCAGAATTTCGAAACGGTATACCAAACAAATAATTTTGATTATGTTCGATTCTTAATAAATTAAAACAGTTCGGTTCAGTTCAAGTAAATTTTTACTATAATTTGGTTTTGTTCAGTTTTTTTTGTACCATGAACCGCCCTAATTAAAATAATAAATTACTTCTTAAAAAATAATTCTCAATATTGTTAAGAGATTCAACAAGAGAGCTCTAAACAACAAAAGTCAAAAACACATTTCATTCACAATACAAAGATGATATGTATTTAGGACTCTCGTTTCTTCTTCAGCGATCCAAAACATTTTCTTTTTACTTCTTCAAAGCTCTGGTACATAAAACATCACTACTCATCTTGTTTATGTTGTTGTGGTTGTTGAGACTCGAAATCCTAGAGATTTAATCTTGTTGTTGTTTAAACAGATTTATGTTACATGTTTATTGATTTTGTTGTTGTGGTTGTTGCTGAGACCCGTTATTAAGACCCTAAACTTTAGAGGTTTAATCTTGTTGTTGTTGTTTAAATAGATTTATGTTATAGGTTTATTGTTGTTGTTGTTGTTGTTGAGAGAGGTTTAATCTTATTGTTGGTGTTGTTTAAACAAATTTATGTTATAGGTGTATTGATGATGTTGTTGTAGTTTTGTTGAGAGATTGTTTTTTGAGTTGTTGTTTAATTTAAGTTGTTGTTCTTGAGTTGTTGATGTTATTATTGTCGTTGTTTAGTTATTCTACTACCTAAAGTTATGAAAATCTATATGTTATAGTTTAGTTGTTGTTATTGGGTTTTAGTTTGAGATTGATATTGATAGTAAGATTCTATTTTTTGCGATTCTTGTTGCATCTCTCATCTTGTTCTACCGAGTTGAGTTTATTATATTTAATGTCAATTGGTTGTTTCATTAACCCCTCTTTGAACATATAACCTATTATATTAATTTTAGAAATAATCATATTAAAAATTATGTTGTATTTGAAACTTATCTTACACTGATAAATGATTTTCTAGCATTCAGCAACTCATCATTGATCTCATGTTCTTTTATCGTTAAAACCTCTTCAATACTTCTAGTTTGTGTTCAACTTTCATCCATATTTGTTCATTTTTTAAAGCGTCAAATTTTATGATTTGAAGAACCAAGACCGGCCCAAATAAATTGGAGGCCCGGTTCTAATCTTTAAAATTAGACAAAAAAAAATTTAAAACAATCATAAATTTTTTTCCTTTCATTCATTTTCTTAGGTGTGTGAAAAGAAGAGTAAAAAATAGTGGATTATACTTTTAAATAAAAGGTACAAACAATAGAGAAGAATGTTTCATTCGAAAAAAATATAGCATAGTTACAATTCAAAATTTGTTTTAATATGGGATAGATATTCGGTTTTACAATATATACAACTCTCAAAAAATTAAAATATCTAGTGTAATTATAATGCATATACAATTTAGATTCATTTTACATTCGTATTTAATAATTGATATGTTTTGATTAAAAAAATATTTAGATAAAAAAAATTTGGTATTAAAAAAATAAAAGATAGTTACTTTTTATTTTAATAGGATTATTTTTTGAAAATTTTAATAGTATTACATTACTTCCTTACTTAACTAGTAATTTTAACATATACTGTTAAATTAAAGTTTATAATTTTATATATTATTGTTTTTTTGGTATGATAAGAAGGGCCTAAGTCCAAAATATTATTGTTAAAATCTAATTAAACCATCTTTATTTTTCAATTTATAGATTTTTTATTATTTATTTATTATATTTTTTGACCAATATTATTTATTTATTTATTTGTAAATTAATAAATAAGTCTATAGTTTTTGATTAAAATAATAGATTTATTTCTTCGGCACATTTTATTGTCTACTATATATATTTAAACTTATCAAATATTTGAAGACTTTCATTATTTTGCTATTGAAACATAATTGTTTTCAAATAAGAAATAATAAAATATAATATTTGGAAAGAATAAGCTACTATAAAATAAAAAATCTATAGCTTAACGGTTGAACATTAACTTGTGCAGTTTATGTGGGGCTACATTTAAATTACAAAGCTACTGTTTGTTTTGGTAAAATTTAGAGGCCCTTTCATTTCTGGGGCCCTGTGCAACAACCCTTGTTGCACCTCCTTTGGGTCGGGCCTGTGAAGAACGAATTAGTAGAAAAGGAAGTGTTGAATAAAGAACTTGAACCATTGAAGAGATTTTAACTATTAATGAGCGTGAGATGAATGATGAGTTACAGGATGCTCAAAAATCATTAAGTTGTTCTTCAAATATAACACAATTTTTCATATAATTATTTTCCTGACCAATTTTGAGAAGTTATATATTTAGTTAGGGTTTAGTAAAATACTCAATCCATATTAGATTTAATAAATTCAATCGTGTTTTACCCGTCAGTTGAATGTAAAAACTGAGGTGAAAGGTGTTATACTCGTTAGGGGAATGTTAAAACCAAGAGAAAATATGTTTTCGCCATTTAAAAATTCCAAAAAGGATCTCCCTAAGGATCAAACCCATGATCTTTACACATTACATGTGGGTTGTGTTAAAACCGAGAGGTAAAGAGGCAAACTTTCCATGACGCCCTTTGTTACCTCTCATGAGAAACAAAAGTAAGACTTATTCTTCAACCGGGGTAAATTGTGTTTTTTCGTTATAGTGCATGCTTGATGAGACTCTAAGTTGACCCTGTATGATGGGACTCCAAGTAGAGTCCCTCAAGCTATACTTTAGACGAGCCTGTCTGATGAGATTTTAAGTCCCTCTAGCGAGACTTTAAGTTGAGAAAGAAGCTAAGGATTGGTGGAGCAACACTGTTCAGAGCTTTGATGAGGAAGGAATTAAGGTTACTATGGCTCTTTTCCGTGATGCTTTTCTGGAGAACTATTTTCCAGAAGATGTGCATGGAAAGAAATATGTGGAATTTCTTGAGCTGAAGCAGGGTAATGGAACTGTAGCGGAATATGCTACAAGATTCCAAGAGTTGGCCCACTACTAGAAATTTGGCCTACGGCCACGCTAAAATTGTCCACAGCTCAGAAACTGTGGCCACATATATGATTTGGCCATGGTTATCAAAGCGTAGACGTATGTTATAGAATATTGAATTCGGAGTATGAAACTGTGGCCTTTACTTCAATTGCCACGGTTATAGAACTGCGGATATTTTAAGCCGCAAAGAAAAACCGCGACCTTATAATTTTGACTAAAAATGGTGGCTCAAATTCAAAAATTTAGTGCCCGCCATGTTTTCCCTCTATTCTTTTCGCTTCCCTCTTTCTCTTGTTTTATATTTATTTTTTTTTAAGATAAGATTAAAAAGAAAAAAAACTAAAACAAATAAACATAAAAGGGGATTAGGGTTATGTGACCTTTAGATTCTTCTCTTCTCCCTCTCACGGTCGTGAAGCAGCAACGGCGCCGGGGAAAGCCTTTCTCCTCCAACGAAACCGACATTATCGCACAGCCACCGTGAACATACGAATTATCACCTCTCATCTCGACTCTCTTCTATCTCTGGTCTCCACGCGTTCTCAATCTCTCTCTCTCTCTCTTCTCAAATCCCAGGTTCTCTCTCGGTTCTCTCCGATGAATTGAAATCACGCCTCAACAAGAACAGAACACGCTAAAAAAGAAGGTCACCACTCAGGTACGTCTTCGACTTTTACGCTTCGTTTTCTCCATATCAAATTTTCTCCTCTTTTACTTCTGTGTTTTTCGTCTTTGTTCCAGTTGTTGATATGTGGATGGAGTTGATGCGGGTTGAAGGTTCCTTCTGAGTTTGTGAAGACTTGAAGGATCGATCGAAGAAGATGAAGAGGGGATGCCGTTTTCTTTGAAGGTTTCGTTGAGTTCTTTGATTCTGCAATGAGTATAACATTGCCTCTTCCTGATATCTATATCAATTGCATTTCATTGAGTTCTTTGATTGTGGTAAACCTTTGGGATGTTTTTTGGTTGATTAATTATGTGTTTTCGATCTATCCAACAGGTCTGAGATTGATCATTTGACAGCCTTATGCAGTCAAGGACTGTAGATGCACCTATTAGGGGAGAAGAGGGAGATACTTCAAAGCACTGTTGATCTTGTTCAAAATAACTTGAACTTAGAGGTTATTTCTATTATGTATATGAAATGAATAATTTGATTTGACTGGTTGTTGTATTAGCTCTTAATTATTGTACTGACTTATAGGTGATCTATGGGGATACTGATTCAATAATGATTTACAGTGGGCTAGATGATATTGCAAAAGCAACTTCAATAGCTAAGAAAGTTATTCAAGAGGTAAAGTTTGACTATTACTATTAACTATGCGAAGATCCTTTGAAACCTGTATGATGAACTCATGATGGGGTTGATGTTTATGTCACCTTTCTGCTTATCTTTTGCAACATGGTATTTTAGAAAAAATTTCCAGCCTTGTTATCCCTCCCGTGATATGAAAGTGATTTTTTATATACTTCAAATTTGAAAGGGCATTTGCTCTCTGCAGCTAGATCTTCTATGGTGTCAGTCTGGCTCAGGCCAGCTGTGGTGGTTGAATGTGAAGTTATTGGTGATTCCACCAATAATTATCCGAGCAGAGTTTAAAAAATGGGCATTGAACTGCTACAATATAATGTTGTGTTTCAATTTCTTTAAACATAAAAAGTTTCTACCTGAATACAACCTGTTTCAATTTCTTTAAACATAAAAAGTTTTTTTGTAAAATTTCTTTACTGCTTGATTATAGGCTCTGGTCAATGTCTGTGGTGCCGTAGTCTGCAAGGAAGAATGCGGTCCATTTGTATCTGTGACTCTTGTGAGGCAGGGTGCTAAACATAATGAAGTGAGAAAGACAATTAGCTTGACCTCTGAGAGTAGTGAACTTCTGTTTTCTGATGTTATTCCTGGAAAATACAGGCTTGAGGTTTGCCTTCTTTTGCATATTCCCATTTTGTTTGTGGTTTAGCTGAGTGGAATTTCTTTAGTTTTATGTTTTGATGCTTGAATACTTTCCTCTCAAATATTTACTGCTTTTTGTTCAGTATTAGTCGTTTGCTCGGATGTTCTAATTCATTTTAGTTTTTAACTGTTCTATAATATTTCTTTTAGGTGAAACATAGTTCCCCTGAATCAGTGGCCAAGGAAGATAATTGGTGCTGGGAGAAGAGCTTCATAGATGTAAATATTGGAGCTGAGGACTTGGAAGGAATTGTTTTTGTTCAAAAAGGTTACTGGGTCAATGTGATCTCCACTCATGAAGTTAGGGGGGTTACATAACTCAACCTGATGGATCAACTGTGAATTTAAAGATTCAGGTATTTGTTCATTAGTCTGTTTAACTATGTTAGGAAATTGCAATTTAAAGATCAAATATCTATCTTTGAATATTCTCTTTGGGCCAATCCAGGAGAAAAGCTTACCTTTGTTCCTCGGGGCATTTAAGTGATCTTATACTAACTGTCTTAACTCTTATACTTGTACCATTTTGAATTTATATTTACAAGGCTTTTGTGGAGAGAGCTAGGATCAAGAAACGAAAAATCACTTATTAGTAGTCACTACCTGTTTACATGATTGTCAATTTATCCCACAAGGATAGACTGTGCACAGACTGTAATAATTAACTATAGTATGTATAGGGCATTTATACCATCTCATTCTAATTGTTCTAATTCCATTCCAACTCTTTTAAGTGCCTCATTTGTACCATTTTAAATTTTTAGTTACATTTTCCAAATCTAATTTCTGTTTAATCCAGTCACTGAACTCAATAATGTATTTATGTTTGCAATTTTCCTTCAAGGCTGAATGTTTAAATAACATTTTTTTGTCCCTATGTTGCCTATAGTAATGAAATATAAGTGTATTATTC
The DNA here is from genome assembly GCF_029867415.1 of Vicia villosa. Classification (NCBI taxonomy): domain Eukaryota; kingdom Viridiplantae; phylum Streptophyta; class Magnoliopsida; order Fabales; family Fabaceae; genus Vicia; species Vicia villosa. Next base: position 134,144,360 of record NC_081185.1, read on the forward strand.
ATATACTGCACAGAGTTTGTGATTCTGGGAGGTTTCTATAAGGAACTATCTTATAGAATGTGATAAACTAAACTTAAAAATAAGAAATATTATTAAGAGGATTAAGAAAAAAATGAGAATTTATTCTTAAGATGATACATAAGAAAAGAAAAAAATAGAATGCTTCTTAGTTTCCTTTACTACTACATATTGATCTTCTCATATTAAGCTCTTTTCAAAACTATACTCAAACTACACCTTCCTTACTACTTTAAATAAATTGAAAGAGAATCAATAACTGTGTTTGTTTGTTCATTTATTTTCCAAATAGGGTCTTGAAGTTTTTAGGAAGAAGCATGTATTGGTGTTCATTTCGAGTCTTGATAGCATTGAAGATGAGATTTCACTTTTGAATTCAATCTATGAAAGATTGCAAGAAAACTCAAAAGAATCAATAAAAGGTTTCAAGAAAGAAGACTTCAAGATTTTGTGGATCCCCATTAAATGTATGTGTTAGGAGGTTCATGATTCTATCCTTGCTGCAGATCCACCCTCATGCTTCAAAACAAGTCTTGGATGAACTTTCTGAAAACCTTCAAATTCCTATTGTGGTTCAACCACCACAAATGCAGAGCTGCAGGTGATTAATAGAGTTTTCAAACAAGTCTTGGATGAACTTTTTGAAAACCTTGAAATATTGTCATATTGTGTTTGCTTCTTTAAAGGTGTTGTTCAAAGTCCATAAGTTTTTCCTCATGTTTATTTATAGCTAAAAGTTCAGCCATAAGTTTTTTGTGGTCTTGTTTAGATTTCATTAAATTTTCTATATACTTTTTTATAAGCATTTTTATAAGTTCATGTTCAGCCATAAGTTCTTGTGTGATCTTGTGTGGTCTTGTTCAGCCATAAGTTCATGTTCTATATGCTTTTTTATAAGCATTTTCTTCTACATGCTTTAAAACATGTCAGACTAAAATATATTTCATATGTACTAGTAACATTCTCCCCCGCCTATTAGTTACCCAAGTGTTCCTTTGTGCAAATGGGGTTTCATATGGATTTGTTTCAACATTTGAAAACTCTTGATCAACTCTTGTTTCAACTCTTGATCAACATTTGAAAACCACCTTGGTTTCTAAAATACATATAAAAAACATAAGCTTATAAATGAGCCTCTAAAGTTGTAATATGCTGAATGATGTTTGGAATGATGTTTATTGCAGATTGGAGACGAAGAAGATTGTGATGAAGATATGGAAGAAGCTTATGATCATGAAGATGTGAAAGAAGGTTGTCCTGAAGATGTGGAAGAAGAACAAGGAGATGATCAAGAAGAATTTTAAGTTGTGTTTTATATTATCTAGCTAACTAGTTCTTAGAAGTTGTGTTTTAAGAAGTTGTGTTTTATATTATCCAACTTATTAGTGACACTACAAAAAAAATTACTTTTGACGTTAATGTTAATTTGCTTGTAATTAATTAGATTCTAATTATCAATATTATTGTTAATTATATATATATATATATATATAACTGTGGCAAGATAACTGGTTTAGAATGCATAACATATAACAACGGTTTTAAATAGGTGGTCATAACCAAACCGTGGCTATATCTTGAACTAATACTGTGTCGTAAACGTTAAAATGAAACCGTGGCTTTACCATATAGCCACAGTTTTTAAGTCATGGCAAGTACAAACCGCGGCCTTAATCAAGCTACCTAAACCGTGGCCTAAAAAAGCCACGGTTGTAAAAAAGGCGTGGTCTATACCAAAAAACCGTGGACTTTACTTTAGGCCACGGCCGTATACTCCACAGTTGGATTTCCGTGGCCAAACCGTGGCCTAAGCGTTACGCCACGGTTATTTTGCATATAGCCTCGGTTTTCTGGGCGTGGCAGGAGGCCTTTTTTCCTGTAGTGGTTAAGTATTGTCCTCATTACAACACTATGAATGCTAAGAGATCTAAGTTTCTGAAGTTTGTAAATGATTTGAGACCTGATATCAAGAACTACGCCTGCTCAGCCAACCATTTTCGGTGGGAAGCCTTTGCCTCAGCCTCATCCCTTCGGGCATGAGCCTCCGCTCTACCCACAAGTTTGCCCGAAACAAAACTGTCTCTACCATTAGTCCTCACTGAAACAATTAAATAAGGCAAAAAAATAGTTAAAAAAATGAAATATCGAAAAAAATTATGAAATTTTTGCTATTTTAAAAAAAAAAATGAACTAGCGGAAATTTAAAAATTTCCAGTACAAATGCCTCAAAAAGTACCAAAAATTTTGAAATTTCAGATAAGAAATATCGAAAATTTCCGTTAATTTCCATCAAATTTTTTGCAAAATAACCGAAAATTTTCGATTAAACATCTGGCAATCGACTCCAAATTTTTGGTATCGCCCCTAGAATTTAAAATTTTCGATAATCTCCTATAAATTTTGTGAAATGGTAAAATTTTTAATTTAGTATTTTAGTCTTTTCATATAGTTTGGAGGGGTGCCAAGATATAACTGTAGGTTAATTTCTCTATTTGTTTGAGGTTTCTCTTGTATTGGGCCTGATATATATATATATATATATATATATATATATATATATATATATATATATATATATATATATATATATATATATATATATATATATATATAAAAGATAATTTCGTTAGGGACCTCTGGTGAAAACCCCAAAATATCCATATAATTCGGATATGCATATCCGAAGTCCCATTTTTTCTAAAAAAAAAATGTGACTTTGCAAATACATATCCGAAGTCACCTTTTTTTTAGAAAAGGGGACTTCACATATGCATATCCGAAGTAATTTGACTTATTCAGGGAGCGCAAACAGATACCCCCCAACTATTTTCATTCTCTTCAAATACCAAATAAACCCCAAATCAAAAAAAAACTCAATTTTTCCTAACACTACATTGAATTTGAAAGGTTCCATTGAAGATTCTCAAGCATCAAAACTTCCATAGAAGCACTCATATTCATTTCAACTTCAACTAAAAGCTCAAAAAATTATGTAAGTGTTCTCTACTCAAACCTCATCCTCAAAGTTGTTATTAGGTTTGTTAGAATCTAGAACAATGTGTAGGTTGATGTTATTGTAGTTTAATGTTAGTGTTTAGATGTTAAAATTGGATTTTGGATGAGTTAGGGCAAGAAGTGGAAGCTTTGAAAAATGATTGTTCGCAGGTTATTTCACAAGTACATATCCGAAATACCCTCCAACCAGGTTCAGATATGCACTTGCGAAATCTTCCGTGATTTTTTTTACTTTTCAAATATGTCTCATTAATTGGATGTTAAATCATTCCCTTAACTTACCTCTTATTAACTAGTCACATTTTTCCAGGCAAATGGATGACAGCCAGGAACCGACCGATCAACTAAGACAAGGGAGGCCAAGCCAGACAGCCTCAGCTCGGTGCGAAAGAGCCGCACAAAAATGAATGACTCATGGACGGGGTCGCGTCCGCATGAAGGAAGAGCTAGCAGGATACTCCTCTGCACCGAGGAGTCGCCTGTCTCGGGCGTCTTCTTCTCGTGAGGTTACTCGGGAGGAGGAGGTACCTGAGCATGGTGAGGTACCTAAGGAGGAGGTTCACCATGAACATGACAATGTTGCTCAACAGGATGTACATGATGCACAGGAGGGGGAAACATCAGCTACCCAGGAGGGCCTTCTAATACGTCTGTCTTGATATACTATCATGATCATGCCGCTCGACATATTTGGAATGGCGAGGTTGTTTTCTTATTGCACTTTTAATTTAAACTGTTTACTTACAACTATTTGGGATGGATTTAAATGGTTTATTTTAACATTGTTATATTTTTGTTGTGACAGGAACAGATGCCCATAAAATCCGTGAAGCATTCGCCGAAAATATTCGATCTCTTTAAACCGCAGGCCGAGTGGTTTAATAATGTTACTGCTGGATCCAGACTTGACGGATTATGATGTACCAGATATGTTACCATAAGCCACGGCATGCAGGAAGCATTTGCCGAAAGGAGGCACAATGGGACGTCGTCTTTCCACTTTTATGTTTGGGAGTTGTCGATCACCATCCATGATATGGCTTGTCTGCTCCGCCTGCCTATCAGAGGGAGGTTAGTGAATCATTTCCGGATACAGATAGTTAAGGCCATCGAGGGAATGGTAGATTATCTAGGTATGGACCCATATCTGGCTCTTACACACTCATCACGGTACCTTTCTTTTCAATTATATGACATTTAATCTGTTATTTATTCACTTGTACTAACATATTTTGTTATTTATGTTACAGAGCTGGATCATCTCTTTCTTCCACCGCATTCATGACTATGATCTTGATCCGTTATACACTGACGACATGGCTAGGGCTGCACAATACGTCCTCAAAAAGGGGAATCATAAAGTAGCGTCATATCGGGTATACCTCGATTGAACTGCTCATGATGACATAAATTGGACGCCTTTCCATGATTACCAACATGTTGTCCCCTTCGACCGCATCTCATTATATTCCGGAACGGTGCATCAGACAGTTTGGACGTGTGCAGATGATACATAGGTCTCTATTTGAGGTTTCTCCCGACACCATTACCTTTCGAGCTCTCACTGATATCTTTCAGGATTGGGAGCATCATTTGGTGCTAGAGGCGTATTGGAGTATGTGGGCATCCCAGAGCTGGCATTGTGTTGATGGATACATGATGTGTTGATGGATATGTGACATGGTTTCTTAAAGTGTCACATCATATCATGACACCCGATACTCCAGAGCGTCCACCTAGGCCAACGCATGAGGAGCTATTGGAGTCAGCAGGCCGGAGATGATCAGGCCATTGATCTCCTGTCGATATTACAACGGATACAGTTGATTGGGTAGGAGGCATTGGACAGAGGGATCATTCAGGAGGGCGGTGCAGAGGCGGTTGCCATAGTCGAGAGGATGGTCAATGAGACGTCCAGTGTGACGGCCTATAGAAGGCAGAGGAGGTCGCAGGGGGTTAGGATTAGGCATACGCAGTGTAAGATCCTATAATTTCATAAATTAATTTAATTGAAATTTAAATTAATTATTTGAAATTAATTAATTAAATTGAATTATTAGAAGATTGTGAAAGAATGTTAATGGGCCAAGTGTCGTGCTTAGTAAAAAGGGGGTGCTATATGTTAGGCCTTTTACTAAACTCATTCTCTATTTTTCATAAAACAAGGAATTTTGGAAAATAGAACCAAAAGAGCAATTTGGAGAAGCTGAACACGTAAAGAGCAGGGGAGAAGAAGAGGTAGAGAGCTTTCAAGAACTCTGATCAAAGGTAATGGGGGACTCTTCCGGTTAATCTCTCTTATGTGTTCAAGGATAGTAAGATTGATTAGGTTATCGTTTGATTCGATTGATATATATTAGGTCTTGGGGATTGTTAGATTTTGAGTAAATTCATAACTTTTGTGTGATTTTGATGAAATTGGAGTATGATGAATATGTATGTTGTTAATTGATGTTAAAACATGTTATAAGTATGTTAAAATGTGTAATTGAGTACTGTTATGAGGTAGTGATTGTTTTGGTGTGATTGGATTCATATTGGTACGGTTTTGAGACATTTAGAATGGGCTGAGTTGCTGTCAAACTCGTTTTCTGCTACAGAGGGGGTGTAATCGGTTACGGTAACCGATTACACTGAGTGTTATTCTAAAAAATCTGCGTTTTCGAGCTCGTAATCGGTTACGGTAACCGGTTACGCTGTACGAAAATTTCTAAAAATTGTGTTTTGGGACTGGTAACCCGTTACGGTAACCCGTTACGCTGCAGCTTTTTGGAAAAATATTTTAATTTCAAAAATTCATATCTTTCAAACCGTAAACCTGTTTTGGTCGTCGTTTTGTGCGTTGGGAAGGTAATCGAGTACTTTATCTAAAAAATAGTTTAACAGGCAGTTTCCCGATTTTATTTTGAAAAGCTCGATTTATTTCGTTTATGGCGTGTTTTGTACATTGTGTGCATGATTTGGTTAATGTGACAATGTGGTGATGTTGTAATGATATAACTGTGATTTTGACATTATATGTGGTGTGAATTATATATTATATAATTGTGGATGGTGTTGAAACCGAATATATCATTCAGTGTTGCTTTTGGTGAGTTATTGGTGATGACATTGTTCATTTTGATTCAGTGATGATGTTGTGACAACATGATTATAATGTTGATAATGTGTGTATAACGTAATCATGTGGTGATTGTTTTGATCGTATGATGATGATTGAATTGTTTTGAATGATGCATGATACATGTACATACTTATTGGTGATAACTATGTTGAGTTATGTGAGACGATGTTGTTCATCGGATTTGTGATGTTGTAAGTATGTGATATGTGTGCATTCATTCATACGCATTTTGGTGATGGATCCCGGTGATGTTGTGGATCAAATGGTGGGTATAATTCTCATTGTGTGGAATTTGTGCCGGTTGGGCTGTATCTTGATGATGAATAGATTAGCCGGATGGGTTTAGCCCATGTATGGTACCACATGCATAGAGTCAGTTCATTCATGTGCATAATGATATAGTATGACTGAATGATTTTAGCGTTATGTTCAGTGATGAGTTTGTTGGCATGATTGTCTGATTGATTGTTTGGAAATCTGAATATACTACAATTGGGTGAATGATATGCCTATGATGTTTTATTGCTTATGAATGCATAATATTTATTAATTCTGAATGAGACTCACCCTTACATGTTGATAGTTTTCAGATTGAGGAATATGGGCCTTATTGCTTGGTGAGGATAGCTCGTAGAGTCTATCCATTTATTTTGGGTCGTGTCGGTCATTCTCTGGTCTTGTAACACTGGGAATGATAGTTTTAGAGTTTAATCATTATACTCTATTTATTGGTTTTTGGATTGCGTTTCCATTGGTTTGTTTTGGTGACGTTATATTATTCTGATGTGATAAACATGAGATTGTTATTTGATGAATCATTCCTAATAAAGCATGACAGTTGAATTATATTTAGTTTTAATTTTTTTAATTGTGGCACCCTTGTTTTCATGTTTTACTCTGAGTATTTTAATAATTGTCGCGGGGTTTTAGGAGGGTGTTACACGCAGTAGTAGCAGTAGCCTAAATTTATGACTTTTATTTCGTGGTGTAATATTTATATGTTTTGCACTTTGAGAACAACAATTGTACCGTATTCTTATATTTTGTTTTATTTTATTTAACGTAGTTGTTTTTTCCAAATCATTTTATCGGATAAAAAGTATCAAATTTAGTTATTTTGTTTCTCTGATTTTATCAATGTAAAGATGAAGTGTTTTACAAAAATCACTGATTCTGAGCAAAATTCGCATGTGCATATCCGAATTACCCCTTTTATGTGATTTCGGATATATATATATATATATATATATATATATATATATATATATATATATATATATATATATATATATATATATATATATATATATATATAATAAAACCTCTCATATTTTATTCTAACTATTAAATAATAAATCATTGTAAAAAAAGTCATACACATCCGAAATATCCGAACATTTTGAGATTTTTAGCTGGTGCTTTTCAGCATATGGGTGTTAAAAAAAATTCTCCCTTTGTAATTCCAATACATCATTTTTCATCGATATGTTTTTTCGCCACGCACATTTATTTATTTTATTGTTAATATATCATCTCACCATAACTTGGAGTAGCAATATATATTGTTTTCATAGCACAATAACTTTTGAAGAAAATCATACAGCATGGAAATTTCACTTTTTATTTATTCTCTTTCCGCCAAAGGTGTACAGTACATGACTCAGCTTATTTTACACAAGTAACAAAGGCATCTAAGCCTTAGTTTTCTTATTCATTATTTTCATAGATTTGGTGCCAAGTTTAAGCCGAAGCTCTGTTCTCATCAGATTCACGAGGTGGAACTAAAAATTTGAAGGGGTTGTTGGACTTAAATTGCCTTGCCTCATTCCTCTCCAAGTTGAATGTCGCTGCAACCACATCCATCGGCATACTATTTATAGCTGAAGATGTCCCTGCAAGTCTTGAAATATAAGCTCTATCATTGGTCTTGAATGCTACATATGTGAACCTCTCGCTTACTAACTTAGCAGCCACTGCATAGTTTTGTGGCACTGTCAATGCACGACCGGCTTCTAGCTCCCCATCAAACACAGTGTTGCCATTGCAGTTCACAACTTGTAGCCTTGCACGTCCCTTCAATGCGTATAATATGCTGTTTGCGTTGAGGTTGTAGTGAGGCACGAACATAGCATTCTGTATCAAGATTGTTTGACATAAAATTAAGTCATGGAAAACAAATTAAAAGTAATAAAAGAGAAAAAAAGAAAGAAAGAGAAATGATAGTACTCTGCGGAGAGATCCATGTTCAGCACTTAGTCTGAGCCACTTGAGAACTGGGAGGTCAAGGCTGGTAACAGTTTTGATTCTACCAGCTTGAGGATTGTAGATGTCTGGTGATGAAGATGAGCTAATGTTCAGCCGAAGTTTGGCAGTGCAAACGGTTTCCTCAAGCCCATTGTCTCCATGGCTTCTGCTTCCACCTTTTTGGCGGTCTTCCTCTTTGTCTCTTCTGCTTTTATGATGACTTGGCTGCCTCTCTTCCTTTTCATCTTCGTCTTCTTCTTGTCTGCTGCCTCTCGTGTGGCGTGCTTGCCTCTCTGGTGGGGTTATGATGCTGAGACCACCCTTCACTTTGACAATGGCTCCCTTCTCTTCATCTTCGTTCCTGCCTTGAAGTCTGTCCACTATATGCCTGTTCACGTTGAAAGCATCTTCCAAGAAATCTGTTAGCACTGCTGCAGAAATAGAACCCAACAATACTAAAGACTCAACAATTCCAAACAGGCCCAAACGAATTAGCAAAAGGCCCAACAGATATGAAGACTAAAAGCTAGCAGCACAAGATGACAAAGAATAAAAAAGAAGCTTCCTATGATTGTTATCCATTATTAGCTGTATTAGATTTTATTAGCTGTACTAGATATTCCACTCCTTAAAAAGTGGGATTCTATTTTATCCTTTGAATAGATCCGTTATTAGATCTATATATTGTACTCTTCTCTCAAAAGGAAATATCAATCAGATTATTCACAAAAACTCTTCTCTTTTCTTATGCTCTAAGGAGGATTCCCTTGTCCTACTAAATCAAGGAATTGTATTCCCTAACAATTTGGTGCTTTCATTGACCCTCACCTCCCATGGCCGGCAGACCCACAAATGCAGAGCGATTTGATGACCTTTCATCAAAAATCGACGCTCTCGCTGACCAAATAGCCACCCTAACCGCCGTTCCACCACCACCCACACCACCATCACCAAACCACAACAACCACCGTTTTCCTACACCCAGAATGAAACTGGATGTTCCGAAGTTTGACGGAACCGACGCTCCGGGTTGGATTTTCAAAATCTCGCAATTCTTTGATTATCATCAAACCCCTGAGGCTGAACGATTAACTGTTGCTTCCTTTTATATGGATGGAGCTGCACTCAGCTGGTATCAATGGATGTTCCGAAATGGACAAATCACGACCTGGACTGGGTTTCTCCAAGCACTCGAAACTCGCTTTGCTTCTTCCTACTATGACGATCCGTCCAGCTCCCTTTTCAAACTCGTACAACGCTCCACCGTCAACCAATACCTTACAGAATTTGAACGCCTCGCCAACAGAATCGTTGGTCTCCCTCAACCTTTTCTTCTCAGCTGCTTCATCTCAGGTTTGTCACCGGAGATCCGCCGTGAAGTTCAAGCACTTCGACCTTTTTCACTCACCCAAGCCACTGCTTTAGCCAAACTTCAGGAAGACAAGATCGATGAGCACAAACGCTTCTTCAAAACCAAACCTCTCTCACAACTAACCACCACCTCTCAACCCACCACAACGTCACCACAATTACCACCTCTCCTCACAGCTCCCAAAACAAACCCACGCCTTAACTACCGCAAGCTGTCACCGGAAGAGATGGCTTCTCGTCGCGAAAAAGGACTATGCTACAACTGCGAGGAAACCTTTACCCCTCAACACAAATGCAAAGGCCGCTTCTTTTTACTAATTAGCGAGGAACCACCCGATAACGTTTCTGATATCCTCGAGGTCGCTTCACCTGCGTTTGATGAACACCCACCAACCGAAGAAGTCACCTCCCTGTCTGACGCTCAAATCAGTCTACATGCCCTCTCAGGTTGCACCGCCGCTTCCACTATACGACTCAGCGGCCGCATCTCAAACCACCCGGTTACCGTCTTAATTGACGGCGGTAGTACACATAATTTTGTTCAAGATCGCCTCGCGCGTTTTCTAGAACTCCCTTCAATTCCAACAACCAACCTCAAAGTCATGGTTGGTAACGGTGAAAACCTTGATTGCAATCGCTTCTGCTCCGATGTTCCTTTATTCCTTCAGACTGAAAAATTCTCTGTTGATTTCTATGTTCTTCCCCTGTGTGGAGCTGATGTCGTTTTAGGGGCCCCTTGGTTACAGGCTATTGGGCCTGTCCTAATGGACTATACCAATCTCAGTATATCATTTACCCATCAAAACAAAAATATCACCCTTACAGCCAATACCCAAGCCCAACTAGCTTCTGCTTCGGCCCACCAAATTAAACGCCTTATCCAGACCCATTCCACAGCTGAGCTATTCCAACTTCAAATCCTATCCAACACCTCCTATCCAACAACTGAGCCAAACTTCCCTCACCCCATTCCTGAAATCCAATCCCTCCTTACGCGTTTCTCCACTCTCTTCACTGCTAACCCAAAACTTCCCCCAAAACGTGATGTTGATCACCACATTAATCTTCTCCCCAACTCCAGTCCCATCAACACCCTCCCTTACCGTTATCCCTATTTCCAGAAAACAGAAATTGAGCATCAAATTCAAACTATGCTTAACACTAAGTTTATCCAACCTAGCCAAAGTCCCTTTTCATCCCCTGTTCTTCTTGTTAAGAAAAAAGATGGAGGTTGGCGTTTCTGTGTTGACTACAGAGCACTCAACAACATCACTATCCGTGACCGTTTCCCAATGCCCACCATTGATGAGCTCCTTGACGAATTAGGCAAAGCTTCTTGGTTCTCTAAACTTGACCTTCAACAGGGCTTTCACCAAATTCGAATGCACCCAGAGGACATTCCTAAAACTGCCTTCCGCACACACCAAGGCCATTATGAATTTTGTGTTATGCCCTTCGGCCTCTGCAACGCGCCCTCGACATTCCAAGCTGCCATGAACAACCTATTACAGCCATTCTTGCACTAATTTGTCACCGTTTTCTTCGACGACATCCTCGTCTATAGCAAATCCCTACCTGATCATCTTCAGCACCTTGAGCAGGTTTTTCTCACTCTATTAGAGGGTGAATATGTTCTCAAACAATCCAAATGCTTATTGGCTCAACGAAGTTTGAATTACCTAGGCCATATTGTTTCGTCTCAAGGCGTTAAACCTGAACCCTCCAGAATACAAGCTATTTTGGACTGGCCCCTCCCCAAGAATATCACAGCCTTAAGAGGCTTCTTAGGACTGACTGGATTCTACCGTAAATTCATTCAGCGGTATGCTTCCATTGCTTCACCCCTCACTTGATTACTGCGCAAAGATGCCTTTCGCTGGAACCCCGAAGCCACCATTGCCTTCAATGCTCTCAAATTAGCCGTCACCTCTGCCCCTACTTTAACTCTACCTGATTTCACACAACCTTTTTGTCTCGAAACTGACGCTTCAGGTTTCGCGATGGGCGCTGTCCTAATGCAAAATTCACACCCCATTGCCTATTTCAGCAAACCCTTCTGTCCCAAACTTCAAAAAGCCTCAACATACGTCCGCGAACTCCATGCTATCACCACTGCCGTTAAGAAATGGCGACAATACTTATTGGGCCACAAATTCACCGTTCACACGGATCACCAAAGCCTCAAAGAACTCATTACACAAACCATACAAACACCGGAATAACAAATCTACCTAGCCAAACTCATGGGATACGATTACACAATTCAGTATAAGACAGGGAAATCCAACTTAGTAGCAGACACTCTCTCTCGCATTCAGGAATCAGACTCACCCTCAGGTATGCATCTCTCTCTCTCTCTATGCCTAATTTTCTGTTTTTAGAGCAACTCAAAATAGCATTGGCTGCTAATCCTCAATTCACCTCTCTATACAACCAAATTTCCCAAACACCTTCCCAATTCCCTAACCACAAAATTCTTCAAGGTCTCATTTTGTTCAATAACCGCATATGGCTTCATCAATCCCTTCCATTTTGTAACACACTATTAGAGGAATTCCATAGTACCCCTACAGTTGGCCACATGGGATTCGCAAAAACCTATGCTCGTTTGAAAGCAAATTTTTGGTGGGAAGGTATGAGACAACAAGTGCAAGACTTTGTCAAAACCTGTGCCATTTGCCAACAAGTCAAATACGAAACACAAAAACCTTCTGGCCTACTTCAACCACTGCCAGTCCCTCAGGCCATTTGGGAGGATCTCTCTCTTGACTTCATCACAGGCTTACCTAATTCTAAAGGTCACAACGCAATTTTGGTGGTAGTAGACCGCCTCTCTAAAGGGGTACACTTGGCTGCTTTATTTCCTAATTTTACTGCCCACAGAGTAGCCACTATTTTCTTCGACATTGTGTGCAAACTTCATGGAATGCCAAGAAGTTTAGTATCTGACCGTGATCCACTTTTCATTAGTAAATTCAGGCGTGAACTTTTTTCCCTCTGTGGCACCAAATTACGAATGAGTACAGCTTATCATCCGGAAACAGACGGCCAAACCGAGGTCTTTAACCGTGTTCTCGAGCAGTATCTACGATCATTTGTTCACCACAAACCATCTCAATGGTCCAGCTATCTATCATTGGCTGAATGGTCTCACAATACTTCTGTCCACTCCACTACAGGCCTCTCCCCCTATCAAATTACATATGGTAAAGAACCTCCATCCATACCACAATACATCCAAGGCCAATCATCCACTGAAGCAGTAGATTCATTACTCTCTTGCCGACAGCAGCTTATCAGCAAACTCAGAACCAAAATTCTCAAAGCACAAGCTGTCATGAAACTTAACGCCGACAAACAGCGAAGAGACATCAACTTTACCGAAGGCTCTTACGTTTATGTCCGTCTCCGACCCTACCGTCAGAAAACTGCCACTAATCCTCCATACACCAAACTTTCCAAAAGATTTTATGGCCCCTTCAAAATATTAGAGAAAATTGGCAAAGTCGCATATAAACTCGACCTTCCAGCAATCTCCAAAATACACCCTGTGTTCCATTGCTCCTTGCTCAAATTACACCATGGTCCCATTTCAACAGTCACTACCATACCACAAACTGCCATTGATCACCACCCTGTCATCACACCATTAACAATTCTTGACACAAAATTCGATAACTCCACAAATCCTCCAACCAAACTAGTGCTGATACAATGGTCTAGTTTACCTCCTGAAGATACCAGTTGGGAGTCTTGGACTGATCTTTGCTCTGATTACCACCTTGAGGACAAGGTGTCTTCCCAAGCAATAGGGGTTGCTAGCACTGCTGCAGAAATAGAACCCAACAATACTAAAGACTCAACAATTCCAAACAGGCCCAAACGAATTAGCAAAAGGCCCAACAGATATGAAGACTAAAAGCTAGCAGCACAAGATGACAAAGAATAAAAAAGAAGCTTCCTATGATTGTTATCCATTATTAGCTGTATTAGATTTTATTAGCTGTACTAGATATTCCACTCCTTAAAAAGTGGGATTCTATTTTATCCTTTGAATAGATCCGTTATTAGATCTATATATTGTACTCTTCTCTCAAAAAGAAATATCAATCAGATTATTCACAAAAACTCTTCTCTTTTCTTATGCTCTAAGGAGGATTCCCTTGTCCTACTAAATCAAGGAATTGTATCCCTAACAAAATCCCTCTTGAAGCCACTCAAAATGTTGTTGCCTTCATTTTCTTGTTCTTCTTTTCCTCCTTGTTGATGCTGGTATCGTAGAAATTCTTGCTCATGGTTCCCAGCAAGATAGAATCTCTGTCAAACAAATTTTTAGTTAAAATAAACAATTGCCAATCTATGTTACAATATATTATCATGTAATATATATTATATGGGAAGTTTAGTTATGCTCAGTGCTCACCCTAGGCATTTGATCAAGCTGGTTATTGGAGTTGCCCGTATCGGTAAGAGTGACTGCAATAACTGGAGTATCTTGGTCATTGTACATCCAAAATACAATACCAGTAGGAACTGCAATGATATCACCCTCTCTGAATCGGTTTACCTTTTGGTGGTTGTCTCTATACCTGCGCCCCTCTCCATGTTGAGATTCTCTTGGCTCCTCAAAGGTCTCAGGACAACCAGGGAATACCATGCCAAAATATCCATTACCTGACATTTGTATAGTAAAACACTAATTAGTATCATTAATATGTGTGCAATGTAAGTAAAGTGTTAGAAAATTAATTTAAACCGAATGGAAAAGAAGAGTGTCGAAAGAATATTACAACATAAAGAAGCTGAAAGAATATCAAAGTAACAAACCTTGTTGGATGTAAATTTCTTGGGGAGCATTGGAATAGTAAGGTCTGCGAAGGGCATTGCGTTGAAGGGTAACACGAGAGAGGGCGACACCTGTGCATCGAAATTGCCTGTTGTTTGGATTCCAAGTCTCAATGAGTCCACCTTCCGACTCTATACGGTTATCAGGCTCGAGGGTATTGAGGCGTTCCAGCTGACACTCATTTTGTTGAGACTGTTCTCTGTGAGCAAAGCAGGTAGTGAAAAGTAGAAAACAAAGTGAAAGAGAGAGTGCAAGAAGCTTAGCAACCATAGTTGGATAGAATATATGTTTGTGATGCGGAGAACCTTAGTTTGGCATGAGCATTTATAGTGAAAGAGAGGAAAGTATAGGAGGGACACGTCAGCTCAAAGAAGATGGATGGGTTGATGACCATTAGACATTCTTCATCTTGCATGGCTATGGAATGTCAACAATTCTTGGCTTGATACTTTTCTCATTATTATTTCTTGTATATATAAAGGTTACAGGGCTATATCGGTAATTACACTAAATAATTACATTTAAACTAATTCCTACTCACATCCCCCCTCAAATTGATGCTGCTTGTCAATGAGCATCAATTTGCTAACAAGAAACTGATGACGTGGACGCGGAACAACCTTGGTAAGAATATCTGCAATCTGCAACTGAGTACTGACATGAGGAAGTGATATTATTCTGTCATCATAAGCGTCACGGATTGAGTGACAATCAACTTCAATATGTTTGGTGCGTTCATGAAAAACAGGATTCACAACAATTTGGATGGCACTTGTATTGTCAGCATAAAGTGAAGTTGGCTCTGTTTGAGGAAATCCAAGTTCAGCCAAAAGACCACGAAGCCAAATTATTTCAGAACAAGCAGCAGACATGGCACGATACTCAGATTCAGTAGAAGATTTAGAGACTCTCGCTTGTTTCTTACTTTTCCATGAGATCAATGAAGAGCCAAGAAACATGCACCAACCAGTGACAGATTGTCGAGTATCAGGGCACCCTGCCCAATCGGCATCACTATAAGCACTCAATTTAGGAGGAACTCCAGTAGGAAAGAATAAACCACGATGAGAGCTTCCCTTCAAGTAACGAATTATACGACGAACTGCTGCCAAGTGAAGGTGGCGAGGAGAGTGCATGAATTGACTTACTTGTTGAACAGCAAATGATATGTCAGGGCGAGTAATAGTCAAGTAATTAAGGCTACCCACGAGTTGACGATACAATAAGGGATCATGCAACAGATCACCATCATCACGATGATATTTAACATTAACCTCAAGAGGAGTATCCACTGGATTAACCGATTGCAGACCAGCCATAGAAATTAAATCTGTGGCATACTTGTGTTGATGGAGGAATATGCCCTTGGATGTAGAATGAACCTCAAAACCAAGAAAATAATGCAAATTACCAAGATCTTTCATATGAAACGCTGCTTGTAACTGTTGTTTAAGGATTTGAATGGAAGCATGATCAGAACCAGTAATAATCATATCATCAACATACAGAAGAAGTAGGACAATTCCAGTAGATGTTCTATGAATAAATAGAGAAGAATCGTACTGACTCTGAGTAAAGGAAAACCCAAGTAGAGTGGAGCGAAATTTTTCATACCATGCTCTAGGCGCTTGTTTCAAACCATATAAGGAGCGTTTGAGCTTGCACACACCCTTAGATGACGGAAATAAACCTTGAGGAGGAGTCATATAAATATCTTCCGCCAGGTCACCATGAAGAAAAGCATTTTTCACATCTAATTGATGAAGAGCCCACCCGTTAGAAGCAGCTATAGAGAGTACCGTACGAACAGATGTCATTTTGGCAACCGGTGCAAATGTCTCATCATAATCAATTCCATATTCCTGCTTGTTTCCTAAGGCAACCAAGCGAGCCTTGAAACAGTTGAGGGACCCATCAGAATTCAATTTCACAGAATACACCCATTTGCAGCCAATGGGTTTAACATCAGGAGGACAAGAGACAATATCCCATGTGAAATTCTCTTGAAGAGCTTGAAGTTCCTCATTCATTGCTTTTATCCAACGTACATCTTTAACAGCCTGTGAATAGCAAGTAGGAATAGATATGCTAGAGAGTGTGGCAGTCAGAGAAGTATGTGAGGAATCATACCTGTCTGGTGAATATCTATCTGGTGCTCGAGATATTCGACCAGAACGTCGTGGTTCAACCGTTACAGGATCAGGTGGCGGTTCAGCGTCGGGAAGGGGTGTGGGAACCTGCTGTTTGTGTTTTCTGACATATACATGACCTAGTTTATAGCGTTCTATAGATTGAGGCATAATAGAAAACTTAGGAAGAGTAACAATATCATTCATGACAGGAGAAACACATGGAAACATAAACTGATTATCAAAAAATGTCACATTCCTAGAAATGCGAAAACGATGGTTAGTGACATCATAACACATAAATCCCTTATGAGAGTGACTATACCCCATAAACGCACATTGAACAGAATGCGCTCCAAGCTTATGCCTTTCAAATGAAGGTAAGTGAACAAAACAAACACATCCAAAAGTATGTAAATCATTATAATTAGGCTGAATTTTAAAAAGACGAAAAAAAGGAGAATCGAGATCAATAACCGTAGAAGGAAGACGATTGATCAAGAAGACAGCTGTGGAAAGAGCCTCCACCCAAAATCGGGGTGGTACAGAAGCTTGAAGAAGTAAAGTGCAGGTCACATCAAGCAAATGACGATTCTTGCGTTCAGCCATCCCATTTTGTTGGGGGGGGGGGGGGGTATTGGGACAAGATCGTTGAGACAAAATGCCTTTTTGTTGAAGAAATTCTTGAAACTCACGAGACATGTACTCACCACCAGAATCAGAGCGAAAATTTTTAACATTTTCATGAAATTGAGTTTCAACATATGTCAGAAATTTCTTAAACATAGAAAACACTTCAGATTTAGACCGAAGAAAATATGTCCAAGTAAAACGACTATAATCATCAATAAATGTGACAAAATATTTATAGCGAGCATGAGAAACTACAGGAGACATACCCCATACATCACTATGAATCATTTCAAAACAAGAGGAAGCCCGATAAGCACCAGACGGAAAAGGAAGTGTTTTACTTTTAGCTAATTTGCAAACAGAACATGAAAGAGAGGCATTAGAAACAACATTTTTATTTCCCAATAAACCATTTTTAAATAAATGAGATAAAACAGCAGAGTTAGGATGACACAATTTTCTATGCCAATCCTCATAAGAATTCAAGACATTATTACAAACAAGAGATAAATGACTAGAAATAAACTGAAGTGGAAACAGTCTTCCCACTTTAGGCCCCTTCGCAACCACCTTCCCCGACACCTGTTCCTGCATAAGGCAACCATCACGAGAAAAATTTACATTACAATTATTATCAACCAATTAACCAACAGATAATAAATTGGAAGCAAGTCCAGGTGCTACAAACACATCCCGAAAATCAGAGTTGAGGTCACCAACATTCGTGATAGAGAGAGCATTACCATCCGCAATTTGAATTTTCTGATTACCATGGTAAGAATGTAAATTGTGCAAGTATTCAGAAGAGGCTGTCATGTGATTGGACGCACCAGAATCAAGAAACCATGGGCAGGAAACGTTCGAAGACTTACCCTGAATTCCCAAGGTTGAAAGAGCGGAAAGTACCATCTGTTGGATTATTTCAGGTTGGAGAGCACCACCATTAGATGGATTGGTGATGGAATGACCAACTGCAGATCTTGTACTAGCAGGAAATGCTTGCACCGAACATTGTGCTGATCGTGGAGGACGGGTGGGACAATCAGAGATAATATGGCCCCGCTGCTTGCAATAATTACAAAACTTCTTACTGCAACTCTGAGCAAAATGTCCAAATTGTTTGCAAGAGAAACATTGGACATGTCGAATATCACGACCTTTACCTCTACTCTGAGGAGCATATGCAAACATAGCAGACTTAGAAATGACAACATCGTGAGACATGGATCCTTGAGTAGCAAGGCGTTTTTCCTCTCTGAGAAGTTCACCAACACATGTATCTAAAGAAGGAACAGGATTCCTATTCAGCAAAGCACCTCTGACAACCTCAAATTCTGCACGAAGCTTCATGAGAAATTGATCTCGCCTACTAGTATTGTAGACCTCTTGGACATCCGTGAGAGAACTCTTGGGAACATCAACATGTATAATCGCAGAGTGTTCTGTCCACAAATTCAAAAAACCAGAATAATATTCTTGAACAGACAGATTGCCTTGTTTGTAATTGGCAATGTCTAGCTCCAACTGAAAGCGTTTGGCCGCGTTGTCTAGGTTATAGATACGCTTCAAGTAGTTCCACATTTCTTGGGCAGTGGAAAAAGATCGCAAATTATTAATCATGTGAGGATCAATAGTACCGAGAATCCAAGTGATAATCTGAGCATCTTCTATTTCCCATGCATCTAAGTCAGTTGTCTCTAACGGTGCCAAAGAGACATCGTCCAAGTGACTCCATAATCCTTTCCCTTTGACATACATCCGAAACTGAAATTCCCAAACAAGATAATTCTTTCCGGTAAAACGAACACAAATATGATCTATCTCTTCTTCGGAAGCCATAATATCAGAGATGACTTAAGAACAATTTTGTTAACGTAACAATTTTGTTAACGTGAAACAAGGAACACCAACAGAACACTGAAGAAAATAATTGCCGACACCAAATCAACACCCCAATTCAGGATACTCGCCGACACCAAGTCAAAACCCTAATTCAGAATACTTGCCGACACCGAGTCAAAACCCTAATTCAGAATACTTGCCGACACCGATACGATAACACGATCAAAGCAAACACGATTTGTAAGCACCCGAGATTAGAATCGCAATCTTGGAAGAGATTACCGAGAACCGAGATGATTTCAATTACCGAGAAACGAGATCTACCGAGACGATTTCAAGAGCGACCCAGTGGGGTGACGCTGAATAAAGCCAAGATTAACCTAAAACTCACAGGTTTGATCGAAAACCTACTGATACGATGTCAACAATTCTTGGCTTGATACTTTTCTCATTATTATTTCTCGTATATATAAAAGTTACAGGGCTATATCGGTAATTACACTAAATAATTACATTTAAACTAATTCCTATTCACATGGAAGTCTTGTGCATTACACCTCATAAAATTACAATGTCTCATTACTGCATAGGTGGCTTCAGTTCAACATGATCCATAACCAAAAAAAAGTTATGAGAGCATCGGTGGTGATGGGGACCATATATAATATATAATTCATTTCTTTT
Organism: Vicia villosa; assembly: GCF_029867415.1. Lineage (NCBI taxonomy): Eukaryota > Viridiplantae > Streptophyta > Magnoliopsida > Fabales > Fabaceae > Vicia > Vicia villosa. The sequence goes on from NC_081185.1 coordinate 134,164,266, forward strand.
CTTACAAATTTGCAATCTCTCTAATGTTACTGTCTTGTAATATTTAGATATATGAACCTGATTCACTCTCTAATGTTATCGTCTGTATATTAAATGTTGTTGGATAGGATTTAGTTTGACATGCGTGCATGTCTATCTATCTGGGTAAACTGGGAGAAGTCATGTAAAAATAGATGGATAGATGTTATGTAAGTGGCCTGTGAGTGAGAGACATGTATTGCAATGGAATGATAGATATAATGATTGAAATAGATTATCGAAATATGAATATTAATTATTTCTAGCAGATTAAGTATAATTTTCTTCTAAGAAGAATTTTGTCATTTTAATATAATACATAGCTTATCTTTATTTAGCTTATATTACACATGATAAAATTATTTATTTGTTTATTATTCTGGGAGCATACATTTTCAATATTAGTCTTATTCATAAAACAACAAACAATTTTGATGTTTGGCAATATGAGCTAGGCCATTCATCTCACATTGTTTTACAACAGCTTTATAAAAAATTTCTTTACATATCATTTAGGCTTAATTACACTTTTGGTCCTCGTGTTTTGACCAACTCACGAAATTAGTCCTTCCATTTTAAAACAGAACAAAGCAGTCACTAAACTATGTTGTTGGTTGCAATGTTGGTCTTATTCCCCATTTTCCCTTCAAAAACGCTGATGTGTCCAAATTTTAGGTGATGTGGCAAATGAACCCCTCCACAAGTACCTGACATGTCATTAAAATTAGAATATTATATTAAATAAATACAAAGATCAAAATTTAGAAATTAAAACAAATAGAGTTAAAAGAATAATTAATATTTAATATAATTCTAGAAGATCAAAGTGCCAAAAATGAAAGAAAAAAATCAAATAAGTGCCCAAACGTCTAAACGACTTTCATGCTTAAAATCTCAGGATTATCTCATATGTGTAAGCTAATGCATAAAATGGAATGAGATTTTCACACTTAAAACCAACTTAAATTCATAAACTGAAACAAAGACATACTATATAATGAAAATTCTAAAACAGTAAAAAGTAAAGTGGAAGAAATACAATTCCTTCAGTGGACATGGCCAAAACTGAAAAGTTTCACCTTGTTCTAGCGTTTCGAGGTGAAGTGAAAGAAAGGGAATTGACATTAGTCCCGAAGAAGTGTGAAGAGGGAGAGCGAGTGAAATAGAGGGAGTGTTGAGGGCGAAAAGCAGCGTGAGAAAGAGGAAGTGGCCCCATGAAATGACTTGCCATGATTCTCCCCCTTTGTTGTTGTTGGTGGTGTTTGGGATAGAGAAATCCTGACGCACGAGTTGGTGGTGGTGTTTGATTTTTGGTTGTTTGGTCTCACTGACATCTAAATCTGAAGATTAGGGTTCTGTTTTGAATGTTTGTTTTGAGGATTTAAAGGTTGTATTAGCAATAAGAGAGGCCGGATCTATGTGTTGGTGGAGGTTTGGAAGTGTTTAGGTGAGGTTTAGGGGATTCTGGATTTCTAAAAGTTGCAGGTGGTTGGAGAAGATGAAGATTCATCTTCTGGTTAAGGTGGTTGGCCAGTGGCTATGGCTTTCTAGTATTTGGGATTATTTATTATTTCAATTAAATATTAATTATTCTTTTAATTTTATTTGTTTTATTTTTTTGAATTTGGTCTTTGTATTAATTTAATATCATATTCTAATTTTAATGACACCACAAGTATTTGTGGAGGGATTCATTTGCCTCATCACCTAAAATTTGGACACATCAGCGTTTTTGGAAGGGAATTGGGAAATAAGACCAACATTGCAACCAACAACATAGTTTAGGGACTGATTTGTTCTGTTTAAAAATGAAAGGACCAATTTCGTGAGTTGGTCAAAACACGAGGACCAAAAGTGTAATTAAGCCTATCATTTATCATTTGTGATCATTATCAATTTGCTAACCAAACAAAATTACTTTTTCCTACTAGTATTCATGCATCTTTAAAATGCTTCTCATACATATGGATGTTTCATGACTTTTCTTAGGGGTGCTCGCGGTGCGGTTTGGGCGGTTTTGACGAAAAAAATCATCCGAACCGCAAGAGAAAAAATAGTGCGGTTTGGTTTGGTTCGGTTGACTTTTAAAAAAAATCCGAACCAAACCAAACCAAACTAATGCGGTTTGGTTTGGTTCGGTTGGTTCGGTTTTTTTACAAATATTTTATTGAGCCATACATACATACACATATATATGACAACATAATTTTATATTTAGACATTCATACACTAACAAATAACAACAAAACTCGTCATATTTTGACAACAATTTTCCATGTAATATGTAAAAATTAAATTAGACAAAAGTGGAATATTAAACATAAAATAATAAGATAAAACAATATAAAATTATTATAATGAAAAAAAAATAGAAGAGACGAAAGATTAGTGAAGGTGAAAAAGAAAAAGAAAAAGTGTTGAGAGATTAGAGAAAAAGATGTGCGATAAAAATGAAACTGAAATACGGAACATTTACATAAAAATGAGAAGGTGAAAAAGAAAGAATATAGGAGAGTAAAGATTATAGAAGAAGAGGGAAAATGTATGTGGCAAAGAAGGTGAAATAATGTTATTAGAGATTTGAGAAGATCGGGACTGAAATTATATGTGTAAGGATGAGAAAATTGTTCGTATTCATAAGGCTAATGTATAATAGGTTTAATTTTGGGTTGGATGTGAGTTAAGTAAAATTTAAGTTGTAACATAATGCGGTTTGATTCGGTTTGGTTCGGTTTACAAAATACAAACCGCAAACCGAACCGAACCGTGCGGTTTTGTTAAAAAATGACCCAAACTAATTCGAACCAAATGCGGTTTTTTGCGGTTTCGGTTTGGTTTGGTTTGGTTTGCGGTTTTCTATTGGGTTGGTTTGGTTTTGAGCACCCCTAACTTTTCTAGATTTATTTATTTGGACAAACCTTATGAGAAATAAGTCTGGCACTTGATCCTGCATTTCTAATTTTGTTAAATTTGTTTGTAAGCAAATTTCTACTCAAATTAAAATTATAAAAAATAATAATAGAATGAAATTCAACCTGCCTTCTTTTTATTCCTTCTTTTGCACTTTACACCAGACATCATGTGCAGAAACTCCACAACAATGTTCTTTATTACATGCTTCTTCAAAAGACATTCATTTCTAGACATGTTTTTGTTGATTATATTTTTCCTTATAAGCATCACATTGATTATGTCATTTTACATGCTTCCGATGTCACCATGCCACTGATGCTGTTCTCTTTTATGATTCTTTCATGGTGCCCCATTGTCAATTGCATATTGATCAAAATTAAGATGTCCCCAATTACAGATATGACTCCAACCCTGATATGCAAGCCTCCCTTATTATTCTCCATACTGTTTATGTTCAAAATACTGATAATGCTGTGAGAAAATACTGATAAAAGTACAAAGCTAGATTAGCAACTAAATGGTATAGCCAAATAAAAGATATTGATTTATTTAAAACTTATTCACCAGTTGGTTAGTTAACTACCAATTGGACTTATTTTTGCTCTCTCATCTATTAAAAACTGCCATTACATCTTTACATGGAACCAAGCACTTAGATCCCCTTCTTTTTTATGATCTTCAAACCAAGCAAAGGTATAAAAAGTATTTATATTCCAGCATGAGAAAGGTTATTAGCTTAGCAAACTTATTTTATCACTTTCTTTTGGGATTAGTATTAGTTTGAGGTTTCTCTTGTATTGGGCATGCTTATCTTGAAGTATTATATATATTCGAGTCCTTTAGTTATTTGGACCTATGTAATCTCAATACATCATTTTTCATCAATATATTATTTCTACACTCAGATTTATTTATTGTTATTGTTATATATCATCTGGTTAGAACTTGGAGCAGCAATATTTTCTTTTTTTCATAGCGCAATAACTTTCGCAGAAAATCATACAGCATGGAAATTTCACTTTTTATTTATTCTCTTTCCGCCAAAGGTGTACAGTACATGACTCAGCTTATTTTACATATACAACAAAGGCATCGAAGCCTTAGTTTTCTTATTCATTATTATTCATACATTTGGTGCCAAGTCTAAGCCGAAGCTCTGTTCTGAGATTCACGTGGTGGAACTAGAAATTTGAAGGGATTGTTGGACTTTAGCTGCCTTGCCTCATTCCTCTCCAAGTTAAATATCGCTGCAACCACATCCACCGGCATACTATTTATAGCTGATGATGTCCCTGCAAGCCTTGAAATAGCAGCTCTATCATTGGTCTTGAATGCTACATATGTGAACCTCTCGCTTACTGACTTAGCAGCCACTGCATAGTTTTGTGGCACTGTCAATGCACGGCCGGCTTCTAGCTCTCCATCAAACACAGTGTTGCCATTGTAGTTCACAACTTGTAGCCTTGCACGTCCCTTCAATGCGTATAGTACGCTGTTTGCGTTGAGATTGTAGTGAGGCACAAACATAGCATTCTGTATCAAGATTGTTTGACATTATATTAAGTCATGGAAAATAAATTAAAAGTAATAAAAGAGAAAAAGAGAAATGATAGTACTCTGCGGAGAGATCCATGTTCAGCACTTAGTCTGAGCCACCTGAGAACTGGGAGGTCAAGGCTGGTAACAGTTTTGATTCTACCAGCTTGAGGATTGTAGATGTCAGGTGATGAAGATGAGCCAATGTTCAGCCGAAGTTTGGCAGTGCAAACGGTTTCCTCAAGCCCATTGTCTCCATGGCTTCTGCTTTCACCTTTTTGGCTGTGGTGGTGGTCGCGTTCTTCCTCGTCGTCTTCCTCTTCATCTCTTCTGCTTTTATGATGACTTGGCTGTCTCTCTTCCTTTTCATCTTCGTCTTCTTCTTGTCTGCTGCCTCTCGTGTGGCGTGCTTGCCTCTCCGGTGGGGTTATGATGCTGAGACCACCCTTCACTTTGACAATGGCTCCCTTCTCCTCATCTTCGTTCCTACCTTGAAGTCTGTCCACTATATGCCTGTTCACGTTGAAAGCATCTTCCAAGAAATCTCTCTTGAAGCCACTCAAAATGTTGTTGCCTTCATTTTCTTGTTCTTGCTTTCCTCCTTGTTGATGCTGGTATCGTAGAAACTCTTGCTCAAAGTTCCCAGCAAGATAGAATCTCTGTCAAACATATTTTCGGTCAAAATCAAATAATTGACAATTAATGTTGCTTTTTGGGACTATATATTATCATGTAAAAGAGTATATTATTATATGGGAAGTTTTATTTTGCTCAGTGCTCACCCTAGGCATCTGATCAAGCTGGTTTTGGGAGCTTCTAGTGTCAGTAAGAGAGACGGCAATAACTGGAGTGTCTTGGTCATTGTACATCCAAAATACAACACCGGTAGGAACTGCAATGATATCACCCTCTCTGAATCGGTTAACCTTTTGGTGGCTGTCTCTGTAACTGCGTCCCTCTCTTTGTTCAGATTCCCGTGGCTCCTCATAGGTCTCAGGACAACCGGGGAATGCCATGCCAAAATATCCATTACCTATAATTGGTTTAGTAAACACTAATTAGTACTGTATCACTAATATGTATAGAATGTAAATAAAGAGGTTTAAAGAACATCAAAGTAACAAACCTTGTTGGATGTAAATTTCTTGGGGAGCATTGGAATAGTAAGGTCTGCGAAGGGCATTGCGTTGAAGGGTAGCACGAGAGAGAGCCACTCCTGCACATCGGAATTGCCTGTTGTTAGGATTCCAGGTCTCAATGAGTCCACCTTCTGACTCTATACGGTTATCAGGCTCGAGGTCATTGAGGCGTTCCAGCTGACACTCATTTTGTTGTGGCTGTTCTCTCAAAGCGAAACAGCCTCCCAAAAGTAGAAAACAGAATGAAAGAGAGAGTGCAAGAAGCTTAGCCATGATGACAGATACTTGAGAATGTTGGTTGTGATGCGGAGAACCTTAATGAGAAGTGGTAATTTATAGGAAGGAGAGGGCGGTGAAGGTCGGACACGTCATAGAAACTGTGGTGCTGAGAATTAGACATTCTGCAGCTTGCATGGCTATGGAAGCATTATGCTTTACACCTAAGTATGATAGAGCAGGTGGCTTCATCATCTCCATTACCAGACAGAGCATACTTGTTGCCATTCTCATAATTGATATCGGTGGTGGGGGACCATGGCTTCACTTCTAATCCTCCATGATTCTTTCTTCTCATATTCTGCATTACAAAGATTTATGAACAATACAAATTCAGTTACTAACTAATCCTTAAAACTAAGTGTTACTACTCCTATAGTACTATTCCAGGGTTTGAAAAACATTATTATCAATTTAGTATCAGTATCTTATAAATGTGAAAATTTCATCCACCAGTTTAATGAGATGTCATACTTTTACCTCTAAATGCGAGTTTACTCAAAAGAAATCAAATTCTATAAACATTTAGGGTGTAATTTAATGATAATTACCTTTTAAAAAAACTAATGCAATAACACCTAAGTAAATTAAGGGTTTCTTTTATAAATTGGTAGAAAATATATTGAGAATTAGTGGTGATATGTTCAATAACATAGAGTAAAGGAAACATTAGCCTCTTTACTAACATTTTCTATTTTTATTAATTAAAATTTGAGTAAATTTTCCTTGTTTTAAAATATATGATAAATCATTCAAATAAATAATTGTGCATATTTAAAAAACTGTAATCGGAAGAGAAATTGAGAATAGGTGGAACCCCGTAGGTAGCAGAAGAGAAAAAAATGAAAAGGGATGAGAGGCGTCTGCCTCTCATCATGTGCATATTAAGAGGCGCATGCCTCGTGGGAAATGGGGGAAGAGAGAGGCGCTAGCCTCCAGTAGGGGGAGTGAGTGCCTCTCATCATGATTTTGGCACCTTATTGTATTAGTTCCTATATACCATGTGCTGCTAATTAGCTAATTTCCTAATTAAATTACGAACATGTTTAGTAATGAAAACACATGTAAATCATGAGAAATAGAACTAATTACTTGTATATGTTAGTAACTGCTACAGGAGATTAATGATAGCAGAAAAATACTAATGGTGAGTATTCGTAGAAAATAAATTAGCAAATTATTCATATAGCAACTAGTGGTGGAATTCAGTAAATAAATTGCAGGAAATTGTGGAACTATCTGGCTGTAAAATAATACCAGTAGTGGTGTGAAATCATTGACAGCAGTACCAGTGGACGTAGCAGAGTAGAAAATATTAGAAATTTTAGTAGAAAATTAATTAGTAGAACTTAGTCGAATTGGCAAGATAATTAAACAGCGCGTTTGTGAATATTTCGGTTAAGACCGAGGAATGTATAAGTTGTTGCGGTATAGATATTCAATTACTACGAAATAGAATTAATAGAACTTTTAACCGTTAATTATTTGGTTGGTATGGTTGAATTGTCCGGATATTTACGGAACATTTGTAGCATATTTGGGGTTGATTCGGTGTGTTGTATACTTTGCCGAAAAATGCGAAATTTCAAGTGGTGTTGAATTTTCTTGAATAGCCTTTGATTATTGGCAAATATTAAGTTGTAGGCCCATGGCCAATGATGTTTTGTTGTTGTGCTGCTGCTGAATTCTATTCGTTGTTATGTTTTTGCTAATATGTTGCGGTGGTCGATAATTGTTGATGTTGTTGTTAATATGGTTGTTGATGATTGTTGTCAATGTTGTTGTGTTGCGGTTGTCGTTTATGTTGTCTTTAATTTTTGGCAGACAAGTTGAGGGCTTACGCCTGTGCTGATATGTTATTGTTATGTTGCCCAAATTAATTGGCAGATTCAAGTTGTAGGCTTATGGCCAATGTTGATGTTGTTGTTATGTTGTTGTTTAATAATTATTGTTGTGTGTTTTGTCGCATTCATTGTTGTCGCATACATAGCATATTCAAGTTGGAGTTGATGCTCGGTAAGTTGGTCTGGATTGGAAAATATTAAGTTGAAGGCTTATGCCTTGTTTTAAAGTTGAAGGCTTATGCCTTGTTGACGCCTCTATTAACTGGCGGTTTCTAAGTTGGGAGTTCTGCTCCATTGGTACCACATGCATGTGCATTGTACGAGTCGCATTCCGAGTTGCATTCTGAGTTGTTGTTGTGATGATAAAGTAGTCGTTATATTATGTTGATAATTTTGTGGTGATGAATGTTGTTTGAAAGCTGTTGAAGTGGTGATTTTATATAATTTGGTCTAATATGTTGTTTATCATACACTCAATTATATGGTTCGATATCTCATCCCTTCTGCTTAAATGTTATCCCTATGTTGGTAACATGCAGGTAATCTAGAGTGAAGGATGCTTATCTTCATTCGTTCGAGTCAGGTGTTGATCGCTCTGATACGTAACACTTGGGGGGATGAACATGTGTTTTCTTTATTGTTAGTTTTCATTATGTTGCTGAATTTTTAAGTTGTTTTCATTAAAGAATTGATGTTTTGAAGTTGATTTTAAGTTGGAGAAGATGTTTTGGTATTTTCCTTTGAATTTATGAATCCGTTGTGTAGTAATGAAAGTTGTTTTATTTTTAAAGACTAAACAGGTTGTTGTCGGTTCAACCGAAATCATGTGTTATGTATATGATTTACAAATGATTGAATGTTGCCGTTTTTAAGTTGAAAGTGTAGCATTCCATGTAATGTTGGAAATTGTATAACTCTGAGTTTTAGAATATTCCTTGGGTAGAATTGAGGTGTTACAGGTGGCATGGCTTGAGTTGCTAACATGGATTAATGTTGATTTTTTCCTTAAAAAACCAACTAGAATTTTTTGTTACATCCAGGATTCGAACCAAACGGCCAACCACTGAACCAACTCCTTTCATTTGTAATAATCTTGCTCCATAAACAATAATTAGAACAAAAATTGAAAACAGAACAAATCCCTAATCTTCCTTCCATCTTCTTCTTCAAATTGAAAGATTTTTCTCTAATCCTCCATGTTCCAATTTTGGTAACACATAAAATCAACACTGTGACACTAAAATCCTCCATCTCCTAAATCAATTCATCCGTAATTACACTACGGCTACGAAATCAATTCCTCTGTAATTTAAAACAAAAATCCCCAATTTGAAAATCCTAAATCTCAGTATATTAGATCTTTATGAAATGAATGTTAATCTGGATTTTCAGATTCATGAGCAAGATCAGTTTATTATATTGAAGGAGGAGAATCAATCATTTCCCACTAGAACATTAAAAGTTCTACGTGAATTGAATTGGGGTTTGAGAAACCCCACTAGAACGATAAAAGTTCTGAACAAAAATTTGAAAACCCCATTTTTTGAGATAAAAATTGAATCTTTTTCTTGTGGGTGTGAGGGATTCAAATTGAATTGGGGTTTGAGAAAATTGTGAATATTTTTCTTGTGGGTGTGAGAGATGAAAATTGAATCTTTTTCTTGTGGGTGTGAGAGATATAAATTGAATCTTTTTCTTGTAGGTTTGAGAAATTTGATGAAAAAACTAAAGAAGAACAAGAACATGGAATAAGAGAAAAGGGTTGGAAGAAAAACTGAAGAAAATTGTTCTTTTGTTGGTGTTGTTACTGTACAAAAGCAATTATGAGAGAGATGAAGCAGTTTACGTTATGGATTCTTGGTGTTTTCTTGATCATAGTTATTCCAGACGAGAACATGTGAGAGAGATGAAGCAGATTTGTTTTGGTTTCTCTCTCTTAGTTAAATGTCTTGTGTTAAGGTCTTTGAGAGAAACATTAACAAAAAAGAGTAGTTAGTCTGGTGGTTGGGGGCTTGGCATTTCATTTCATGTTCATGGGTTCGATTTCTCCTGGAATTAAATTTTTAAGATATATTTCTTATGTTTTCATATGAAGCTAATACACAGTCAACAAAATTAATGCCACCTAGTTAGATTCCAAACGCCCAATCAGCCAAACAAGGGATAAGGGCTACAGAAAACAGAATCTTTATTTTATAAGGGGGGAATCACAAAAAAAAAATACTTCAGGGGGAAAAACCAAAACTCGCCCTGATGGGAGGGGGAATCGTATATTAAACCCATTAATTTTGGAGAAAAGATGATGAAGTTCTGAAAGAAATGATGTTTTTGAGTTTTGTTTATGAAATAAATGATGTTTTTGAATTTTTTTTTTATGAAAGAAATGATGTTTTCGAGTTTGGTTTGGTGGAGAAATAAGAGTATCGTAAATGAAACGTTTGAAGGTAGAACATGAAGTTCGTCTAAGTTGGAAGTTTGTCTATGGTTCTGTTTGGTAAAATTAGCAGTTGGGTGATTAGCTAACTTATAGCTTATAACTTATGATTGATGGCTGATATCTTATAGCATACAGCTGATGACTGATGACAGATAGCTGATAAGCTAATTAAAGTGGTTGGTAAAATTAGCAGTTTAACTAACTGATAAATGTAAAATGACATAAAGAGACATTTCTTAATTAATAATTAAATGCACATTTAAAATAATTAAAATTTATAAGAGTAATAATGGAAGAAAAAATGATAAGATATAAGTTATAAGCTAAAACGCTAAAATAGCGTATAAAAAAAATAGAAGCTATTAAAATAAGCCATAAGTTCGTGATGAAAAGACTGTTATCAAACAAGTCTTTTATTATCTTACGAGCTTATAAGCTATAAGCTATAAGCTCAAAATATGGCTTTCCAAACATAGCCTAAGTTTTAGGTTTCAAGCGGATTACTAATATTAGTGTCTTGAGCATTGATAATCACTGAATGGACGGTCAAGATTTGTTTAATGACAGTGAAGAAACTCAATAAGTGCGCTACATACAACAAAAGTTGTATTAAATAACTATCGTTGTATGTCTTTTAATAAAATATAAAAAATGCAGCAGTAGAACAACAACAACAGCAAGATTTGAACTCACGACAATGCGCTACATATAACAACGGTTGTATTAAACAACCGTTATTGTATGTCTTTTGATAAAATATAAAAAATGCATCTTATCAAAATATATATATATATATATATATAAAATGTAGCAGTAGAATAATAACAACAGCAAAATTCAAACTTATGACCACACAGCACTTTTCACCATGGTTGGAAGTTTCAATCATGATGAAAAGTAGAGTGTGTTTGTATTGGCGATAAACAGAATTAATTCTAGCATAATTGAGTTTGGTAGAATTGATTTTAACAAAATTGAGTATAGCATAATTGATTTATGTTTAGCTACATGTAAAAGTAAGTTGAACAAAAAAATACAGTGTCAAAATCACTTAGAATAAATTTTGCAGGTAGAATCTACAAATTCGAGCTTCAAGTAGAATCAATTTTGGAGGCAGAATCAACTCTACTTTTGATAAAACAAACATCTCAAAATCACCCCGAATCAGTTCTACATCTCTAGACTTGATTCTAGGTCTTGCAAAAGCCAATCCAAACATGCAATTAAATAATGAATTAAATTCTACTCCAATGATACTGACCGACATCCATGTAAGAAAGTTTCGTATTAAAGAAGTTTTTAAAATGGTATTAGTATATCTTTCGATTTTCAAAACGACCTAATCATATTAATTTTGATATATCAAATTTTAAAAGATGGCCTTTGAACTCTAACGCATAACAGACTATATTTGACATAAAAGAAAACCATAGAATAGCATGGAAACTTGGCTTTTTATTTATTCTCTCTCCACCAAAGGTACATTACTCTGGTTATTTTTCACAAGTAACAAAGGCATCTAAGCCTTACTTTTCTTATTCATTATTATTCATACATTTGGTGCCAAAATTAAGCAGCAGCTCTGTTCTCATCAGATTCACGAGGTGGAACTAAAAATTTGAAGGGATTGTTGGACTTGAGCTGCCTTGCCTCATTCCTCTCCAAATTGAATGTCGCTGCAACCACATCCACCGGCATACTATTTATAGCTGATGATGTCCCTGCAAGTCTTGAAATAGCAGCTCTATCATTGGTCTTGAATGCTACATATGTGAACCTCTCGCTTACTGACTTAGCAGCCACTGCATAGTTTTGTGGCACTGTCAATGCACGACCGGCTTCTAGCTCTCCATCGAACACAGTGTTGCCATTGCAGTTCACAACTTGTAGCCTTGCACGTCCCTTCAATGCGTATAGTACGCTGTTTGCGTTGAGGTTGTAGTGAGGCACAAACATAGCATTCTGTATCAAGATTGTTTGACATTAAATTAAGTCATGGAAAACAAATTAAAAGTAATAAAAGAGAAAAAAAAGAAAGAAAGAGAAATGATAGTACTCTGCGGAGAGATCCATGTTCAGCACTGAGTCTGAGCCACCTGAGAACTGGGAGGTCAAGGCTGGTAACAGTTTTGATTCTACCAGCTTGAGGATTGTAGATGTCTGGTGATGAAGATGAACCAATATTCATACGAAGTTTGGCAGTGCAAACGGTTTCCTCAAGCCCATTGTCTCCATGCCTTCTGCTTCCACCCTTTTGGCTGTCTTCCTCTTCGTCTCTTCTGCTTTTATGATGACTTGGCTGCCTCTCTTCCTTTTCATCTTCGTCTTCTTCTTGTCTGCTGCCTCTGTGGTGGTGAACTTGCCTCTCCGGTGGGGTTATGATGCTGAGACCACCCTTCACTTTGACAATGGCTCCTTTCTCTTCATCTTCGTTCCTGCCTTGAAGTCTGTCCACTATATGCCTGTTCACGTTGAAAGCATCTTCCAAGAAATCTCTCTTGAAGCCACTCAAAATGTTGTTGCCTTCATTTTCTTGTTCTTGCTTTCCTCCTTGTTGATGCTGGTATCGTAGAAATTCTTGCTCATGGTTCCCAGCAAGATAGAATCTCTGTCAAACATATTTTTAGTTAAAATCAAATAATTGCCAATCAACGTTGCTTTTTGGAACTATAGATTATCATGTAAAGGAGTATATTATTATATGGGAAGTTTTATTTTGCTCAGTGCTCACCCTAGGCATCTGATCAAGCTGGTTTTGGGAGCTTCTAGTGTCAGTAAGAGAGACGGCAATAACTGGAGTATCTTGGTCATTGTACATCCAAAATACAATACCAGTAGGAACTGCAATGATATCACCCTCTCTGAATCGGTTAACCTTTTGGTGACTGTCTCTGTACCTGCGTCTCTCTCCTCGTTCAGGTTCTTGCGGCTCTTCAAAGGTCTCAGGACAACCGGGGAATACCATGCCAAAATATCCATTACCTGTAATTTGTATAGTAGAACACTAATTAATTAGTACTGTATCACTAATATGTAAAGAATGTAAATAAAGAGGTTTAAAGAATACCAAAGTAACAAACCTTGTTGGATGTAAATTTCTTGGGGAGCATTGGAATAGTAAGGTCTGCGAAGGGCATTGCGTTGAAGGGTAGCACGAGAGAGGGCCACACCTGCACATCGGAATTGCCTGTTGTTAGGATTCCAAGTCTCAATGAGTCCACCTTCCGACTCTATACGGTTATTCGGCTGGAGGGCATTGAGGCGTTCCAGCTGACATTCATTTTGTTGAGACTGTTCTCTGTGAGCAAAACAGCTAGTGAAAAGTAGAAAACAGAGTGAAAGAGAGAGTGCAAGAAACTTAGCCATGATGGCAGATACTTAGAGAATGTTGGTTGTGATGCGGAGAACCTTAATGAGAAGTGGTAATTTATAGGAAGGAGAAGGCGGTGAAGGTTGGACACGTCATAGAAACTGTGGTGATGAAAATTAGACATTCTGCAGCTTGCATGGCTATGGAAGCATTATGCTTTACACCTAAGTATGATAAAGCAGGTGGCTTCATCATCTCCATTACCAAACAAAGAGCATACTTGTTACCATTCTTATAGCTCAAATCGGTGGTAGGGGGGACCATTGCTTTACTTCTTTTCTTCCATGATTCTTTCTTTACATATTCTGTATTACAAAGATTTATGAAGAATACGATTTCAATTAGTAGTTACGATCTCGGTTACCAAAGCAATTAATCCATGAAACTAAGGTGTTACGGTATCGGTTACCAAATAACTAATCCTTGAAATTAAAGTGTTATTATATAGTGTTTGAAAAACATGATTATGAACTTCATATTGGTATAGTACCTTACAAATGTTAATTTTTCAGCAACCTGTTTGTTTACTGAGATATCTTACTTTTATATCTAAAATGAGAGATTACTCTAAAGAAGTAAAATATTATGAAGTATGAACTTTTAGCTATTAAAAGTTTATATAAAATACCATTTGAAGGATCAAATTAAGCATTACTTTGATATATTATACTTGATTTCATTTTATTACAAATAAATTTATGAAAATACCTAGATTATTCTCTAGTCCCCATTTTTCCTAGTACATAACTAAGCACAAACAAAACAAAATAATACTAGCTATATAACTTATAAACTAAATGTTTTATAAATCAAACAATTACATTAGGGCAACTAATATCAAAGTTCCAAATCTGGAATGATCAAGAGCACAATTTTGTTCAGCTGTATACTACTGAAGATAAAAGAAAAATACGGTAACAACTCACAAATTCGGTGCCATGCGTGGAGAGGAAAATACATCTGCATGAAATTCAAGTAAGCTTGAAAAATTCAGCAGCAATGCAAGAGAGTGTAGAAATAGATATTCGAATAGATTAAACCCATGCTTCAATTCTGAATTTGTAAACTTAAAGATATCGCTAGCCCCGCTAATTTAAATTGTGTTTTTTGTGATTCATGAGGAAGAGAGGGATCATATGTTCTTTTAATGCATAGTGATAAAGTTAGTTTGGAAAGAAATTGCTTCGTGGGTGAGTTTTTCGGGTTGGATTGAGGAAGAGTGTATCCTGTTTTTTGTGGAATGGCATTCGATGAGCCGTGTTAAAAAGATTAAAAGCAATAAATTGGGGGTGTTTTGGTTAGCCACGACTTGGATAATTTGGTTAACAAGGAATGATTTTTGTTTTAGGAATGAAGTGTGGAACATAAATAATATGGTTTGGAGCATTAAATTTTTGGTTTGGAGGTGGTCTTCATATGGCAATATTACTCATTCCAATTGTTTTACGATTTCTACAAAGACCCTTTGTCTATTATGTCGTAATTGTAATTGGTTGTAATATTGTGTAAACCATATGCATTGAGGACATATATGTTGTACTTGGTTGATACGACCATATTTGTGGACAAGAGTTCCTATTACGTGGATGTGGCTTACCTCAGATACTTCGCTGACTTGGAGTGGATTCATGAGTATAATTGGGGAACCGCTTATTTGTTCTACCCGTACCCCAAGTTAGCTAAAGGTTTTCTTTGGAAGTCCAAATAGGTGACAGTTAGTTGCACGCTGCACGCTGTTGACGATATTATATTTGCATCCTTTACTATTTTTGTACCATTTTCATAACACATGTTCTACCCATTTTCAGGCGTTACTAATAATTAATTTGTACCATTTTCCAGCAGGGAGCCTCATGCACTTCCCACACATCTCCGCATGTTCATATGTTGATCACTATACTAAAGATATGCCACGTGCTTGTGCATTCGTCCCACTTAGAGATAATCATTCGACCGAGCCCTTCAATGTGTATCTTGAACGCACAACAGAAGATGATATATGCTTCCATGCGTACGACCTTCATCGTTAGACACATCTCTTGGATGACATATCCTTCTACTCTAGATGAATGACTTGTGGGTGACGTATGATGTATCCACATATGTCTGAGTAAGTCATGCGTCAGTTCGAATATATGTAGTTTTTTCCAAGAGATTCCTTTGAAAATGCTCTTCCTACTGTGGTCCGCAGAGATGTATATGCCATGTATGATGATTTTCTTAATCATAAGGTATCGGCTGAATCACAAGGTACCATAACTCCTAGTAACTAGAGTTGTGCATACGACTACGTCCAATGGTATTTTAAAGTATCACATTCTTATATGATAGCGGATGCTGAGGAAGAACCGCCTAGGTCAGCTCATCAGAAGATATTAGAGGAGGAACATGCTAGGGTAGCTCATGTTGTTGATGTGTTGCATGTATGTCATCGTGTTATGGATATTGCACGAAAGGGTATAGATAAAGGAGACTTTCCCAAAGTAACTTCTTGGAGGACCATTATAGAAGTCATTTTTATTGACACACGGATGACATTATAATATAGGAGGCGACGAAGAAACAAGGGAATCTGATATACGCAATAGTATTAAATTTGTATTAGGGATAATAGATAGTATTATCGTTTGTTATTTTGACTATATTATGGATAATATTATTATTTATAAATGGCATTTTCGTCTTATTACATCAGTGTTTGATTTAATTGAGTTTTTTTATGGTTGTATAGTTATAAGACATCGTCTTTTACATTGGTGTTTAGAAAATTGTCAAAATTTACTATTCGAAAATGTATATTTGATACGGAGATTAATTATGTAAAAAAAGTGAGTGCTTCGGTTAGAAATGGTTTGAATTAGTTAAAAATGGTTTTAGAGTAAATTGTGAAATGCATCTCCGTACTAATTTCTAGCAAAAATATAGGTGTAACTATTTGCATATGAACTAGATAAGAATAAGTGCATCCAAAAATACATTAGATTCGTAGATATATTTTTGGATTTTCATAATCAGCACCTAAGGTGGAAAAATCAATCTCCAAAATCTAAACCTATAAATATCTATCCTCTAATCACTTATTATAAAATTAAGAGAAAATGGGTCATGCACTAACAGTGTAAAATAATTTTACACTGTCAACCAATCACAACCATGTATCTGATTTCTCTACACTTTTATTTTAAAAAAATTTAATAACATGACATACTTCTTGTTTTCTATTGGATGACAGTGTAAAACTAATTTACACTGTTAGCGCATATCCATTAAACCCTAAAATTAATAATAATTATAGAATAAAATAAATTTAAATTATGAATTAAATTCTATTCCAATGATACTGACAGACATCCCGGCAGGAAAACTTCGTATCAAAAAAAGTTTTTAAAAAAGGTATTAGTATATCTATCGATTTTCAAAACGACCTAACCATATTAATTTTTGGTGAACACTCCGGTACCCTTATTTTATTTTTAAATAGATTAAAATTAAAATACAATTTGCACTAAAGGTACTGGTACCTAACTTAAACTCATGGGTACCAAAGAATTTACCTTAATTTTTTAATATGCAATTTTAAAAGATGGCCTTTAAACTCTAATGCAGAACACACTATATTTGACATAAAAGAAAACCATAGAATAGCATGGAATTTTAGCTTTTTATTTATTCTCCTTCCGCCAAAGATACATTACTCTGGTTATTTTAAACAAGTAACAAAGGCATCGAAGCCTTAGTTTTCTTATTCATTATTATTCATACATTTGGTGCCAAATTTAAGCAGCAGCTCTGTTCTGAGACTCACGTGGTGGAACTAGAAATTTGAAGGGATTGTTGGACTTGAGCTGCCTTGCTTCATTCCTCTCCAAGTTGAATGTCGCTGCAACCACATCCAACGGCATACTATTTATAGCTGATGATGTCCCTGCAAGCCTTGAAATAGCAGCTCTATCATTGGTCTTGAATGCTACATATGTGAACCTCTCGCTTACTGACTTAGCAGCCACTGCATAGTTTTGTGGCACTGTCAATGCACGACCGGCTTCTAGCTCCCCATCAAACACAGTGTTGCCATTGCAGTTCACAACTTGTAGCCTTGCACGTCCCTTCAATGCGTATAATATGCTGTTTGCGTTGAGGTTGTAGTGAGGCACGAACATAGCATTCTGTATCAAGATTGTTTGACATAAAATTAAGTCATGCAAAACAAATTAAAAGTAATAAAAGAGAAAAAAAGAAAGAAAGAGAAATGATAGTACTTTGCGGAGAGATCCATGCTCAGCACTGAGTTTGAGCCACCTGAGAACTGGAAGGTCAAGGCTTGTAATAGTTTTGATTCTACCAGCTTGAGGATTGTAGATGTCTGGTGATGAAGATGAACCAATATTCATACGAAGTTTGGCAGTGCAAACGGTATCCTCAAGCCCGTTGTCTCCATGGCTTCTGCTTTCACCTTTTTTGCTGTCTTCCTCTTCGTCTCTTTTGCTTTTATGATGACTTGGCTGTCTCTCTTCCTTTTCATCTTCGTCTTCTTCTTGTCTGCTGCCTCTCTGGTGGTGCGCTTGCCTCTCTGGTGGGGTTATGATGCTGAGACCACCTTTCACTTTGACAATGGCTCCCTTCTCTTCATCTTCGTTCCTGCCTTGAAGTCTGTCTACTATATGCCTGTTCACATTGAAAGCATCTTCCAAGAAATCCCTCTTGAAGCCACTGAAAATGTTGTTGCCTTCATTTTCTTGTTCTTCTTTTCCTCCTTGTTGATGCTGGTATCGTAGAAACTCTTGCTCAAAGTTCCCAGCAAGATAGAATCTCTGTCAAACATATTTTTAGTTAAAATCAAACAATTACGTTACTGTTTTGGATATTAAATTACCATGCAATATCTATTATATGGGAAGTTTAATTATGCTCAGTGCTCACCCTAGGCGTCTGATCAAGCTGGTTATTGGAGCTACCCGTATCGGTAAGGGAAATGGCAATAACTGGAGTATCTTGGTCATTGTACATCCAAAATACAATACCAGTAGGAACTGCAATGATATCACCCTCTCTGAATCGGTTAACCTTTTGGTGGCTGTCTCTATATCTGCGTCCCTCTCTTTGTTCAGATTCCCGTGGCTCCTCATAGGTCTCAGGACAACCAGGGAATACCATGCCAAAATATCCATTACCTATAATTGGTATAGTAAACACTAATTAGTAATGTATCACTAATATGTATAGAATGTAAATAAAGTGTAAGGGTTTCCAAAATTGAAGATTTGATAGATTGATAATTGATAATTGATATTGAATTAAAAGTAAAAGTGATAGATGATAACCTAATTATAATTAGTGTTCTCAGTACAAAAGAAGCATTAAGGAAAAGATAGAAGAAGATTAAGTCTAAGACTTAATCATTACTCTACAAGAGAGTACCAAAGAGAGAGAGGAGAGACTTCATCAATTTTCTTCTCCACCACTAATGATCATCATTTCCTATTTATGCACAACCCAAACTTCCTTGATTATAAGATCACTAGCCACAAGTCCATTTGCTTCAACCAATTATATTATGCCAAGTGTATTTCCTCATATGCCATTTTCAATCATTACATTACTTCCCCCATTAAAATCAACCTTGTCCTCAAGGTTGTGATTTAAACAAGCCTTCATAAAGCCAATTGCAAATTTTAAGGTTGCATCTAAAATCAAGTTTACCTTGCCAAGAAATAATTAAAATATCCCTGGATCCCACGGTTTGAATTGTGTAGACTTAAACAAAGCACCACTAGAATTCCATTGTTGTCCCATTTGCATATGTTTTGTTGCATTATCTTGAAAGATAATGTATTGTTGCCCAATGGATACATATGGGAGTGTAGATGAAACTGCAGACCCAAGAACATAATCATAACAAAATCTTGGCAACCACGAGTTGTTGGACAGCAAAGAAAATATGGGGTGCTTGATAGAGCTTGACACTACATTCACAAGATAAGCATAATGTTGTTCAAGAGTGAATACTGTGCTGATAAACAAATGGATATGATAGTTATGTTCAAGAGCACCACTCCAAGCACTCCATATGCCTAAAGCACCCTTAAGGCTTGATGATGTCTTTCTACTGATAATTTGTTTGGCCAATTTACTTTGGTATTGTTTCCAATATTTCAATTGCCAATGAGTCTTAACACAAGCATCAGACCACTCAACCCTTTTCCATTCATGCAAAAACATAAGCTTAAAACCATTCAAACACTTGCAAATTGGGGCACCTTTGATGTTTCCAAGGCTATAAGCACTAGTAAGGTCATAATCATCCCAAAGATTTCCTTGGTTATTGAGTGCATAGAACCAACTAGACTGATGAGAATTCCATGAGAAGCTGGAATTCAAGACAGATTGACTAAGCACAAACATTAAGCAAGAGAGGAAGCTTCTTTTCTTAGATATCAACACACGGGAAACATAGCCACAACCAATAATACGTCTCAAATGATCATAAACTGCATATATAAATGGAATAGCCCCAACAACATAACATTTAGAAATAAATGCATATGATAGAAAATCCATTAAAAACTGTATAGTCAGATTAGATTCTTCTTCCACATCCTCAACCATTAAATCTTTGATGTTTGGTACATTTTCATTGAACAAGTGTTGATGCCAACTCTCTGTCTTAAATTGCAAACACATGAAAGCCAAAAGATGCTCATTTAAGTTGACATTGAACTGTGATGGTATGATCTTAGGGATGAAGAGCTGAGTCGAGTCTGTCATCCCTCTTGCATCCTTAATGTGGTAGCCGTGATATTGCGGTTTCTTTGGTGGTCGATTTAGGTTCAACTCGGAGATTGCACTATCATTCTGTACCAAAAATGCAATGTCTTTTGTGCCCAGTATCAAGCTTTCAAAAGTGTTATAAGAAAATAGAACACTGTCAAAAGTGAGGTTTAGGTTCATAAATTGAAATAGAGCAACATTACAAAAGAAGGTGGTTCGCATGGGCATTTCAGCAAACAGATGGTAGGTGTGGGGTAAAAACGTATGGTCATCTGATGCCCTTATTCCAAAATCAACGACTGGAGCAATTGGACAACCAAATTGAGATGAGGTTCCAATTAATACCTCGTGATCAAGTTGAAAACAGTCATAAGTGTTGATTTCAATGGTCTGTAATGGTGAGTTGAGTGATATTGGGTAAACCGAGTCGTGTAGCCATGGTGGTGCTAGCGGCGGTGGCGGAAGGGGAACTATGTTTGGTGGATCTGATAGATGAATAAAAGGCTTGAAACCCCCCTGGGAGATTATAATTGGAGAGCTTTCTCGTTTGTTGTCCATATCGAGTGGTGTCTCCTTGCCACAATAATCACGTTTAACAACGGAATCAACGATCAGACGCTCAAAATGGAATGAGTCTGCAAAAGTAGATTTCACATCAGATTTGCGATCATCTAACGGTTGCGGCTTCTCGATAAACTTGTTTGTTGTTGCGGTTGGTAGATCTACTATCCCACCGTTGAAATCAATTGAAGGAGAAACTGATGTCATGATTAAATTCTTCACCTGGACAGATTCATCGGTGACTGAATGTTCATCAATTCCATCCACGGACGGAAGAATTTCAGCCAAATTCGGAACCGCATCGCTCGTTAATTCGGTAGCTTCCATCTCCTCTTGCAGCAACTTGAGAATTCTTGCACACGACTCTCGGATTTCGCGTGCAGTTTCAGCCATATGTGAATTGTGTTCTTGATTCGATTCAGCCATTGAAGATATGAAGTGAGATGAACATGACTGTGCCGGAGCTTTTTCAATTGAGTTCTGAACACCATGGGAAGAGCTTCCGGAGAAGTATTTGTGTCGCAGGTCAAATTTGGCTTCAATTCGGTCCCATGCGGTATATCCCGGACCGTCCAGATACGCCAATTTTGCCCATTCAGCATTATACTCGGCTTCTATTTTGTTCCAATGAGCTCCTACTGATGTAGCCCATGCCATGGTGACAATGAAAGCACCAATGTAAGGGTTTCCAAAATTGAAGATTTGATAGATTGATAATTGATAATTGATATTGAATTAAAAGTAAAAGTGATAGATGATAACCTAATTATAATTAGTGTTCTCAGTACAAAAGAAGCATTAAGGAAAAGATAGAAGAAGATTAAGTCTAAGACTTAATCATTACTCTACAAGAGAGTACCAAAGAGAGAGAGGAGAGACTTCATCAATTTTCTTCTCCACCACTAATGATCATCATTTCCTATTTATGCACAACCCAAACTTCCTTGATTATAAGATCACTAGCCACAAGTCCATTTGCTTCAACCAATTATATTATGCCAAGTGTATTTCCTCATATGCCATTTTCAATCATTACATAAAGAGGTTTAAAGAATATCAAAGTAACAAACCTTGTTGGATGTAAATTTCTTGGGGAGCATTGGAATAGTAAGGTCTGCGAAGGGCATTGCGTTGAAGTGTAGCACGAGAGAGGGCCACACCTGCACATCGGAATTGCCTGTTGTTAGGATTCCAAGTCTCAATGAGTCCACCTTCCGACTCTATACGGTTATCAGGTTCGAGGGCATTGAGGCGTTCCAGCTGACACTCATTTTGTTGTGGCTGTTCTCTCAGAGCGAAACAGCCTCCCAAAAGTAGAAAACAGAATGAAAGAGAAAGTGCAAGAAGCTTAGCCATGATGACAGATACTTAGAGAATGTTGGTTGTGATGCGGAGAACCTTAGTGAGAAGTGGTAATTTATAGGAAGGAGAAGGCGGTGAAGGTTGCACACGTCATAGAAACTGTGGTGCTGAGAATTAGACATTCTGCAGCTTGCATGGCTATGGAAGCATTATGCTTTACACCTAAGTATGATAGAGCAGGTCAGGTGGCTTCATCATCTCCATTACCAAACCAAGTGCATACTTGTTGCCATTCTTATAGCTGAAATCGGTGGTGGGGGGACCATTGCTTTACTTCTTTTCTTCCTTGCCTCTTTCCTTCATATTATGCACTGCAAAGCTTTATGAAGAATCAACTTTCAATTAGTAGTTACAATCTCGGTTACCGAAGCAATTAATCCATGAAACTAAGGTGTTACGGTATCGGTTACCAAATAACTAATCCTTGAAATTAAAGTGTTACTATATAGTGTTTGAAAAACATGATTATGAACTTCATATTGGTATAGTACCTTACAAATGTGAATTTTTCATCAACCTGTTTCTTTACTGAGATATCTTACTTTTATATCTAAAATGAGAGATTACTCTAAAGAAGTAAAATTCTACGAAGTATGAACTTTTAGCTATTAATTTGATGGTAAAAAAACCTCTTAAAAGTTTATGTAAAATACCATTTGAAGGATCAAATTAAGCATTCCTTTGGTATATTATACTTGATTTCATTTTATTACAAATAAATTTATGAAAATACCTAGATTATTCTTTAGTCCCCATTTTTCCTAGTACATAACTAAGCACAAACAAAACAAAATAATAATAGGTATATAACTTATAAACTAGATGTTTTATAAATCAAACAATTACATTAGGGCAACAATATCAAAGTTCCAAATCTGGAATGATCAAGCGCACAATTTTGTTCTGCTCTATACTACTGAAGATAAAAGAAAAATACGGTAACAACTCACAAATTCGGTGCCATGCATGGAGAGGAAAATACATTTGCATGAAATTCAAGTAAGCTTGAAAAATTCAGCAGCAATGCAAGCGAGTGTAGAAATAGATATTCGAATAGATTAAACCCATGCTTCAATCCTGAATTCGTAAACTTAAAGAAACCGCTAGCCCCTAAGTGAGGATACCAACTGACATGGAAAGAGAAAAATTGGCGGGAAAATAGTGGAGACTATATGTTTTACCTCAGGGCATTTGAATTTAATTTTCTCACGGTCGATGTTCTCAAAAATTCTGGAGTGTTCGATTAGCTTAAGTCAGCACAAGTTAATAGCTCTTTTTAAAATACAAATTAAACCAATTCCTATCATATTATAATAGGATGATAATCATATATATACAGAATTTAAAAAACTTAAATATTTATAAAAATGTTAAATAACATAAAACTATTTTGATCACAGTTCCTTTTGTTTTAGTCCTACTTTTTCTAGGGAGAAAATAGAGATCAGTCGTTGATTATTCAAACCAAAGATTGAGTCAAACCAAAAGGCCCCGAAATGCTTTACATTCCCTTCACTGAAGTGAGTTGTAGTATCAGACCAATTTATTTCTTTTTATATAGAAAGACAACACAACTTCTGCAAATGATCTACAATAATATAGTTTCTAAAGAAAAGGAAGAATCACAAACCCTTCTACCCAATTCTGTATCATAGATCAGGTTTTGTTAATGCTTGCGATGAAATGTATCAAGCATTATCAAATAGATGCGGTATTAGACTTGAGGATAGGCTCACCGTTCTTCTCTTTTGTGCTATCCACATTTTTGGTTTCAACATGATCATACACCGCGGTTGCATTGACACTACCTTCAAGAGTGTTTGAGTTTTGGGGCAGCTTTTGATCAAGATTCTGAGCAGCTTCTGCCTCTTCAGATTTGTCACCTTCATGTCTTTCATTGAGGTTTTGAACAGCTTCCGCATCATTCTTGGCAGAGTCAGCATTTTGTGTTTGTTGTTCCCCTAAACTTTGAGAAGCTTCCAACTCCTCATACTTAGAAACCAACTGCTGCAGCTCATCATTGAGATATAAAGCCTCAAAAAGTGTTTCTTAACAATAAACTAACCCATCAAGAAAGAATTGAAGTTATATTATCTATAGGACAGAACATGATTCATCACAAGAACAGGACAGGACATAATGATATCATTAAGTTCATATAATTGATCCCACCTAATGGGAGAAAAAAAATTGTTTATTATTGTTACCGTTGTTGTAGTTGTCGTCAAAAAAACAAATAATGCCTTGCCTTGTGATGTGAAGTGGTACTGATTCTCAAGTAATAATAATACTATGAATACATCCAAGAAAACTTAAAAACAACAAAAATTAGTAGAGTTGCGTATGCAATGATTTGCCAATTGCCATGTCAGAATAAGCCCAACAGAAATCCCTGTAGGAAATTTTACTGGATGAAGGATACTCTAATACTTAAATATAAAGGAAAACCAAAAAAGCAAAAAATTTATGCGTTTTTGCTTTGTTTTCATGATTTCAGTCAATAAAAAGTTCATACAGCGAATCGAGACAATAAAGGGCCAAAGACCGCACAAATGACCATTTTCAATACAAAAATTCAGAGATAAACACGACCAAACCGCGTCCCATGACACGTGTCATGTTCTCCCCAAAGACCCATCTCCATACAAGCCACTAGAGGCTAACACAGTCAGCCTGTGTTCCCTGACACGACCTGCCCATGTTAGTTGACACTGCCTATGTCAGCACTCATGGCAGTTACGAACTTTGAGCATTGGATGCCTTTTTGTGATTATTTAGAGCTTGTAACTCTCATTTTCTCTTTGAATAATGTTAAATACTCAAACAAGAAATTAGTGCATGTAACTAGTATCCTAGTTCTTGAATTACTATAAAAAGAGGCTTAGGCATCAAACAAAAGGGGGAGAAATCTAAGGGTGACACTTAGGTACTATCCATCACTTCTTAATAGAATAATTTGTTTTTTTGTTATTTCTTAAGTTCTTGTTATTTGCTTAGTTACTTTGTAACTCAAAGCTCTTGTTTTATATATTTTAATTGTTCTACTTTCATCTTGTTATTACTTTGTTTAATTACTTTTCTTATAATGTCTTATATCTTTGTTGTAATTTATCTTACCATGAGTGAGTAAAATCATAGGGACTAGGGGTGCTCGCGGTGCGATTTGGGCGGTTTTGACGAAAAAAATCATCCGAACCGCAAGAAAAAAAATAGTGCGGTTTGGTTTGGTTCGGTTGGCTTTTAAAAAAAATCCGAACCAAACCAAACCAAACTAATGCGGTTTGGTTCGGTTCGGTTGGTTCGGTTTTTTACAAATATTTTATTGAGCCATACGTACACATATAGATGATAACATAATTTTGTATTTATACATTCATACACTATCAAATAACAACAAAACTCGTCATATTTTGACAACAATTTTCCATTTAATATGTAAAAATTAAATTAGACAAAAGTGGAATGTTAAACATAAAATAATAGCATAAAACAATATAAAAATTATTATAACGAAAAAAAATAGAAGAGACGAAAGATTAGGGAAAGTGAAAAAGAAAAAAAGTGTTGAGAGATTAGAGAAGAAGATATGCGATAAAAACGAAACTGAAATACGGAACATTTACATAAAAATGAGAAGGTGAAAAAGAAAGAATATAAGAGAGTAGAGATTATAGAAGAAGAGAGAAGATGTATGTGGCAAAGAAGGTGCGATAATGTTATTAGAGATTTTAGAAGATCGGGACTGAAATTATATGTGTAAGGATGAGAAAATTGTTCGTAATCATAATGCTAATGAATAATAAGTTTAAGTTTAGGTTGGATGTGAGTTAGTAAAATTTAGGTTGTAACATAGTGCGGTTTGATTCGGTTTGGTTCGGTTTACAAAATACAAACCGCAAACCGAACCGAACCGTGCGGTTTTGTAAAAACTGACCCAAACTAATCCGAACCAAATGCGGTTTTTTGCGGTTTCGATTTGGTTTGGTTTGGTTTGCGGTTTTCTATTGGGTTGGTTTGGTTTTGATCACCCCTAATAGGGACTAGGGGATTATGTAAGTCCATCTTATGATGAACTTGTACTAGTTTATGTTTTTATAATTATGAGAAAGTTTAAAGGCAATAGTTATTTTATAAATTGAGTTCTTATTACACGCTTATGATTAAGACACCATCACTACTATGGTCTGCTGAGATGAAGAGGCTATGTATGATTATTTTATTAATCATCTGGTACCAGCTGAATCACAAGGTACCGTATCTCCTAGCGACTAGAGTTATGCATATGGCTACGTCCAGTTGTATTTCAGAGTATGTTAAAAGGGTAAGTATTTCCTTTATCGTTTCCACAGGGATTAGTGCGATACTACCGCCTTTCTAAAGTTAAATGTATTTTGAGCTAAGGTTTTGTAAGAGTTTGGTGACATGATATTTAGTTTAGATTGCATAACAAGTAAACAAAGATAGTAAACTAGGGTATAAAAACAATTTGAGAAAACTGTGTCAAGATTAGCTTTCATTAGTTTGTTTCATACGTACTCGATTAACCATGCATATGAACTTATCAATGATTAATACAATTATGTATCCTCTTCGATACCGTTTATCTCTAAAGCAATATCGTGAATATTATCATATTAACTATTAGATGATCTCTCATGCCAACAATCAACATGATAATCTTAAAAGCTTGATACAAGTGATTATCAACTCACAAATCTATCTCTAGAGTTTGTTTATTGATAGATGAATATCTTTTAGGTCAAGGTTTGAAACATATCTCTTAATAGTGACTCAAAACAACAAATAGAACATAAATAACAAGATATTCACCATATATTAATCATCAATCAAGTTCATACACAAAAGATTAAAAGAAATACATATTTACAAACTAACTACCTCTAATCTTGACACAAAAAGGTGTTTAGCTCTCCATAGCCATGGAAGCTTCAACAACAAGAAACATGACAAGATTTGCTAGCATTAAACTCAAAGAAGATGAAGATGGATGCTTGAAAAATCTTGAGTTTCTCTTGGTTTTCTTTGTATTTCTCTTCTCCCTTGCCCTAGGTTGTTGTTCTCCAAAAGTATATGATACAAAACTAGATAAGATCATAAAAATATCTACCCCAAGTGCCTAAATTACAAGTGGTTAAAAAGTAGCTCCGCTAAGCGGGCTAGGTCCGCTTAGCGGACTACTCAAAATATCTGAAAACTAAACAGAGTCTGCTAAGCGGACACAAAATTTTGGTTCGCTTTTGTTTTACGTTGTATGAAGCGCGCTTGAAGCTGGCTAGTGAATTGAAAATATTCATTAAGCACGCTGGAGCTCCGCTTAGCGGACTTGCTGATACACATAACTTCTTCCTTTTTCTTCCAAGCCTCCTTCTAAGCTCATTCCTTCCACACTTTCCATACTACTCTTGCCAAAAGATTAAATACCTATAAAATATAAAGAAAAGTCATAAATCTTACTATTTACAGTCAAAACAAAATCTTATTTATTTACCAAAGTATCATGCCAAAATGAATCAAAACTTGGAAAAAGAGTTGAGAAATACCACAAAATCTATGAACAAAATAGGTACAAATTGGATTCTAACTGAGTGTCACATCCTTATATGACAGCGGATTCTGAGGAAGAGCCGCCTAGGTAAGCTCATCAGAAGTTATTTGAGGAGGAGCATGCCAGGGAAGCTCATGCTATTGATGTGTTGCTTGTATGTCATCATGTTATGAATATTAAGCGAGAGGGTATAGATAGAGGAGACATCCTGGAAGCCATTTTTTGGAGGACCATTATAGATGTCATTCTTATAGAGACACGGCCGACATTGTAGTACAGGAGGCGGCGAAGAAACAAGGGAATCTGATATACGCAATAGCATTGTATTTGTATTAGGGATGATGGATAACATTATCGTTTGTTCATTACTACAAAAAACACATACAACAGCGGACGTGAAAAACCCATAATAATGATTGAACAATCGTTGTTAGGAAGGGTGTGATTTTAAGTGGGTTATTTACAATCATGATCTATTTCTCGTGGTAGTAAATTGGATAGCACACTACATAAAATCACAGTTATATTAAACAACCGTTATTGTATGTCTTTTAATTAAATTATTACAAAAAACGGCATTAGAACAACAACAACAACAAAAACAAAAACATTAACAAGAACAATAACAACAAGAACAACAACAATAAGAAGAAGAAGAAGAAGAAGAAGAACAACAACAACAACAACAATAAGAATAACAATAATAACAACAATAACGATAATAACAAAAAAAACTACAACAACTAACATTGCTAACTTGAATCCATACTTTTCTTGATTCATTCAAGTTGGAGAAGAGATGGTGAAGTTCTGAAAGAAATGATGTTTTTGAGTTTTGTTTACGAAAGAAATGATGTTTTCGAGTTTTGTTTATGAAAAAAATGATGTTTTCGAGTTTTGTTTGGTGGAGAAATAAGAGTATCGTAAATGAAAGATGACGTTTGAAGGTAGAATATGAAGTTCATCTAAGTTGAAAGTTCGTCATTGGTTTTGTTTGGTAAAATTAGTAGTTGGGTGATTAGCTAACTTATAGCTTATAACTTATGGTTGATGACTGATATCTTATAGCTGACAGCTGATGACAGATACCTGATAAGCTAATTAAAGTGTTTAGTAAAATTAGCGGTTTAACTAGCTGATAAATGTAAAATGACATAAAGAAACATTTTCTTATTAATAATTAAATGCACATTTAAAATAATTAAAATTTATAAGAGTATTAAGGGAAGAAAAAATGATAAGATATAAGTTATAAGCTAAAACGCTAAAATAACGTATAAAAAAATATAGAAGCTAATAAAGTAAGCCATAAATTCGTGATGAAAAGATTGTTATCAAACAAGTCTTCTATTATCTTACGAGCGTATAAGCTATAAGCTATAAGCTCAAAATATGATTTTTCAAACATAGCCTAAGTTTTAGGTTTCACGCGGATCACTAATAGTAGTGTCTTGAGCGTTGATAATCACTAAATGGAGGGTCAAGATTTGTTTAATGATTGTGAAGAAACTCAATAAGTGCGCTACATACAAGAAAAGTTGTATTAAATAACTGTCGTTGTATGTCTTTTAATAAAATATAAAAAATGCAGCAGTAGAACAACAACCACAACAGCAAAGTTTGAACTCATGACAATGCACTACATAAAACAACGGTTGTATTAAACAACCGTTCTTGTATGTCTTTTGATAAAATATAAAAAATGCATCTTATCAAAAAATATATATAAAAAATGCAGCAGTGGAATAATAACAACAGCAAAATTCAAACTCATGACCACAAGGCACTTTTCACCATGGTTGGAAGTTCCAATCATGATGAAAAGTAGACTTAAAAATGAAAATAAAAGAAAAGCGCCTAATTAAATAGATTCTATCACAGTGGATCTTTTGGCCGTAGTGAAATAATTTTCGGTAGCGTTACGAAAGGTACTTTTGTAGTAGTGGTTATTTTGTTATTTTGATTATATTATGGATAATATTGTCATTTATAAATGGCATTTTCATCTTATTATTACATTAGTGTTTTGGCTTAATTGATATATTTATTTTTTTTATGATTGAATAGTTATAATATATGGTATTTTACATTAGTGTTTTGAGATTTATCAAAATTTATTAAGTATAGGGTGAATACGGAAGTGTATATCTGTATTTAATATGGAAATGCATCTCCGAATTAATTACGTAAAAAATGTGTGTGCTTCGGTTAGAAATGGTTTGGGTGCATATAGGGTGAAATCATAAATGCTTTTCCGGATTAATTTCTAACAAAAATAGAGGTGTAACTCATTTACACATAAATTTGGTATAAAGGAATGCGTCTAAAAATACACTTCCAAATTCGTAAATACATTTTCGGATTTTCATAATATACTTCTCCACCATATAAGGTGGAAAATCAATCCTCAAAATCTAAACCGATAAATATCTATCCTCCAATCACTTTTTATCAAATTATAGATAAAAATAAATTTAGGGTGTGTTTGTATTGGCGTTAAACAGAATTGACTCTAGCATAATTAAGTTTGGTAGAATTGATTTTAACAAAAATGAGTATAGCAGAATTGATTTATGTTTAAATACGTTTATGTAAAAGTAAGTTGAACAAAAAATTTCAGTGTAAAAATCACTCAGAATCAATTCTGGAGGTAGAAACTACAAATTCTAGCTTCAAGTAGAATCTGGAGGCAGAATCAACTCTACTTTTGATAAAATAAACATCTCAAAATCACCCAGAATCAATTCTACATTGCAAAAGTCAATCTAAACATGCTATTAAATTATGAATAAAATTCTACTACAATGATACTGACAGACATCCATGTAGGAAAATTTCGTATCAAAAGAAGTTTTTAAAAATGGTATTAGTATATCTTTCGATTTTTAAAACGACCTAATCATATTAATTTTTATATATCAAATTTTAAAAGATGGCCTTTGAACTCCAACGCATAACACACTATATTTGACATAAAAGAAAACCATAGAATAGCATGGAAACATGGCTTTTTATTTATTCTCTTTCCACCAAAGGTACATTACTCTGGTTATTTTACACAAGTAACAAAGGCATCTAAGCCTTACTTTTGTTATTCATTATTTTCATAGATTTGGTGCCAAATCTAAGCCGAAGCTCTGTTCTCCGACTCACGTGGTGGAACTAGAAATTTGAAGGGGTTGTTGGACTTGAGCTGCCTTGCCTCATTCCTCTCCAAGTTGAATGTCGCTGCAACCACATCCAACGGCATACTATTTATAGCTGATGATGTCCCTGCAAGCCTTGAAATAGCAGCTCTATCATTGGTCTTGAATGCTACATATGTGAACCTATCGCTTACTGACTTAGCAGCCACTGCATAGTTTTGTGGCACTGTCAATGCACGACCGGCTTCTAGCTCTCCATCAAACACAGTGTTGCCATTGCAGTTCACAACTTGTAGCCTTGCACGTCCCTTCAATGCGTACAGTACGCTGTTTGCGTTGAGGTTGTAGTGAGGCACAAACATAGCATTCTGTATGAAGATTGTATGACATTAAATTAAGTCATGGAAAACAAATTAAAAGTAATAAAAGAGAAAAAAAGAAAGAAAGAGAAATGATAGTACTCTGTGGAGAGATCCATGTTCAGCACTTAGTCTGAGCCACCTGAGAACTGGGAGGTCAAGGCTGGTAACAGTTTTGATTCTACCAGCTTGAGGATTGTAGATGTCTGGTGATGAAGATGAACCAATATTCATACGAAGTTTGGCAGTGCAAACGGTTTCCTCAAGCCCGTTGTCTCCATGGCTTCTGCTTCCACCCTTTTGGCTGTCTTCCTCTTCGTCTCTTCTGCTTTTATGATGACTTGGCTGCCTCTCTTCCTTTTCATCTTCGTCTTCTTCTTGTCTGCTGCCTCTCGGCTGGCGTGCTTGCCTCTCCGGTGGAGTTATGATGCTGAGACCACCTTTCACTTTGACAATGGCTCCCTTCTCTTCATCTTCGTTCCTGCCTTGAAGTCTGTCTACTATATGCCTGTTCACGTTGAAAGCATCTTCCAAGAAATCTCTCTTGAAGCCACTCAAAATGTTGTTGCCTTCATTTTCTTGTTCTTGCTTTCCTCCTTGTTGATGCTGGTATCGTAGAAACTCTTGCTCATGGTTCCCAGCAAGATAAAATCTCTGTCAAACATATTTTCAGTCAAAATCAAATAATTGCCAATCAATGTTGCTTTTTGGGACTATAGATTATCATGTAAAAGAGTATATTATATGGGAACTTTTATTTTGCTCAGTGCTCACCCTAGGCATCTGATCAAGCTGGTTTTGGGAGCTTCTAGTGTCAGTAAGAGAGACGGCAATAACTGGAGTGTCTTGGTCATTGTACATCCAAAATACAACACCGGTAGGAACTGCAATGATATCACCCTCTCTGAATCGGTTAACCTTTTGGTGACTGTCTCTGTACCTGCGGCCCTCTCCTTGTTCAGATTCCCGTTGCTCCTCAAAGGTCTCTGGACAACCAGGGAATACCATGCCAAAATATCCATTACCTGTAATTGGTATAGTAAACACTAATTAGTACTGAATGACTAACATGTATTGAATGTAAATATAGAAGTTGGAATAAGATCAAAATAAGTAACCTTGTTGGATGAAAATTTCTTGGGGAGCGTTGGAGTAGTAAGGTCTGCGAAGTGCATTGCGTTGAAGGGTAGCACGAGAGAGGGCCACACCTGCACATCGGAATTGCCTGTTGTTTGGATTCCAAGTCTCAATGCGTCCTCCTTCCGACTCTATACGGTTATCAGGCTCGAGGGCATCGAGGCGTTCTAACTGGCACTCATTTTGCTGTGGCTGTTGTCTGAGAGCAAAACAGCCACCCAAAAGTAGAAAACAAAATGAAAGAGAAAGTGCAAGAAGCTTAGCCATGATGAGGGATACTTAGAGAATGTTGGTTGTGATGCGGAGAACGTTAACGAGAAGGAGTAATTTATAGGGAAGAGAGGGTGATGAAGATTGAACACGTCATAGAAAGTGGGGTGTTGAGAATTAGACATTCTGCAGCTTGCATGGCTATGAAATTCTTATGCTTTACACCTATGTCTGATAGAGCAGGTGGCTTCAACATCTCCATTACTAGACAAAGAGCATACTCGTTGCCATTCTTATAGCTGAAATCGGTGGTGGGGGGACCATGTCTTTACTTCTTTTCTTCCATGCCTCCTTCCTTCATATTATCCACGGTAAAGCTGTATGGAGAATAAACTTTCAATTAGGTGCTTTAGCAAGTGTTACTACATAGTGTTTGAAAAACATTATTATGAACTTCATATTAGTACCTTAAAAATTAAAAATGTGAAATTTTCATCAACCAGTTGTTTACTGAGATGTCGTACTTTTATATCTAAAATGAAATATTAGTCTAAAGAAGTAAAATTCTATGAACTTTTAACTATTAATTTGATGGTAAAAACCTCTTAAAAGTTTATGTAAAAATACCATTTGAAGGATCAAATGAAGCATTCATTTTATACATTATACTTGATTTCATTTTATTACAATGGGCGCTAACTTCTTAATCTGTTCAGACCTATAAAAAAATATTTTGAAGGATCCTTAAATACTGAAGAATAAGAAAGATGAAAGTCACAATCAACTAACTACAAATATACATATAAATTTATGAAAATGCCTAGATTATTCTCTGGTCCCCACTTTCCACGGTACATAAGCACAATTAAAACAAAATTTATTATCACTTTATAACTTATAAACGAGATGTTTTATAAATCAAACAGTTAAATTAGGATAACAATATCAAAGTTCCAATTCTGGAATAACCAAGAGCACAAATTTGTTCACTTGTATGCTGCTGAAGATAAAAGAAAAATACGTATTGGTGCCATGCACCGCTAGAAAAATGCATCTGCATGAAATTCAAGCTTGAAAAGAGAGCGTAGAAATAGATATTCGCATAGATTAAACCCATGCTTCAAGTCCTGAATTTGTAAACTCGAGGAAATCGTAAGCCCCCTCACAGAAATCACACGCCCCCTAGTAAGGATACCTACTGGCTACTGACATGGAAAGAGAGAAAAATTGGCGGGAAAATAGTGGAGACTGCGTTTTACCTCAGGAGCATTTGAATTTAATTTTTCTCGCGGTCAATGCTCTTGCTCTTGCAAATCCTGGATTGTTCGATTAGCTTGAATCAACACAAATTAATAGCTCTTCTTAAAATACAAATTAAATCAATTCCAATCATTTTATAATAGGATGATAACCATTTATATACAGAATTTAAAAAACTAAAATGTTTATAACATATAAAATTATTTTGATCAAAGTTTCTTTTGTTTTAGTCCTACTTTTTCTATGGAGAAAATAGAGATCAGTTGTTGATCATTCAAGCCAAATATTGAGTCAAACCAAAAGGCCACCAAATGCTTTACATTCCCTTCACTGAAGTGTGTTGTTGTATCAGACCAATTTATTTCTTTTTATAAAGAAAGACAGTACAACTTCTGCAAATGATATACAACAACCAGGTTTCTAAAGAAAAGGAAGAATCATCACATACCATTGTGCCAATTCTGTATCATAGATCAGGTTTTGTTAATGCTTGTGGTGAAATGCATCAAACATTAGCAAATTGACGCGCATAGTCAAAATGACAGCATTTACAAGAAAAAAACTACATTAACATTTTGATGAATTACCATAATCTCACAAGGATTAAGTACCACAATCCTCGGGATAAAAATCACCCTGGTAGAAAGAACTATAGGTTATAAATATTATTACATGCCTACACGGTATGGACAACAACAAAATATAATGCTAGAAAAAACAATGAAACTTGCAACCTTCACTTTCTCATTCGGTATTAGTCTTGAGGATAGGTTCACCGTTCTTCTCTTTTGTGCTATCCACATTTTTGGTTTCAATGTGATCATACACCTCGGTTGCATTGACACCGCCTTCAAGAGTGTTTGACTTTTGGGGCAGCTTTTGATCAAGATTCTGAGCAGCTTCTGCCTCTTCAGATTTGTCACCTTCATGTCTTTCATTGAGGTTTTGAACAGCTTCCGCGTCATTCTTGGCAGAGTCAGCATTTTGTGTTTGTTGTTCCCCTAAACTTTGAGAAGCTTCCAACTCCTCATACTTAGAAACCAACTGCTGCAGCTCATCATTGAGATATAAAGCCTCAAAAAGTGTTTCTTCATCATTTGTTGTGCTTTGCACAATCTCCTTGATAACATAAAGTGATTGCTTGCACTTATCCAGCAGACTCAAAGTTAATTCTTCCTGCAACCAAACAAAAATAGAACAATCTATCAGCAAAAAAAAAAATTCTATCATGAGAATAGTAGCCTTGCATTGAAAAGCATGCAACTGATTTATGAGTAGTTTAGTTCTTTACAAATCTGTGCAAGAAAGACTTCATACATACAACAAACATCACATAGAAAACAAAACAACAATTCGGTATTCAGGAGATGCTGCGTTTCTCAAATTTCAGAAAAAGATTACCTTTAAAGGTTTTGGTTCTGCCTCAGAATTTAATATGCTAGAGAGAACTTCAAGACTGTTTCGAGCAACCACAAGATGCTCTTTCTTCTCTTCAACAGAAACGGGTTGGTGGTCAGTAAAGAAAGCTTCTGAGTCATCCAGAGCAAGAGCACGTAACCCTGCTTCTGGAACTGGGTATCTTTCAGGGGGATTTAAAGATTGTTGGTAAGTATGGGACTCTGTGGCATACGGAATTGGTGGTGAATTTCCTCCCGCCGTGTCAAGTGATTCACCCCTTCCTTTCAAACTCTGTTATCAATGAAAGGTAGGATTCATATTAATGAAAGCGAAAAGGAAGCACAAGAATGTCATAAAAAAATAGAAGGCACAAAATTCAAAAGAGTTGTATATAAGAACGTCAAATTCACTTCAAAGCTAATATACTGTAAAAAGACAATCCCAAAGTCACATAGGAAATGCTATTTTTACACAGTAAAATTCTGCAAACAATGTCTAGAAGCTATATATAACAATAAAATCAAGTACCAAAAACAATTAAGTTACCATTCAAAGACAATTTCAGGCCAATGATATTTGCTCCCTTTAAACTATCATGAAAATATTAACTTGTGCTCTAAAGGCACATGTTAAAAAATCAAATGTAGAAATCTTGGAAATTGTGCATTCTATTCTTCAAAAGTTAAATAAATTGATTTTCCCATGTGTCCTTTAGCCCTTAGGGCACAAATGACCCAATCTATTAATACCCTTGGATGAAACTTTCTTATCCAAATTCCATTCAAGGGTTTTTTGGGACCTGACATTTCAAGTATTTGAGAAATAAAGTAAAATGCAGTATATAGAATGCCAATTCATGTAGAAACACCTTAAAACAAGCTTGGAAGCCAAAATTGGAAATCTTACTGTGCCAAAACTCAGAGTATACACCTAGAATCCATCATAAAAGTAACAGCTATAGATAAATATAAATCATAGTATTCAACCTAGGTAGATAAAATTAAAAAGCTTCAACATCATTTGCGATTGACATTGCTTTTTACTCCCTCTGGTCTCTATTATAAGAAAAAGATTACTTGTTGTACAAGACGACAGACTCAGGAATAAAAGATGGTGGGTTTTGTTGTGGTTTGGGCATGTGTTGAAACTTGAGAAGGCATTGGTAAATATGGCAGATCAAGATATAAGATTGTTCAATAATTAGAGGTAGAAAGAAATCAAACAAAACAATAAACTTAACCCATCAAGAAAGAAATGAAATTATATTATCTATAGGGCAGAACATGATTCGTGACAAGAACAGGACAGGACATAATGACATCATTAAATTCATATAACTGATCCCACCTAATGGGAGGAAAAAATTTGTTTTTGTTAGAGTTGTTGTTGTTGTTGTCGTCAAAAAAAGAAAATAATGTCTTGCCTTGTGATGGGGTACTGATTCTTAAGCAGTAATAATACTATGAATACATCCAAGAAAAGTTGAAAACAATACAAATTAGTAGAGTTGTATATGTAGGGGTGTTCAAAACCAAACCGGCCCAATAGAAAACCGCAAAACCGAACCAAACCAAACCGAAACCGCAAAAAACCGCATATGGTTCGGATGTGTTTGGGCCATTTTTTAACAAACCGCGCGGTTTGGTTCGGTTTGCGGTTTGTATTTTACAAACCGAATCAAACCGAACCAAACCGCATTATGTTACAACCCTCCAAACTTCAATTAACTTATATCCAACCCAAACTCAAACCTATTATGCCTTAGTCTTACGATTACTAATAATTTTCTCTTCCTCACTTAAGGTTTCAAGTCAAGTCTTCTTAGATCTCTCCTAGCGGTATTGCACATTTTTTTCATCTTCTTTTTCAAATACATATCGATCACATATTCTTTTCTAGTCTTTCACCTCTTAAGTTCGTTCTTTTTCATCTTATTATTTTTATTCTACTGTTCTCTCTTTCAATTATGTTTTTAATGTTCATTTTCTTATCTAATCGCATCTATTCCGCTCTTTCTTTTTCGTCTTCTATAATATTTCATCTCCTTTTTTTTCTATTTCATTATAATGTTTTTGATATTATTGTATGCTACTATTTAATTTTTTTATTCCATTTTTATCTAATATTATTTTTGTATATTAAATGGAAAGTTATTTTCCAAATATGATAAATTTTGTTGTTATTTGATAACACATAAATGACTAAATACAAAGTTATGTTGTCATCAATATGTGTATGTATGGCTCAATAAATTTTAGTAAAAAAAACCGAACCAACCGAACCAATCCAAACCGCATTGGTTTGGTTTGGTTTGGTTCGGTTTTATTTTTAAAATTCAACCGAACCAAACCGAACCGCACACTTTTTTCTCTTGCGGTTCGGATGATTTTTTACGTCAAAACCGCCCAAACCGCACCGCGAACACCCCTATGTATATGTGATGATTTGCCAATTGCCATATCAGAATAAGCCCAACAGAAATCCCTGTAGCTACTATAAGTCCTTGTTGTATGACAAACCAAAATAGAAAATGCAACCTGTTGTATTTTCATCCTGTTAGTACTTATTTAAGTGAATTAATTTTAACATCCTTAAAGGGTAGCCTAAGCCTAACCGTGCAAAAAAGATTGCCAATAATAGATACAATAGATCCAATCTAACACTTGCTTACCTCTTAAAATAGAACACATCCTCTATCTATCATAATTCCACCAATAACCTACTAAAGTAAACTTTAAGTTTTTCCCTTAATTAGATAATAACTCACATACTCAGATATAGCTCTATTATTGATCAACCTGCAATGTTACAACAAAAGAGGCATAGAAAAAAACAAAGCAAACAAGTCAGAAAGAAACTAACCAAATAGGTTTGACTGAAAACAGGAAGATAAGCAATATCCTCAGATTCACCCCAAGCCCTAATCAACTGCAAAGCCCTCGTCCTATTACTCTGCTCCACCTGCGGATTATCAATCAACCTAACCATATCCTCCAGAACCTTCTCAGACGCAATAACCGAAAACACCTTATCACAATTCATCGCACAAGTCTCCAACAAATCAAGGCAATGTTTCTGAACAACAGGACTCTTCTGATTAATCCTCCTCTTGATCGCCTTCACCACCTCCGAACCGTTAAACTCGTCGGAGTTGATAAGCCCGCATATCCTCAGATTCATTCCCCAATTCGGTTCCTCTAATGTCTCCGACGTTGCTTCGTCGACCATCTTTGATTCTGGAGTTGGAGTTTGGAGTATTTCCTTCATTTTGCCGCTGACGATTCGGCTCAGATTGGCGCTGTTGGTTTTGAGCTTCTCGCCGAATAGAGCTAGCTTGGATTTGTCCATTAGAGTGAGAAAGTGATGAACCCTAGATCGGATTAGTGAAGGTTAGGAGAATGTGGAAATGGGAAAGTGGAAACTGGAAAGTTGAGAGATTTGTGATTTGACTATTGATCGTGTATACTTTTACGTGGCTATGTTGATGTACACGTTTCGGTAAACTACTCACTGTTTTGAATCTTGACATTGGACTAGCTCTTTCGGACCCTAGATAAATATATTCCTTTCAAATCAATGGTGAATTTCATTCTAGTCAAACAAATATTTTAATTGTATGTTTATGGGAATTTTCGTAATTAAGAGTCCGTTGATTTTAGTTTATTTAAAATAGATTTTTTATAGTATTTTTTTTTAAATATTACAAAAATATTTTTAAAAAAACTTTAAAATAAAAAATTAGTATAAATAATTATTTTTTAAATATTATTTTAAATATTTATTCTTTAATTATAATTTTTTTTCAATTTCAAAATTTATAAAAATTATTTTTTAAAAAAATGTGTATTTCAAATATATTTTAATCATCAATAATGTATATTTATTCATGTTAAAAGTATTCTTTTAATTTATAAAAAATAAATTTAAAAAAAATACTTTTAAATTATTTGTATTTTTACTTTTTTTAAATTATTGTTATATTATGTTATATTTATATTATTTTTAAAATTTTATAAGTTGTTGAAGGCGAAGCAAGGATCCTTTTTTTTTTTTTTTTCTTTCCACCCCTCACGAGAATGTTGTGATAATCTTCTAAATCAATCCAACATTTGACCATATCACGTCACTCTATATGTGTGTAGTTACCAACCATTTTACCTTATATAAAGAGAAAAACGTGTCATTTCACAAGTATTCAAAATCTTTTTCTATTCAAACTTCATCTCTCAATTTTTTACTGACTTAAGCGTGGAGTGTTAATCTTGCAGGTTAGCCCCTTATCCTCCGTATCGAAAGTTGCAAGCCATCGTACCTAGCTACGAAAACACTTTGTTAAATCATCTCTAGTTCTAGTACGAAACATTGGTGCAATTAATGAGAATCAACTTATGATTCTTGCGATCTTCCAAGATCTAACTTCTCCCGATTCAACCGAACCTCCTCCAATAGAAATCAAAATCTCCTTATATTGAAGCGAAGATCTTTGTTTCTTGATAAACTCTATCAAACTCAAAATCAAACTCTCCTCCCTATGATCTATCAATAATGGAGGCTTCCAAAGTCACCTATTCCTTCGTTTAACGGTAAGTTTATGTAGTCACTAAAGTTGTCGGGAATCCTCCACATCTTCCTTGTCAAGTCTTAACAACTACTTCTTCCATACCTCCTCCACAAAATTATGTCCAGCCTAGGACGGAGCAAGGACTGTCTTAACCATCATTTCTTAGATCAATGTTGTAGTTCCACATAATTGAATATTCATTCAGACCTTCGATACAGCCTACAATGTTCAAACGAGAAACAGTTTCCGACTTCGAACTCTTGCAAGTTAATATTGGATTGTAGGGAGCCAACGAACTGTTGAACAACGTCTACCAAATGGTTTTGTAACAAAAACGACATGCCTTGGCGAAGATGTTGGAACAAAATTGGTGATACCATAACCCATAGATTTTGATAATAAGAAAGTATTTAAAGAACAATTAGGTGAATTAATGTTTGTTCAAGTGTGCAGGTAGGTAAAAAGATTAATATATTCAGTTCTCATACTGCATTGAACATTTAAAAAGAAGCTCTAAAGAGGCATATTTTGAAGAATCAACTTCTGATGATCAAAACCTGAAAATCCTAGACTCTGATCAAGTCAGTATATGAAGATCAAGTCAACATTCGAAGACTTAAAGTTTGAAGGATGAGAAGCTAAGACTCAGACTCTGAAGGATCATAACCTAAAGCCAGTCAAATCTCACGAACTAAGGATGTCTGACAAGTCGGTATCAGACTTTGAGGTCAATTTGTCTTTTTCTGGTCACGTGAGGACTTAGCAGAAAGTTGCTGAAGCCTGAAGAATTGCAACTGATAATTGTAACACCATAAACCCCAATTTTTTATTTATAGAAGGACCTCGTGCATAGGATGTTACTTCATCACAAAACTCAAATATTAATCATACATTGTTGTAAAATACAGCGCAAATGAAATGAAACATAAAAATAGTCTGAGTAATTATCACCAAAATAATTCAGAAGGATCTTACAATTCCAAACA
This sequence comes from Vicia villosa, assembly GCF_029867415.1. NCBI lineage: Eukaryota > Viridiplantae > Streptophyta > Magnoliopsida > Fabales > Fabaceae > Vicia > Vicia villosa. Next base: position 134,205,113 of record NC_081185.1, read on the forward strand.
TAAGCAAAACACAAGCGCCCAAAACCCCAGTGATCCAGTTCAAAGCATTTTATTCGACTAAGTAAGAGGAAAATAAAACAGAAAATGCCAAGAGGCGTCCCTCCATCTCGCATTACTCACGGCCCTATTACTCATGTTGCTCACTTGTATAAATAATAGCATAAATTATGCCAAACAAACAGAAAAAGGGGTGAGAATACATTTACATATAATAACGGTGAGATTTTAGCAACATAATGATAATACAAACAAGCACCAATATCAACATATAAGGCAAACACAAAAATAAACATCCAAAACATCATTCCCAATTTTATGCAATGTTGTATAATGCACCAACTCCTTTTCCTATATGCATGTGGTACCAAATTTTTGTAGAATCAAAGATATGTTACCAACAATATTCCACCGTGTCCAGTCCCTCACCTGAACCGAAAATCCCACCAATGGATCTGAAACACGCCTCTGACCTCTCAATTAGACCAATGAGATCACCAATGGATCTGAGGCCACCAAATAGATCGAAGTTGCACATAGCTCCAAAATAAATGTATGCATGATCATATTAGTAAACAAACACAATAAATCACCAGAAATCATAGCCACCAAGAATTATTCACCAAAATAGGTTCCAAACATGAACCATAATTTACACTAGAAAATCCACCAAAATATTATTTTTTTTACCATATGTAATTATTTTCAAATCATTACATATAAAATGTTAACAATTTTAATCAAGTTCCTATAAGGTTATTTACTAACCAAAAATACTTAAAATAGCAAGTAAAAGGTCTTTGAAATTCAAAAAATATATAAAAAAAAGCAAAAATAATTATGAAAATGCCCTTGGGGTCGCCGACATGCCGACCGTATGCCGCCCCCATCTATACAATCTTCACAGCTCTGACCACCGTCTGTCCGATTCTCAGGCTTTCCGTTTTTTTATTCTCGATTTCATACCATTTTCGAAAAATTCCAACTTTTTCCGACTTTTCAACCATTTCTCCCAAATCCGGATTCCATCGTTTGACTCGAGAAAAATTGTAAGGAAAAAGGTTTCACAAATTTTATTTGTGAAATTATTGATCAAAATTACAATTCCCAAAAATTAGTCACAATTTCCAAAATATTATGAGTCACAGATCCAAAAAATTACAGCTCACCAAACATAACAGTCCCATATTTCCTCGTCAAAATATGAGTTTCATTAACCAAATATAATACAGAACAATTTTTACAATGTTATTGAGAAAATCTAATTAAAAGTTATTTTATAAAAAATATTTTTTTCAAAATTATTATAACACCAAATTTAAAGGGAAATAGTCTATAGTCACCCGAATAAATTGATCCACGTTTCTTCGTCAAAAGGGAATACAATGACCAAATATGATATAGAACAATTTATACAGTGTTATTGAGAAAATCCATTTAAAATTTATTTTATAAAATGTATAGTTTTTTTTCAAATTATTATAACACCAAATTTTACTGGAAAATAATCCATATTCAGCAAAAAAAATATTGATCCAAGTTTCTTCGTCAAAAGAGAATACATTGATCAAATAAGATACCGAACAATTTACACAGTGCTATTGAGAAAATCTAATTAAAAATTATTTTATAAAAAATATATATATTTTTTCAAAATTATGATAACCCCAAATTTTACAGGAAAAAATCTCTATTCACCTAAAATCATTGATCCACGTGTATTTTTCAAAAATAAGGAGTAGGTTATCAAATGGGATTATCCAATTTAGTTACAGATCGAATGATCGATCAAAAGGGAAGTGGCCAAATGGGAAAAATCCCATTTACCCACCAATTGTAAAAACAATCGACAAACAATTTACCAATAAAATTACAATTATAATAACATAATACTATAACAACAATTTCACACATTTACAAGTATGATTAACATATCGTATCTAAGGGGCTAAGAGAAACCCCTTGGGTCGAACAATACATATATCAACACAATATTTCATAAGGCAACCAACCAACCAATCGTATCATATCAAATATTACCACATATGGGCTTCGGGCTACCCGGCCCTAAATGGGCTTTTTTGTTTAAAAAAATTAAAATTAAAAAATTATGTTATTTTAAACATAATACATTTTTAAGTAATATATTATCTCTTATAAATACTATAATGTGTTTCTAAATACAATATATGTCTAAATTGTATAAAATAATACTTGTATATTTATTATAAGAGAAAAACTAATATAATACGATGAAAAAATGTTGATTATATTAATGTATAATATTTAAAAGAGAAAGATTGAATAAAATAGAGATAAAATTTAGTGAAGTGAGAAAAATCAATATGCTATTTTGGAGTAAGATAATATAAATATTAAAATATTTTTTTAAAATTTATAATTATGCGGGCCTAATGGGCTAGCCCTAATGGGTAGCGGGCTTTTTAGGGTTGGGCTAAAAAGGCCCTAAAAAATATGTGCTCTAATTTTAAGGCCCAAGCCCTATGATTTTTTGGGCCTGGTGGGCCGGCCCATATGGGCTAGCCCATTTTGACGGCTCTAGTTGATGAAGATGGACGTTGACCATCTCAAGCGGCGGGTTTGATAGAAAAAATGGAGAGCTTTAAATTTGCTTTCATTTTAAAGCTTATGTTAAAGTTGTTTAGTATCACAGATGAACTTTCAAAAATCTTGCAAACAAAAGATCTTAATATTGTGCTTGCTATGGAATTAGTTGATGATGTTAAAGCTCGTTGGCTACATTGAGAGAGAGAGTAATTGGGATGATTTTTTATTGATGTCCAAGAATTGTGTGTTGCTCAAAGTATTCTGGTGTCAAATATGTATGAAGAAATACCAGTTCGGGGTCGTTCAAGAAGAGAAGGGAGGACTTTCACTAATCTTCACCATTACCGTGCAGAGATTTTTTTTGTTGCTATTGACAAAATATGTGTGTAGATGGATCACCGATTTAGTGAAGGAAGTAACATTGTGCTGGATTGCTTCTCATGTCTTGACCCCAAGAACTCTTTTTCCAAGTTTGATATTGATAAGCTTGCTCGTCTTGCTAATAGTTATCATGCTGACTTTTCTGATGATGGTCGTGGAACAATAAGGGAACAACTTGCGACTTATGTACATCAAGTGAAAAGGCACGCTTCTTTTACTTCTTGTGAAGATGTTTAAAGTTTGGCTATGAAGATGGTTCAAACTGAGAAACATTTGATATTTCCATTAGTCTACAAACTCATTGAGTTGGCTTTGATATTGCTGGTGTCGACAACATCCGTTGAAAGAGATTTTTCAACGATGAAGATTATCAAGTCTAATTTGCGCAACAAGATAAAAAATGTGTGATTCAATGACTTGATGATATGTTACACTGAGCGGGAGATATTCAAGTCACTTAAAGATGTTGATATTATTCAAACATTCACCGCAAAAAGGTCTCGGAGAGGGCATTTACCTCTTAATTTTATTTAGCACAATATTCGCAGGTTAGATTTTATCTCTCTTATGTGGCACACTTTATGACTCTTTATATATTATGTCACATGTAACTTGCGGTAAATTATTTTCCCAGGCTGCCCAAAATTCCTGGCTCCGCCACTAATCAAGACAATACTTGACGCATTACCATGCATTTTCACAATCCCACTAATATAGATCTCTGCCAATTTATGCAAGGAAAAATTGATCTTAATCGGTATAAAATGAGCCAATTTTGTCACTCTATCCACAATCACCCAAATCGAATCATTTCCTCTTGGAGTATTCAGTCACAAAATCCATCGGGTTACTGTCCCACGTTTATTCAGGAATATTCAACGGCTACATCAGTCCAGACGGCTTCTGATGTTCAATTATTTTTTACTTCTGACAAGTCAAGCAAGCATAAACGAACTGTGCGATCTCTTACTTCATTCCCAGCCACCACAACATCTTCTTCAGATCTTGGTACATCTTGGTAGCTCCTGGATGAATACTCAAACTGCTCCGGTGACCCTATTTTAAAATCATTTTCTTCATTTCTGGTGCATCAGGTACACAAACTCTGCTTCGAAACTTTAGAATTTTGTTTTCATCAACTCGGAAGTCATCATCAGTACTCTGGTCAACTAAAGATAAGCGGTTAACCAAAGCTACATACATTTTCTGCTTCTCTCTAATTTCATCGAGAAAACCACTGGCTAGCTTCGAGGGAATATATTGTTTTTATTTTTATAAAAAAATAAAACATGGCAATGCATTTTGCAATCTAAACCTACAAGCAGATGGCATGCCATACCCTACACCAACTGATAAGGAGACAATCCAAGGTGTTACTTGAATGTGATACAGTATGTCCATTATGCATCATCTAAGTTCTTTGAACAATATTTCCTAGGTTAATTAATCTTCTTCTTTAGGATCTACTTTGAATGTTTGTTGGACACTTTGAATTGTCTGCTTATTTGTGGATGATAGATAATGGTCACTTTATGTTTCACGTTGTACTTGACCAACACATTTTTCAAATTGTTGTAGAAATGCTCTCCCATCACTTCCTCGTCGCTGATAAAAAATTCTATGTAATCCGAACTAAGAAAAATATTATTTTTTAAGATGTTAACCACATTAGGAGCATTACTAGAAATACAAGAAGTAAACTCAACTAATTTAGTAACATAATCAACATAAATGAAGATATGCAAATTCGAATAATAAGGAGAAAAGGGTTCATCCTCCAAGAGTCTATTGAGGGGAATTCCATTGCTTTCAGAAACGCTACCTGCTCGTTAGCATTTATTACAATTTTTATCATACGAATTTCATTTCTCTTAAAAATACTACTAGCTTGCTAGCATTAATTACAATTTTTCACATACTATACACTATCCTTGAATAGGGTAAACCACCAAAAACCATTATGTAGTCGTTCTTTCACCATTGTAGCGACTTCCATAAGTTGAGATATGGCAATTCATATGATACCTCTTTCTCATCTATACATCTCTGGATATAACCATTAAGACATACCTTAAACAAATTGGCATCACATTATAATTTTTTTCTTTGTTTTCATGTAAGGTCTCCCGACCCTTGTTTTCCAATTTTAAAGTCAGTCATGTAACAGGGCCGGTCCCGACCTTTTGGAGGCCCGGGGCAAACAAAAAAATAGACCCTTAATAAAAACTTATTTTTTTTATTTGTTTTCAAAATGAAAAAATCTCAAAAACAAAATAAAAAATGTGAAGTTTTGAGTGTTTCAAACAACAACAAAAATATCAATGTAAACAAGACTTTCTAACAAAAAATAATAATAAATGAGTTAATTATACAGTAAATTTTTAAATATTTAATTATAATATATAAATGGTCTCTAAAATTTTTACTAAATGGTCGTTAATGTAAAATTTAATTTGAAATATTATTATAAATTTCAATTGATTATATACAAATTATTTTAAAATTAAAATTTAAAAAATATTTATTTTTACAAAATAGCTATGTAATTACTAGAGACACATTTAGATTGGTAAAGTTATTGAAATAATGAAGTGTTCTTGTAACAGCAAAAAAGAAATTGAAAATTTGTGAAATAACTCATTTAGATTGAGAGCTATTGAAATAATGAAATGTTTGAAAACTTAGATTGAAAAAGCTATTAAAATAATCAAATGTTCTTGTAAAATAAACAGAGTTGAAACTATTGAAATGTTGTAATAAAAATAGGCAGTTGAGATGAAAACCTGTATTGTAGTGCATTGAGGCTCGAACCGCTGATTATAAATACCCAAAACAATGCCTGTTCCACTAGGCTACATGCAATTAATTAAACATTATTTTCGCTAAATAAAATATATTTTATAACTTCGGTATTATAATTTTTTAATCACACCTCCCCAATTTGAGGCCCCATTTTCTTGAGGCCCTGGGCTGTGGGCCTGCTTGCCCTGGCCCAGGGCCGGCCCTGTCATGTAAGCACGCCATGGTCTTTCAATAACCACAAATATTTTCTCATCTTGAAACTCCACCAATATTTCCTTCTCCTTATTTATAACATCGAAATTCTCTAGTGTCGATAGATGATCAATTGTCACATTACCGACTCCCTTCTTATCTTTGATTTGCGTGTCAAACTCTTGTAGAAAAAAATTCATTTTAACAACGGGGTTTTTGACTCTCCTTTTATTCAGCAATTATCTCAGCGTTGTATGATTTGTAAATATAATAATCTTGAAACCAATTAGATAAGAAAAAAAAATTTCGAGTACAAATATTATGGCGAACAATTCCTTCTCACTGGTGTTGTTTAGTTAATTTTCATTAAGGAATTGGCTCACGTAATATATAACATAGAATGTGTTTTCATTTTGTTGGCTAAGCAGGACTCCAAGTCTTTAATTACTAGCATCACAGATCACTTAAAAAAGTAGTTCTCGGACTATTATTTAAAAAAAGTAGTTCCCAACTATGATTACATGTGACTAACTTTTAAAATCATCATCAAATTTAAAATCAATTATTTTTATAAAAGTTTAGCTATTTTTGATAAATCTTTTATGAAACGTGGATAAAAACTTAAGTGTCCTAGATAACCTCTGACTTCAAATCAATAGGAATGATTGATTAATGAGTTAACTATTGAAGAAATTAAAGCAAATCAATTGTTATGGATTTTTTGAAATCATATAGGGGATACTGTTATCCAAACAATTTGTGCAATTTTATATAACATATACTTCCTCCGTCCCACATTGAGTGACCCATTTGGAATAATATGGTGTCCCAAAATGAGTGACCCATTTCAATTTCCAATACAATTTTTCCAATTTTACCCTCTAATTAATTAAAAGTTCACAATTTTCAATACATGATAAGGGTATTATAGTAAAAACAATATTATCTCTCTTACTTTTTTACACTTTTCTTAATCTGTGTGAAATGGTGTGCTGGGTCACTCATTGTGCGACGGAGGGAGTATATGACAATGTCGTAATTCAAGCACTTTGAAGTTGTAATTCAAGCATCACTTTTATGGTTCTAATTCGTGTAGACAAATTGAAGATACTTAAATTAACGTCCACTTATATATATTGAACTACATCAAATAAACTGTGTTTTACCTCAAACTAAATTAACAATTGTAAAGACCATGAACTCAATCATATCCACATCCAACCTAGAGAAAAAAATTTCACATTAACTTGAAAATGAATCGGGTTCACATATATAAATATTACAAGACAGTAAATTGAAGAAAATAAGTAAAAAGAGAAATGGTCCCCATCAGCACCGATTTCAGCTAGTTATCTAATTGAATTGAAGCCACCTATGCAGTAATGAGACATTGTGATTTTATGAGGTGTAACGCACAAGGCTTCCATGGCCATGCAAGATGAAGAATGTCTAATGGTCATCTTCTTTAAGCTGACGTGTCCCTCCTATATTTTCCTCTCTTTCACTATAAATGCTCATGCCAAACTAAGGTTCTCCGCATCACAAACATATATTCTATACAACTATGGCTACTAAGCTTCTTGCACTCTCTCTTTCACTTTGTTTTCTACTTTTCACTACCTGCTTTGCTCACAGAGAACAGTCTCAACAAAATGAGTGTCAGCTGGAACGCCTCAATGCCCTCGAGCCTGATAACCGTATAGAGTCGGAAGGTGGACTCATTGAGACTTGGAATCCAAATAACAGGCAATTCCGATGTGCAGGTGTGGCCCTCTCTCGTGCTACCCTTCAGCGCAATGCCCTTCGCAGACCTTACTATTCCAATGCTCCTCAAGAAATTTACATCCAACAAGGTTTGTTACTTTGATATTCTTTCAACTTCTTTACTTACATTGCATACATATTAATGATACTAATTAGTGTTTTACTATAATAATGACAGGTAATGGATATTTTGGCATGGTATTCCCTGGTTGTCCTGAGACCTTTGAGGAGCCACAAGAATCTGAACAAAGAGAGGGACGCAGGTATAGAGACAGCCACCAAAAGGTTAACCGATTTAGAGAGGGTGATATCATTGCAGTTCCTACTGGTATTGTATTTTGGATGTACAATGACCAAGATACTCCAGTTATTGCAGTCACTCTTACCGATACGGGTAGCTCCAATAACCAGCTTGATCAGATGCCTAGGGTGAGCACTGAGCATAACTAAACTTCCCATATAATATATATTACATGATAAGATATTGTCCAAAACAGTAACATAGATTGGCAATTGTTTATTTTAACTAAAAATATGTTTGACAGAGATTCTATCTTGCTGGGAACCATGAGCAAGAATTTCTACGATACCAGCATCAACAAGGAGGAAAGCAAGAACAAGAAAATGAAGGCAACAACATTTTGAGTGGCTTCAAGAGGGATTTCTTGGAAGATGCTTTCAACGTGAACAGGCATATAGTGGACAGACTTCAAGGCAGGAACGAAGATGAAGAGAAGGGAGCCATTGTCAAAGTGAAGGCGGGTCTCAGCATCATAACCCCACCGGAGAGGCAAGCGCACCACCAGAGAGGCGGCAGACAAGAAGAAGACGAAGATGAAAAGGAAGAGAGGCAACCAAGTCATCATAAAAGCAGAAGAGACGAAGAGGAAGACAGCCAAAAGGGTGGAAGCAGAAGCCATGGAGACAACGGTCTTGAGGAAACCGTTTGCACTGCCAAACTTCGTATGAATATTGGTTCATCTTCATCACCTGACATCTACAATCCTCAAGCTGGTAGAATCAAAACTGTTACCAGCCTTGACCTCCCAGTTCTCAGGTGGCTCAGACTAAGTGCTGAACATGGATCTCTCCGCAGAGTACTATCATTTCTCTTTCTTTCTTTTTTTCTCTTTTATTACTTCTAATTTGTTTTGCATGACTTAATTTAATGTCATACAATCTTGATACAGAATGCTATGTTTGTGCCTCACTACAACCTCAACGCAAACAGCGTACTATACGCATTGAAGGGACGTGCGAGGCTACAAGTTGTGAACTGCAATGGCAACACTGTGTTTGATGGGGAGCTAGAAGCCGGTCGTGCATTGACAGTGCCACAAAACTATGCAGTGGCTGCGAAGTCAGTAAGCGAGAGGTTCACATATGTAGCATTCAAGACCAATGATAGAGCTGCTATTTCAAGACTTGCAGGGACATCATCAGCTATAAATAGTATGCCGTTGGATGTGGTTGCAGCGACATTCAACTTGGAGAGGAATGAGGCAAGGCAGCTTAAGTCCAACAACCCCTTCAAATTTCTAGTTCCACCTCGTGAATCTGATGAGAACAGAGCTTCGGCTTAGATTTGGCACCAAATCTATGAAAATAATAATAATGAATAAAAACCTAAGGCTTAAATGCCTTTGTTGCCTGTGTAAAGTAACTCGAGTGATGTACCGTTGCGGAAGCAGAATAAATAAAAAAGTAAAGTTTCAATGCTCTACGTAAAAGTTAATATAGATAACATCGAACCGTAATCGAAACTTTAGAGCCACAATCTCGATCTTTACTGAATGAAATGAAAATAAAACAAATTAATGGAAGAAAAATCTCAACTTTTCCATGTTTATGTTAAAACACCTCATAATTAATATTCACGTTGCAATTAAAACAGTAGTGTGTTTTCTATGTTAAATTTTAAAGGCAGATTATTTTTTGAAAATTTAAATTTAATTTAGGGGGTTACTTATTACAAATTTCCAAAACAACCCTTAATTTTGATTTTTAAAATTAACACACTTAAAATACAAATCATCACTCGAGATTGAAAATTACAGTAACTTTTAAATATATATTATAAAATGTTAGAGATTGGAATTCAAACACATTTTAACATTAACATATCATATCTAGATTGAAATTAGGATGACACAATTTAAAAAAAATACAGATTTTAAAGTCTGGATTTAGTATGGAAATTGAAATTCTGACACTTTGTTTAAGTAAATTAGTGTCTTTTTCTTTTCATTCACATTTTCATTTCCGCAAAAGAAAAAAAACATATAATACGAAGAGAGGATCCTCATCTGCGATTACAAAGCTTCTTCGTTCTTGAACTTCGTTCTATTTTCAAGCCTTCTCATACCTAGCTTCTATGAATTGCATTGCATTAAACTTTATCACGTATCTACTCCACATAATTGCACTTATCTGAATTCATCTTTATTGCATTGGTAATTAAGTTACGTGTTCTTTTCTTTTTTGAGTTCACATGCATTATCTAAATAGAATATATATATATATATATATATATATATATATATATATATATATATATATATATATATATATATATATATATATATATATATATATATATATATATATATATATATATATATAATATAGGGGTGTTCGCGGTTCGGTTTGAATCGGTTTTAAGGCAAAAAGTCATCCGATCCAAAAATAAATTTACTTGAGCTTTGGTTCGGTTTTGGATGATATGTTAAAAAAGGAAATTTCTTTGGCTACCTCCCAACTTTCTAGCCTACCTCTGGTGAAAAACCCAAACTACCCCTGACTTCGGAAATGCATCTCCGAAATGCAAGAAAAAGGTGTTTTCGGAGATGCATCTCCGAAAGCGCCTTTTTTTTTTTGAAAAAATTGTCTTATTTCGGAAGTTCATTTCCGAAAACAGCATTTCGGAAGTTCATTTCCGAAATACTGCGCGTTTTGCAGATTAAGCAAAACAGCCCCCCTCCCCCATTCATTTACCCTAATCTTCTTCCAAACTCATCCTCTTTCAAAATTTCTGCAACAAGCAAGTGTAAAACCAAATAGATTGCCAAAGTCTTCTTCCAATCTCAACCTAAATAATCTCAAACAATAATTGGTAAGTTTATCATTTTATTTCAATTTTTAGATCCATTATTCATTACTCTATTAGGGTGTTTAGAAATTGAAAAAATCACATTAAGATAGGTTGGTACTGATATTAGGTTGTTTAGTAGGCATAAAAGTAGTTTTGATTTAGGATTTTGGGGTCTGCCATTGGAGGTTGCAGGGAACTTCTGCGCAGGGGTGTTTCAGAAGTTCATTTCCGAAAACACCTCCATTCCCAGTTTCGGAAATGAACTTCCGAACTGTATCAGAAGTGCAATTTTTTTTGTTTTTTCTTTTGTCTCGCATATTAATCGATTTCAATTGTTTACAGGAACATGTCAGAAACCAACCAGCACGCATCAGACAGGGTAGAGAGACCCAGACTGCGTCGGCTAGACGCGAGCGGGGGGCTGCGCAGCTGACGTCGACCCAGGGACGGGGGCAGGGCCAGGGACGACGTGTGCGAGTTCCCGTGGACGTGGGAGAGGGTACCTCTTCATCTGGATCTAGGAGTTGGCTGGCTCGGGTATCTTCTTCCCGCCAGCGAGAGGAGGAGGAGGAGGAGGAGGAGGAGGTGGCAGTGCCATACCATGAGCCGGAGGGGGTACCGGATGTTGACCCTCCACCTGGGGAGGAGGATGAGCAGGAGGACAGCTACCCGGGAGGGCCCATTGAAACTTCCTTGCTAATATCCTACCGCTACCACGTCGCTCGGCGTATCTGGGAGGGAGAGGTATTTTTTTTTTAATTTAACTGTTTATAATTTAGACGTTTATTCGATATTTTATTAACCGTCTATTTAACATACTTTTTTATTTGTTTTTTTGTAACAAGAGAGAGCGCCGTTGAAAATGGTGAACCATACCCGAAAGATTTTCAGTCTGTTTAAACTGACTGCCGAGTGGTTTAACGACGCTGTGAGAGGTTCAGGGCTCAGTGGGCTCTGCATGACGGGGTACACCACCATTAGCCACGGCATGCAGGGGGCTTTTGTGGAGCGGTGGCACAAGGAGACGTCTTCTTTCCACTTGCCGGTTGGGGAGATGACGATCACCTTGCATGATGTGCAGTGTCTTCTCCACCTGCCGATCAGGGGGCCACTATTGACCCACTCCCGGATCCAGAGGGTCGAAGCCACTGAGTGGATGGTGCTCTATTTGGGTATGGAGCCCGAAGTTGCTGACTTTGAGTGCGCCACGACATCTGGGCCTCATATCCGGTTCATCACACTGAGCCGCTACTTCGAGCACCACCTGGTGGCGGCAGCCGAGGCTGAGGCTGAGGGTGACGAGCTATTTACACATTATCATAGTGGATGTGCTCTCCGGTGCTGGTACATGCATGTGGTAGGCGCTGCGATCTTTGTCGACAAGAGTGCGAGGTACGTCGACATGACCTACCTCCGCTACTTCATGGACTTGACCACCGTTCACCAGTGGAACTGGGGGGCAGCTTGTTTACGGTGATTTCCGGTAAACAACCGCTAGTCTTCCAAACTATAATAAATATGATTTGGTTACTTGCAGGATCGACTAGATTGATCCTAGGACACATAGTCAAGAAGATTGTTATCAATGTTCATTTGAATCATATTCGTAATTTGTCCTCTTCGATGAGTATTGTTCGATTCAAGAATCTTGGTAATTGCTTCGTTATATGTAATTATAACTTCAACAAGAAAAATAAATAACATAACATATGAAACTTAAAAATTGTTAAAACATAAAGAATCTTAAACTGCAGAAACGTTAAGGACTTTAAAAGTAAATGATCATGAAAGTAAATTCGAAAGTAAAATAAAGATACAGGAATGTAAATGACAAGAAATAAATGGAATGCAGTAACTCAGAAATGTATTCGAAAATGAAATACAATACACATGTATTAAAATGGTGGTGTCATACGTACATTTTCTCAGCGAACTCTTTCTCGTAACACTTGATACTTGAGTAAATATGTGAGTGATTTGTACAAAATGAACACCCGGAATCCTAACATAAAGACCCCTATTTATACTAGTTTCGACCTTAACGGTCCTACACTAATCTGCTGCCACGTTTCTCATCAGAACTTCCAGCGAAGCCATCTGTATTTGGACAGTTACGATACTGCCTTCGAATTTCAAATCTTCCCGCCTGAGTCCGTCTTCGACGCGTGGCAGTGTAAAAACACTATGAAAACACGCTAAGTAGTAACACTTAAATATATACTTTATAAATTTTGTCTAAGTCCCGAAGACATATGCTTTCATTAGTCTTTCAGTGTTCACTATCTTCAACGAACTTAGAAGTCTGTATCTTCGAGGCATGACCATCAGTAGCCATTCTTTCACTTTTTAAGGGATGGCCATCAGTAACCATCTTTCCTTCGATTCTCAACTCCTTCGAAGGACAAACAATATAAAACGAAATCTTCAGCTAACAAATTGCCCCCAATAAATGCCTGTTTCGAGAATCAACAGAAATAGGCGTTTCTTGTCATTATAAGATTTCGTTTTTATGATCTTTGAAAGTTCCAAGACTGCTGACTAACGTCATAATCACTGATAACACTGTTTCCTAAACGTCTTGTCATTTTCAAAGATGTCTTCTCATGACTTACATTCCCACGTTTTAACCTTACTTACTGATCATTATTCCTATATACTAGGAGTAAGGCTAACTTATTCAACCGTCGTTGGATTAAATCACCAACCGCCATGTGTCTCTCGGGTTTTACCCAAAAGATTTAAAAGGGTTTCCGTTAAACCTTTAAATATTCGACCTTGTGACTTTATACCACCTTCCATTCATCTTCTACACCGAGAAAACTAAGAATATCTTCACTCTTTCTAAAATCTTGCTCTCTTTAGCAAAACTCCTCCATGGCTTCATCTTCAAATGTTCTTCAACCCGCTGTGAAGCTCCAATCAACAACACGTTCTGGGGAACGAGAGTTCGTCCCAAACCCTAATACTGAAGAAATACGCGCAATCTACGCTTCCCAGGTAATCATACCTTTTGATCTTTCTGGAAAAACTCTTGCCTTTATGGGTCCGTTACCGAGTGAAAATATCCAATCCATGAATAAGTTTTTCCCTGCTTACTATAAAACTAGACCAATAGTTAGCAAAGTTAGGATAGATGAAGACGGTCGTTCTCTTTTAGGCAAATCTACTAATGTAGAGAAAACTTCAACTGCAACCCCTTTAGCTTTAGCCAAAATTAGGTTAAACTATATGACCAATTCTGTAAAAGTGTTTAGGTCATTTCCTTTAGCCAAAGATCCTGATTTGTATTATGCTTGGCTAGAAAAGGTAGAGAAACAAAAAGGATCCTTTTGGAAATCGTTAGGGATATACGATTTGATCCAACTGTCAAAAACAGGTTTAGAATACAACCAACCCATGTTAGTAGCAGCGGTTCATTTCTGGGATGCTTCTCACAATACCTTCCATCTTCCCTGTGGAATGGTTACCCCCACGCTTTTTGATGTGGCTGCTATTACGGGACTTCGACCAACTGGCGAAACCTTTGATCCCAATGACATGGATAATGACACTATAGGTTTCAACGATTCGCAAGTTACTTACACGGCATTCATCCAGAAACACCATATTACCACCGAAGCGACAGTATCTGACGAAGAGCATATTGCTTTTCTAGCATTATGGCTCTCACGGTGCGCCTTCTGCTCAAGATCTATCCAGGTTGCAAAGAGGTACCTTTGCATGGCTAATCAGTTGCATGCTGGTAGAAAACTCAACCTCAGCCAACTACTTCTAGGGTCTCTTTACGAAAACCTTAGTGAAGCTGCGAATCTTACCAAGAATTTCAAATCTGGCAGTTTACTTTATGCTGGTCCTTTTTGGTTATTGCAACTGTGGCTCAATGCCACATTCGAAACTTATCTTCCTTTTCGAGGAGATGTCAATGAGGAAGATAGCACAATCAAAAATCGAACTATAGAAGGGACCAGGTTAGCTTACCTAACTCCAAAAGAGGAAATGGGAAAGCTTCATGAACATTTCTTGGCGTATTCAATGATGTTTGCTCGGCGTGATCAGTTCGATCCTTCCATGGCCCCATTTGTACACAGAATAATAGGTCCTGAATGGTTTACTCGAAAATTTCCACCAACATCTCAAGATCAGCAAACTGAATCCATGGAAATTTGGGAAGCCTTTCTGACTCCAAGATTATTTTCCCACCGTCTTCGACCATCAAAGGGTCAATGTATCCTCATGTGTTATCAACCAAATTTGGTCTCGAGGCAGTTTGGGCTAACTCAAATAACACCCAAGTGCTTATATGAGAAAAGGAACCATATGTGTTTCCACACTTTGTATTTGACTGAAGAAGAATGTGAACAAAAAATCAACAAATACGTTGACGTCACCAATCTTTCTCCTATTCCTTTTGAACCTTCTTTTTACTCTACACCAGATTTCCATCAATGGTGGACAGAGTATTATAGCTCTCAAATTTTTGATGCTGATAGCCTTGCTCAAGAACTAACCGCAGCTTTCACTGATGTGCAGGAGAACTTCAAAAAAGGTACTTCAACTCATATTAAAGAAATCCAAGCTTTTCAAAAATTCTTTGAAACTATCTATAGGCCTGATGATCTTAGTCGGACCGTTCGTGAGGCTGCAGTCGCTTTGCGCGAAAAGTTTTCCACCAAACTAAATAAATTGAAATTGCCCTCGTATGTTCGACCAGAACTACGTTATGAAGTGGCTTTCAAACTTCATCCTCCAAAATTCCCTCCACTACCAAGTGCTGATTTTGGTGTGGCTCTAAGTCCTCCTTTCCCAGACTGGTTTGTGTGTGGGAATGCTCTCAAAATTCTTCGAGAGAGTACTAAAAAACGCGCTGAACGAGTGGTCCCGACTAAGC
Organism: Vicia villosa; assembly: GCF_029867415.1. NCBI lineage: Eukaryota > Viridiplantae > Streptophyta > Magnoliopsida > Fabales > Fabaceae > Vicia > Vicia villosa. Next base: position 134,220,796 of record NC_081185.1, read on the forward strand.
ATACCTTGGATACTTTCAAAGGACATCTTCATATAGATCTTAAACATGTCCGTGTCCTGACTCCAATACCTGAAGGTTTGAATTAAGATAATCTTTTTCGACTGACTTTTCTTTTCTTTTACTGATATACTGATTTCAGTCTCAACTACAGCTGTTGCACGAAGGAGGAAGATTAAAGAAGCTTCTGCCCCAAAAGAGTCTGAGACATCTAAAAGCGACAAACCAAACGAAAGTGATTCGATCGTCACGGATAAGAAGCCCACGGTAAATACTTATCTCATACTCTAAATCTTGTACAATTCTGTGATTGGTACTCATCTTTCTCATCTTTCACTTGCCAGAGCTCGAAACCCCCAACGGGTTCGAAGCGTAAAGCTTCTTCGACCAATGCCTCAGATGGTGAAGACAAATCTCCTCCTCAAACTAGACAAGGACAGAAAAAGAAACACAAAGCTGTTACCCCTTCAAGAAAAGGGAAAAAGGCAAGTCCTTCAAAAGCTGCTTCTCCTGGCAATAAGGCGTCTTCTGAAGAGTCTCCTTTGAAGACTGCCAGCAATGCTCTTGTTTTGGAAAGTCATAACTCAAGCCCAGACAATAATCCACCCAAGGTATCTTGCGTTTGTCTTACATATTATCTTGTAATTTTAACTAACTAATTGCACTGGCATTTTACCTTGTTATTGCAGGATGATGCTGGCACTGCTACTTCTGGTTTCAAAGACCCTGGCCTCACCATTGATGTTGATAAACTTTATGGTAATTGTTAAATTTCAACTTTCGTCAATTAAAACTTTCGAAGGCTTAACCTCACGATTAACTTGGCTTCGTTCGAAACAGATACTTCTCAAGCTAGAACCCATGTTCTCTCACCAGTCTTCGAAGACGTTAGGCCAATTGCCACTATATTGCCTAATGAGCCAATCGAAGAAAGCCAATCTACTGACGAATCCCCACCTACTCATCAAGGCAAAGATTTGGAAGAGGATCATCCATTCTCCGGCAGCGACAATGTGAACCAGCAATCACATGGCAACGAAGATTCTGCATCGGAGAAAGATGCCATGGAGGAGATTTCTCAACCAGAAAAACCAATTTCTCAAGGAACTTCGACTCCCGATGTAAAAACTATTCCTGAGACAACTTCGACGCCTGCTCCTACGAAGCCTACTCCTTCGGAGCTTGAACAACTTAAACAAACTGATCCTCTTGGGTTCCTAAGGGCTATCATGAATGTGAATACTTCTTCACTTTCGGAGCCTGATGTCTCTCCAGCTGTAACTGCAGATTCTAGTGACAAGGAAGATACTCCTAATCTTCTTCGACAGATAAAAGAGAGATTCTTTGGGGTCAATCTTGTAGATGTTCTCAACCGGGACCCTGTTAAAAGCTACAACTTAAATCAACTTTTAAAGAAAGTAGATTTGCTTCAAGTTTCCCCAGAAGTCTCAGAGATGATTGTTCTGCTAGGCTCTCTCCTTGAACAACTCCAAGCTGACATTCTTCGAAAGCAAAACGTCGAGAAAGAATTATCTGAGATAGTGGCCTCTCATGACTCTTCATGGAATTCTGCTGTGGAAGCCACAAAACAAGGTGAAGCCCTCAAGCTTAAACATTCGGCGAATCAAAAAGCCATTGATGAATATGAGAAGAAAATCAGCTCCTGGAAACAAGAAATAAAAATGCTCGAGGGCAAGATAAAGGAAGCTGAAAGTAGCCAAGCAGCCCTCCAAGAATCTAACCAACAAGATTTGCTCGAAGTGGTGCAGTCAGGAATCAAACATTTCGAGACTGCACAGAAGTTAGTGCCAGAGATCGAAAAGTTGAAGAAACAAAGGGCACTAATTGAACTTCGAATGTCCTCATGGGAAACTCAATATCTGAAGATCAAAAGGGATCTCCCTGAGGACTTTAGCTAGATGTCTTCAATCTTGTTTCATTTGTTGGATTTTTATTTTGTAATCGAGACATATAATATTTGTACGCCTGACTCCCATTTCTATCTATAATATTTGCTTGCATTAATTTTAACAAATCTTTCAATTTTCTGCCAAATATATCTTTAGATTTCCTACAGTGCTTTTATTAAATACAACATGTAGAACCTGAACATCCTTCGCAGCACTCTTGCCTCTAGACTTGACGTTTCCACTTCTTCTAGCCATAATCATTATTAAAAGTGACGTCATTTTCTCCAAAACGTCGGTTTTTAAGACGTGCGTGCATCAGTTTAATGATTACTTCTCAACTTCCAAGGGCGGGAAACGGCGGAGGCCATAACTTCTTACTTTGAAAAACGAACCGCAGTCTAATCACTCATTAAAAATGTAAAACCAACCTTCAGTATTCTCCTTCTATATAAAGGGTTCCATATCACTTTTATTTCTTCATTCAAGTATTTCTTCCCCAAACCAAAACACAGAAAAAAGAGAAAACACAACTCTTTCCTCTCAAACACCATTTTTCCCTGAAATGGCTGGAATTCTCTCCTTTAACGATCTCAAAGCTCTCATCAAGGGTGAGTTCAGACTTGATGAGGATGAACTCGTTCGTCATTTCATTAACATTGAAAATCTCTTTGCTAATCAGGAACTGAACTTCTACTTTGAGGAAGTCCTGGAGGGTGCCATCTACCCTAATATGGTGGCAGAGTTTTGGATGAATGCGTCTTTACGCATGGACCCTGAAGGTAGAGCCACCATTGATTCATCCGTTCGACATGCTCACCTTAGCATTACCCCCACCACTATTGCCAATCTCATAAGATGCAATAACTCCGGAGCAACTTTTGATGATAATGTTTTCAGCATGACTACTCATATCATGTTGAGAACACTCATGGATAGTGATCGCTACAGCGCACAAACCATCAGGATTTGGCACCAAATGCTCGTAGGCAACTTTCAACCTCGGGTGATTGATGAGAATAACATCATGGTTGAAGATCTGGAGTTTATTCTCTGTGGTATTCGGGGAAGAAAGATTAACATACCTTTGATGATCTTCAAAGGTCTTGTCAAAGCTGTTGCTATCGGCGTGGACCGTCGAGAAAGTGTAACTTGTCTTCCATACGGGAGACTCCTTAGTTACATTTTTCTCAAGAAAGGCGTAGTGAGAAGAATGCGTGATTCTGGGGCTAGGGACATGTTCGAAGCTGAACCTGTTCCTGTGCTATCTCTGGAAGGTCTAGACGCCAGAATTAACTAGCGAGTCTAGGTTTAATCTTTTTATATGTCTATGCCTTCCTCTCTTTTGTAATCTCAGATCCTATTTCTGGATCTTTTTGTAATGAAATGTATTTCCATGCTTGCAATGAAAAGAATATTTTGGTGTTTTGATTTTTCTTTCCATAATTCTTTCTGATTCTAAAGCCATTTTGATCAATGTGAAGTATATTTTGACACATGCCTGACCATTTTGGCTTTTCGTAGTACTTTGAGTGTCTACGTCTTTGCAATCTTTACTTCATGCATGCTAGGTTTATATCTCTTCAAGTATTTCCCGTTCACTCTTAAGATCCTGCGATCTTCTGCTAACTCTTCTATTTCGTAGGCATTGTTCGAGAATACTTTTAAGATTCGAAAGGGTCCTTCCCAATGTGGGGACCATTTACCAAGTGCCTGATTCTTTCGATCTATAGGTAGAATAACTTTCCAAACTAGATCATTATTAACAAAAGTTTTACCTTTCACCTTTTTGTTATATGCTCTGGACACTCTTTCCTTTTGCCTCTTTATCATTTCCAATGCTCGAAGCCTGTCTTCGTCCAAATCTACTAACTCGTTCATCATTAATTCCCAGTATACGTTGGGAGGAATGTCTGCTTGCCTTTGTATTCTTACTGATTGCAAACATATCTCAATTGGAAGTACTGCGTCATGTCCAAACGTTAACTGAAAAGGAGTTGTATTTGTGGCTTCTTTTGGAGATGTTCGACAAGCCCAAAGTGCCTGATCTAAAGTCTTATGCCAATTCTTGGGTTTCTTTCCTACATGTTTCTTAATAAGGCCAATTATTACTTTATTTGCTGCTTCAACCTGGCCATTTGCTTGAGCATAATAAGGTGTAGAAGTAAATAACTTGAAACCTATTTCTCTGGCAAAGTCTTGCATTTTTCGTCCAGTAAAGACTGATCCCTGATCCGTTGTTATGCTTTCTGGGATTCCAAACCTATATATAATATGTTTTTGAATAAACTCAATCACAACCTCTTGATCCACATTTGCCAGCGGTATTGCTTCGACCCATTTTGTGAAATAGTCTATTCCCACCAAAATGTATCTTTGACCTTTAGAGGACTTGGGGTGAATTTCTCCAATCAAATCTAGTGCCCATCCCCTAAAAGGCCATGGTTTTACTATCGTACTTAGTTCGTTTGCTGGGGCGTGTTGGATACCTGCGTGTTCTTGGCATTCTTGGCACCCTTTTGCAAATTCTATGCAATCTTTTAACATCGAAGGCCAATACATCCCATATCGAAACAAAAGCCATTTCATTTTGTGCCCTGCTTGATGTGCACCACATGCCCCACTATGTACGTTCGACAGAGCCAAGTATGCTTCTGCTTCTCCCAAGCATTTTAACAATACCCCTTCAGGAGTTTTCTTGAACAATTCATTTCCCATCAGATAATATGACAGGGCTCTATACTTGATTTTTCTGTCTGTATCCGTCGAAGGATTTTTTAGATAGTTAATAATTGGACTCCTCCAATCTGTGTCTGTTAATGAATCTATATTCAGTACCTCGAATTGTTCTTTGTTGGCATAACCCAATCGTGAGTTCTCCAGATCACTTGGCGAAAGTTTAGTAAACATTGCTCTTCCTCTTACTTCAATCAATTCTTCCAACTTTTCTTTTGATACTTTATATCCTGAGGCTAATTGTGCCAAGTCGTTTGCTTCCTGGTTATTCACTCTTGATACGTGTTTTAATTCCACATATTCAAATTTCTTGAGTAGCCTATTTGCAATAACAAAATACATGATCAAATTCTCTTTGATACACTTGTACTCTTTTGTCAATTGCTTGATGACCAATTCGGAGTCTCCTTTAATTTCGACTCTGGTTGCCCCCAATTCTAACAAAGCCTCAAGTCCAGCAATCAATGCTTCATATTCAGCTTCATTATTGGAGCATAATGGACCTTCAATTTTATACTTGAGCTTTGTTGGAATTCCATCAGGAGAAATTATCAATATTCCAACACCAGTACCCTCTCTATGTGTTGAACCATCGAAATATAACTTCCAAGGTTTCAAATCCACATAATGCTGATGATTCTCAACCACCGCATGGTCAACAATGAAATCTGACACAATTTGACCTTTCATTGCCTTGAGAGGCTGAAATATTAATGAATATTCAGTAAGGGCTAAAGCCCACTTGCCAATCCGACTGTGTAGTATTGGCTTAGATAACATGTGTTTAATAACATCACAATGAGATGAAACGTAGACGTCAACTGGCTTTATATAATACTTAAGTTTGATACAAGAGAAATACAAACAAAGGCAGAGTTTTTCTATATCAGTATATCTAGTCTCTGCATCATTGAGTACTCTACATGGCTCTTTCGATGCCGTTCTCATCTTCTTGGGCTAACATGCTGCCTATTGTTTTATCTGATGCTAATATACAGGCGCATGTGCTTCTTCCCATTCGGGGGAATGAGAATTGGTGGACACGTCAAGTATTGCTTTATTTGATCGAAAGCTTCTTGATGTTCTGCACTCCATTCGAACTTTCCTTGCTTAAGCCGTAATAGGGGCGAGAAAGCTTGGGTGCATCCACTTAAGTTAGAGATAAATCTTCTCAAGAAATTTATCTTACCCAATAAAGACTGCAATTCTTTCTTCGTGGATGGAGACTTGGTTTCCATAATGGCTTTTGTCTTGTTTTGGTTGATTTCTATCCCTTTTTTGTGGACTACGAAACCCAAGAAATCACCTGCCTGCACAAAGAAAGCACATTTAAGGGGATTCATCTTCAAGCCATATTTCCTCATTCTTTCGAATGATTGGCTTAGATGATCGAGATGACTCATACCCGAGGTAGATTTTACCACGATGTCATCTATATACACTTGCATGAATGTTTCTATAAAGTCATGAAATATAGAATTCATTGCTCTTTGATAAGTTGCCCCAGCGTTTTTCAGACCAAAAGGCATCACAATCCATTCGTAAGTGCCTATTGCTCCTGGGCAACGAAATGCTGTCTTGGATACATCATCTTCTGCTATAAAAATTTGATTGTATCTTGAATATCCATCTAACATGCTCAAATACTCAAAACCTGCGGCTGAGTCTACTAGCATTTCTGCTACAGGCATAGCATACTCATCTTTAGGAGTAGCTGCATTAAGGTCACGAAAGTCTATGCATACTCTTAATGAGCCATTCTTTTTAATTACAGGTACTATATTAGCAATCCACTCGACATACCTTGTAGTTCGGATAAATTTGCAACGCAAGAGTCTTTCGACTTCTGTCTTAATCTTCGAGTGAATCTCTGGCGCGAACCTTCTGGGAGTTTGCTTTATTGGCTTCTTCCCTTCTTTTATTGGTAATTTCAATTCGACTAAGTCTCTTCCGAGACCAGGCATCTCATCATAATCCCAAGCAAAACAATCTCTGTTGTCTTTCAACATTTTGATGATCGTTGCTTTCAACTCAGGCTCTAGTTTCGCGCTGATGTATGTTATTCTCTTTTGATCATTGTCTCTAAGATTTACTTCTTCAAGAGGATCTTGGGCCAACATCTTTATGTTCGACGCCATTGGGTCTTTCTCGAATCCCAAAGGTTCTTCGTCGTATATTGCATCTAACCTCTGACTTGGTTCTTCTCTTATGATCTCTTCAACTGGAGCCGTGTCTTCAGGGAATTCGAAACTCGTACGTATCTCCAATTCTGTTGTTCCTTCCTTGATTGGAACTGTATCTATCTTTGTACTTGATAGTTCGGCTTCGAGAGCCGCCTTTCTTTTGTTCTCGGCCACATAGGCCGAAATCTTTTCGAAGAACACAGACTCAGACATTATTACCGTCATCATCCCAGCCTGTTGGCCGTACTGTCTGATAATTCTCCAATGGTGCTGTATCTGGTGGTCCATCCATGATCTCTCTATCCCATTGGAATCCATTTGGATGCAAAGTCAAATAGTACAATGCATTTCTATTTGGAGCATACATCTCTTCAGCAGCATGACAAGGACCTATGTTTGCCAGGTTCCTATCGAAGTTGGTTCTATTTACCTGGTTGACTTCAGCCATGTAGTAACTCTGATCACCTTCGATATTCTCCACTATACCATCTTCTCTCCAAATCGTCACCCTCTGATGCATTGTTGAGGGTACAGCTGCTACACCATGAATCCATTCTCTACCAAGCAAAAGGTTGTAGTTTGCTTTTGCTGGTATAACCATAAACATGGTTGGCCTCGTAACTGAGCCTACTGTCAAATTGACTTGAACAACTCCCAGTGTTTGTCCTATTTTGCCTTCATAATTAGATAAGACCATGTTATGTGGCCTTATATCTGTATCGAACATACCAATTCTTTTCAGCATATATTGAGGCATTAGATTCACTGCTGCTCCTCCATCAACTAAGACTTTATTAATACCAACATTCTCAATCTTCGCCCTGATGTAAAGTGGCTTCAAGTGGTTTCGCATACCCTCATCTGGTCTTTCGAAGAAAGCATTCTGTTCTTCTACTGCACCATTATTCAGCACATAGTAACACACAGGTCTGTGTTTTGTCATTTCTTCGATATCAGCCTCTTCGCAGTCTTCTACTTCAACTTCCTGGTTAAACTCGTGAGGGAGTACAGATACTACATTACAATTAAGATTTATGGATGACACTCCATCGGAATCAAAATCATTTGTCATTCTATCCTCTTCTTTCCAGGAATTTGAACGCATCTTCTCTTCTTCATCTAAGAGTTTCTCAGCTTCGAACAACCTGCGTTCCACCGGAGGTTTGTTTAACTTTGCCCCCTGGTATGAGACTTGGTTGCTACTAGATTCTCCAACTTCTCTTGGCCTGTATTCCTTCTGAGACTTTTTTATCCTCTGATGCCTTCTCCACTGGGATCGAGACATAGGATTTTTTCCCTTATAATTCTCCAATCGATTCGCCTCTCGATTTGGTCTTTGAAATTGTTTCCTATATGCCATTGCAGTTCTTCCTCCTTGGTCCCAGCTTCGCCATTTGTTGGTTCTTGCATCAGCTTGTATCCACCTATCCCTGGGTGCATTCGCAGGGACTTTGAAAGTCACTCTTCGAGCTCTAGGGTGTGGACTATCAGGCCTCTTTGTCGGAGTCCATATGTCGAAACCATAAAGTTTAGGACGCAACCCCTGAGTTTCCCTACTCATATGGCAGTATATGCGTTCGAATGATCGTGCGAGTCTTTCATCATAGACTGCCCCACATCTGGGACACAGAGCAACTTCAGTGTTTCCTTTGTGGCATCTGACCAAAAATCCTACCAAGCTTTCATCCATCTTTGGATATAGTTGTAGCAGGGGATTTGGCTCTCTTCCTGGATGTTCCCATCTTTCGCGCCGAGCCCTCTCGAAGTTGGCTTCGACTCTTCGATTCAGCATGATCGAGCACCTTGGACACATCCATTGCTTACCACCGCTTCTCTCGTGACATTTCCAAAGATATTCTTTGAGGCTTTCAGTTTTTTGTGGAGCTTCGATGCCCCCATTTTGCCTTGTTAACCAAGTCTCTAATTCGCCAAACTCAGACACTGGGCGTCTGGCACTGACCATGTTAACTGCTACTGGAGGAACTTCAGAGATTTGTATTTTCTGGAGTTTCATCCTGAGGTCTTCAGTGGCCTCGCTGCTTTCTTCCTTCGAGGCTTCAGTTATCTCTGCCTTGGAAGATTCTTCAACATCAGTATTGAAGATTATGTCACCATTTAGGCTTTCAGTAGCCTGCTTTCCATTGAACTTTGATTTAGTTTCTACAACTTCGACTTCAGACGCCTCCACCATGTTGATATCTTCTACCTCACAGAGGCTAGCGTCAGCAATGTTCAGAGGATTTGAATCTACCCTCATTTGATTCTTGGTTTTGTCAGCAAACTTCAACCTTCCATCATTGAGAGCATTTTGAATTAGATCCCTGAAAAGAAAACATTGAGAAGTTTTATGGCCTAAAAAACCATGATATTTACAGAAACCTCTTTTCTTCCGTTGTTCCAACGGAGGAATTTTGGAATTTGGGGGTAGTATCATTTGGCCATCTTTTACCAGTAAATCAAATATTTCATCACATTTGGTAATGTCAAATGTATAAGTTTTCTTAGGGAACCTATCATTCTTATCATTTTCTACTGGGTTTTTTCCATTTGCTGGACTTAACAATTTGCAAGCATAAGGTGGCGCTTCTTTTAATTCAGCCAAGTCTATTTCGACTTCTTCAGGGCTATATGAGTCATTGAAAGACTCCTCATCAACATTCTCGGCTTCGACGTACGCCACTCTTTCTTTCTTATAGCTTTTATTTGCCCTAGCTTTTTCCGCCTTCAGGCGTTCGACCTGTCGAACCCTATCTGCTAATTGGGCCATGTCCCTGAGGTATTGGGTATCTAGTTTCTTTCTTATTGAATAATCCAAACCACCCGCAGCCATTTCGACGAGTTCATGTTCCGGAACCGTTGTAAAACATCTTGATTTCAACAGGCGGAACCTATTTAAGTAGTCATCAATTGTCTCTGCGAATTTTCTTTTAACACTGGCCAATTCTTTCAGACTTATCTTAGTTTGACCCATGTAGAATTGCTCGTGGAACAACCTTTCTAAGTATGCCCATGCGTCTATCGAATTTGGTGGCAAAGTAGTGAACCAAATAAACGCATTTTTTGTCAGCGAACTAGGGAAATATTTAATCCTTAGATCCTCGTTTCCCGCTAAGTCTCCTGCTTCTGTTAAATATCTAGCAATATGTTCCACAGTTGACTCATTAGTTTCGCCAGAAAATTTTGTGAATTTAGGAACCTTAGTTCCCCTAGGCAATTCTGTTTGCATGATATAATCTGATATAGGGGATGTATAATTTGGACGTCTGAGTCCAGTACTAAGGCCATTATTGGCCATAACCCTTTCTATCATGGCAGTTAAATTATTTTCTGTGGCCAGATTTTCTCTTCTAACTCTTTGGACAATCTCATCTGGATGATCGTCCCTACCCAAAATCCTCAATCTGGGTCGTTCTTCCTCCATTTCTTGTCGAAAGGGGACGGTCCTTTGACTTGAATCCTCCAAGTTAATTACCGGAGTCTTTTCGAACGACTCCGTCCTTCGTGAGGGGCCTATATCCCTAGGAACCGTCCTAGGTGGGGGAACCATATCTTGCACACGTTCCAAAATAGGCCTCTCTTCTTGACTCACAGGCTGTTTGTCTTTCCTTTTAGGTGGTGGTACTCCCATGAATTCTGCCATTCGATTCATTTGCGATGATATCTTTTGGAAAATTTCTACGTTTTCTCTATTTGTCGTAGTAACATTTGCCATTAGTGGGTTCAAGACTGAAGTTAGTTCTCTGGCCAAAACCCCTACCATATCATGGTTGCTTGCATCCATTTCTTGTCGAAATGCTGCTTGGTTATTTGTGGTGAAATTGGGTATTTGGGTAGAAAAATTAGTGTTGCGTCCACTTCGACCCACTGAACTAACATTTGGTGAAAATGTCGTATTATGAGTTGAGGTGTTTACAGGTCTTGCCCCTCGGACGTCTGTTCCAAATGGGAATTGGTATGGCATTCCATATGGACTATTTGGTCTCCATTCGAAGCCAGAACTTGTGCCTTGACCCATTGAATTGTTTGCAGCGTTTGTCCAGGGATACAGTACATCATCTGCACTTGTAGATGAGGGTGCGGTTGTCGATGCCGAAACTGGAACAGTTCCTGAATGTCCTGTAGTATTTTCAGGCGCAGTCTGGGAATTGTCTGCAGGTCTCGATCCATTTGGACTCGTTGCATCTCGTGCTTCTTGAGTAGAAGTCGAATTTGCCGCTCCTGATCCTGAACCTTGTGGGGGATCTTGATTACCCCCTGCACTGGCCGTAACGACCATTTTCCTGTTGTACCTTCGTTTGGGAATCGGTTGTGCACTGTCTTTTAATTTACCGTTCCTAAGGTTCATACAAGGTCTTGATATTGTCTAGACAAAAACAAAACAATTGATTAAAACAATCCGCGTGACACTGTCCCACTGGGCGTGCCAATTTGTTTACGGTGATTTCCGGTAAACAACCGCTAGTCTTCCAAACTATAATAAATATGATTTGGTTACTTGCAGGATCGACTAGATTGATCCTAGGACACATAGTCAAGAAGATTGTTATCAATGTTCATTTGAATCATATTCGTAATTTGTCCTCTTCGATGAGTATTGTTCGATTCAAGAATCTTGGTAATTGCTTCGTTATATGTAATTATAACTTCAACAAGAAAAATAAATAACATAACATATGAAACTTAAAAATTGTTAAAACATAAAGAATCTTAAACTGCAGAAACGTTAAGGACTTTAAAAGTAAATGATCATGAAAGTAAATTCGAAAGTAAAATAAAGATACAGGAATGTAAATGACAAGAAATAAATGGAATGCAGTAACTCAGAAATGTATTCGAAAATGAAATACAATACACATGTATTAAAATGGTGGTGTCATACGTACATTTTCTCAGCGAACTCTTTCTCGTAACACTTGATACTTGAGTAAATATGTGAGTGATTTGTACAAAATGAACACCCGGAATCCTAACATAAAGACCCCTATTTATACTAGTTTCGACCTTAACGGTCCTACACTAATCTGCTGCCACGTTTCTCATCAGAACTTCCAGCGAAGCCATCTGTATTTGGACAGTTACGATACTGCCTTCGAATTTCAAATCTTCCCGCCTGAGTCCGTCTTCGACGCGTGGCAGTGTAAAAACACTATGAAAACACGCTAAGTAGTAACACTTAAATATATACTTTATAAATTTTGTCTAAGTCCCGAAGACATATGCTTTCATTAGTCTTTCAGTGTTCACTATCTTCAACGAACTTAGAAGTCTGTATCTTCGAGGCATGACCATCAGTAGCCATTCTTTCACTTTTTAAGGGATGGCCATCAGTAACCATCTTTCCTTCGATTCTCAACTCCTTCGAAGGACAAACAATATAAAACGAAATCTTCAGCTAACACAGCTACTCTGGCATACCTATACCAGAAGCTGAATGAGGCCTCCAACTGGAGGACGAGGCAGTTGACCGGATCCTGCACACTACTCACAGTACGTTTCATTTAAATTGTTTCGTATTTATTTATGTTTCGTATTTATGTTTCGTATTTACTTATGTTTCGTATTTATTTATGTTTTAGAGCTGGATCATCTCCTACTTCTCCCGCATCCACGGCTTCCACATCGATCCTGCGTACGTTAACGCCATGCCCAGGGCCGCCAGATACGTTCTCCAGAGGGGGAACAATGCGGTGGGACCATACCGTGGGTACCTGGACCGCACGATGCACGACGACGTCACCTGGAGGCCGTTCAGCGACTACACTCAAATTGTCCCCTTTGACGGCATATCTCTATATTCTGGCTGGTTGGCATGCGGGACTACCATCATGGTCCGGTATGTCCCTGAGCGGTGCATGCGGTAGTTCGGATTCGTGCAGATGATACCTAGGTCACCCTTCGAGGCTGCTCCCGACACAGTGACCAGAGTGCAGCTCATTGCCATGTTTGAGGATTGGGAGCATCATGTGGTACCGGAGGAGTATCGTCGCCGGCGGGTCACCCAGGACTGGCACAGTGTGTAGGGGTACGTCACATGGTTCTATCGGGTTTCACATCCTCTGCTGACACCCGACGCTCCCGGCACTCCTAGGCCAGCACACGAGGAGATCCTGGAGAACCAGCAGGCCGAGGATGACCACGCCATTGATCTCCTGCCGATCTGCCAGCGGATAGAGATGCTTGGGCGGGACGCGTTGGATCGAGGTGTCGTTCATCAAGGCGGTCCAGAGGCAGTCGCCATGATGGAGATGATCGTCACTGATGCGGGCCGTGCGGCGGCATACGGGCTGTAGAGGAGGGCCCAGGGTGAGAGGGTTAGGCACACCCAGTAGTGGTCGGGTTTATTTATTTTTTGTTTTCGGATTGTATCTTTAGCACACTATTTTTTTTTGGATTTGGATCGGCTTGTATATATTACTTTTTTTATCATATTAGTTTTTTCTGTTTATATGTCATTTATTTTATTTCCCGGTTTCCTTTAATTAAAAATACGAGACTGTTAAGAAAAACATAAAAAAAAACACAGTTTTTGCATAATTCGGAAGTTCATTTCCGAAACCCCCCAAAATCTGAACAAAGGTGTTTTCGGAAGTTCATCTCCGAAAACACCCCCCATGAGGTGTTTTCGGAGATGCACTTCCGAATTGTGGAAATTTTTTTTAAAAAAAAGTGCTTCGAAAGTTCATTTCCGAAGCAGGGGTAATTTGGGTTTTTCGTTGGGGTGACCCCCATAGGGAGGTGGCTAAAGAAAAACCTTAAAAAATTCCAATCCGATCCGATCCAATTTAATGCGGTTTAATTTGGATCGATTTTTGGATATCCAAATTACAAATTATATTTTTATTAATATTATAAAAATACTAATAATTCATAAATTTGATCTAATATATATCATATAGTAAATTAAAAATTAATATTATAAAATGAAAATGATCGATTATAGTTGATTATAGTTGAAATAAATGAAATAATAAAAATAAATAGATTAAACTAAGCTAATAGATAAGATAAAAAAATTCATTATCATATAATAATAAATTTATGTAACATACCATACTAATAAAAAATAAATAAGTACAAAATACATATACATGCGGTTCGGTTTGGTTTGGATCGATTTTGAAAAATTAATCCGAAATCCGATCCAAACCGTCGGTTCTCACAAAATGGCATCCAAACACATCCAATAAACTTCGGTTTTTTGCGGTTTTCGATTTTTTTGGATCGGTTTTCGGTTTTTATTTGCATTGATTTGGATTTGAACACCCATATATATATATATATATATATATATATATATATATATATATATATATATATATATATATATATATATATATATATATATATATATATATATATATATGATACTTTAGGCTTAACTGTAATAGAAATACCATTTGTGTTTGTTTTGAATTTCCTTGAATTCAGTTTTTGAGCACTAGAGCTTAGGATTTACATGCTCTGTTATATGACTCATGTCTCGGATTCGCATGTAGTCCGAATTGTACAATTTGAACCCTTAGTCTGGATATTGGAGTCCATATTATCCTTTTATTTAATTTTTGGTTTGGTTTGTTTATATTTTCATGTTATGAATCTCTCTGTTGTGCTTGTTTGATTGTAGAAAAAATATTTGACAACCAAAAATGATTTTAGACAAGTAGAAAAAATATTTGACAACCAAAAACGATTTTAGACAAGGTAGAGTATCCTAACATGCTTCTGTTTGCAGAGAGAAAGATAGATCAACGCGACCTACTATTGGAGAGATTTTTTTTGTTGGTGAGGAATCATCTTCACGGGTTGACGTTAGCTTGTAATGGGTGTTTCTGAAAAAGCCCATTAGTTTAGTATGTTAGGTTTATTATAAATAACATACTAGTATCTCATCATTGCATAATGTAAATCCTATTTAGGGTGAGAGAGTTATTTGTTATTCTTGTAATCTTGATTAAAAGAGAAAGTAAAGAAGAATAGTTATAACCAATTCTTCGTGTTTTTATTATTTCCCTACTTTTTATACCAGTCAGTTATAATCAATTCTTTGTGTTCTTATTGCTCCCCTAGTTTTTCTTACCCTTGTGGGTTTCTTGTTGTATGAAACTTATTATACTTTGTAATTCCGCCATAGTTTTTCACAACAAAAGAAAATAGAATGATAACAATTATGACTTTCAAAATGAATTAATATGTAGTTACATAAATCAAAAGAAGGTATTTATACTAATAAAAATATTACTATTATACTAAATATATAATTGGCATTACTATTATATCTTTGACAAATTATACATCATCAATAATACTAATAATTTATTCTTACTATTTGAAGTTTAACAGTTTAGATAAATATTTTTAAATAATAATAATTTTCTTAATTATTATAACAATGAATTAATTATCTTTCTAATGGGCCTTCGTATAACACATGAATGCAATAGGCTTCCTAGAAGATTTCATATGCAAATAAATAACATTTTTCTTAGGAACGTTTCCCCCTCTTTGTTATTTAGTATGGTAGTAATTTCTAGAAGAGTTAGTGTGCATAATTTTTTTTTAAATAAGGTTAAAACAAAATAATTTTTTTAATTATTCGATACATTCCGTTTACTTTCTAAGCAAATTTAGAAATGATAAGTTTATACTCAATTCGGTGAACAGTCACGGGTTACATTTCATGTTTAAAATAATCTATTTTTCTTACAAGTTTTTACAATACTATTAGTAATTAATTTAGTATAAACTTTAACAAAATTATTTATTGAGAAATGATATCATATTATTTTAAGAGTTAAAAGGTAGTGCACTGACAGTGTAAAATAATTTTACACTGTCATCTAATAGAAAATCATAAATATGTCATGTCATTAAGTTTTTTTAAAATAAAAAAATGATTTAATTGGATACATGAGCGGTGATTGGTTGACATGTCAGTGCATCACCCCTTTTCTTTTATTTTAAATAGAGATTTATTTCCCCAAAAAATACCCAACAATTTCTGCTAGGGGTGATCAAAACCAAACCAACCCAATAGAAAACCGCAAACCAAACCAAACCAAACCGAAACCGCAAAAAACCGCATTTGGTTCGGATTAGTTTGGGTCATCTTTTAACAAAACCGCATGGTTCGGTTTGGTTTGCGGTTTGTATTTTATAAACCGAACCAAACCGAATCAAACCGCATTATGTTACAACCTAACTTTTACTTAACTCACATCCAACCCAAACTTAAATCTATAATACCTTAACCTTGTGATTACGAACAATTTTCTCATCCTTATACATGATTTTAGTCCCGATCTTCTCAAATCTCTAATAGCATTATCGCGTCTTCTTTTCCACATACATCTTGCCTCTTTTTTTATAATCTCTACTCTCTTATATTATTTCTTTTTCACTTTTTCATTTTTAGGCAAATGTTCCCTATTTCAGTTTCTTTTTATCGCACATCTTCTTCTCTAATCTCTCAACTCTTTTGTTTTTTCTTTTTCACCTTCACTAATCTCTCGTATCTTCTATTTTTTTGTTTCATTCTAATAATGTTTATATTGTTTTATACTATTATTTTATGTTTATTATTCCACTTTTGTCTAATTTAATTTTTACATACTAAATAGAAAGTTATTGTCAAAATATGACGAGTTTTGTTGTTATTTAATAGTGTATGAATGTCTAAATACAAAGTTATGTTATCATCTATATGTATATGAATGGTTCAATAAAATATTTCTAAAAAACCGAACCAACCGCACCGAACCAAACCGCATTAGGTTGGTTTGGTTTGGTTCGGATTTTTTTTAAAAGCCAACCAAACCAAACCAAACCGCACGATTTTTTCTCTTGCGGTTCGGATGATTTTTTTCGTCAAAACCGCCCAAACCGCACCGCGATCACCCCTAATTTCTGCAACTACAACCGTATTAAAATTACTAAGGACCCACAATCATAACCCCATTTTTTCCTCTGTTTTTGTATCTTATGATTTTTCTGAATTTGATCATAAAATTCCCTTTGGTTACCCGAACGGGGACCCTTTTCCCAGCCTTTCCAGGTATAACTTTGTTGAGAATGGAAAAACACAGCCATGAATATACGGAAAACCCTTCACTACTCACCTTTCAATTTCACACAAATTTCAATTTCAATTGATCTCGATCTGTTTCCGAATCATGCATTTAGGTATGCAAATGCATTTTGCAATTATCTTTCTTTCATTTTTTTCATGATTTTTTCAGGTTCCTTTTGCAGTTTTTGATTCATTTGTGTGGTTTCTAGGTTTTGTTTTGTGTGATTTCCAATTCTGTTGGTGGAAAAAAAATGAAAAAGTTGTACAAATAATTCCTTTTTAATTTCTTTGATGTTTTTATTTTTTATTTTTATTTTATAATGTGAGTTTGTTATGTGGTGTTACCAAAACAGGTCAAATGGATCTAGCTTCAGCAAAATGTGTAATCAACAGCATTTCTCGATTCATTCATTTAGTTTCGTGCCAAACAGTGAAGCCTATCCCTCTTCAGAAGAACTGTACTAATATGGTTTCCGTTTTGCGGTGTTTGAAACCGGTGCTTGATGATGTTTTTGATTACAAAGTCCCTTTGGATGAGAATTTGTATAGAGAATGTGAAGAATTGGATAAACAAGTTAATGAAGCTAGGGAGTTTATTGAAAATTGGAGTCCGAAGACAAGCAGGGTTCATAGTGTAAGCAGTTAGTTATTATTTGTACTCAAAGTAATGCGGTTATTGTTTCAAACTTTTTAGGATCCGGTTCCTCTTTGTTTTGAACATGGCTGAAATTGGATTTAAACCTCTTTAACTGTTGTTGTTTGGGATTGTTATTTTTCAGGTTCTTCAAAGTGGAGAACTGTTAATAATGTTACAGGACACTGCACTTAGGATTTGTCACATAATTGATAGATTCCATAAGTTAACTTCATCTACCTCAGTTTTGAATAATCTTCAGGTATGTCCAAAATTTGAAACTACTTGTTTCCTGTTTTAGAATTTGGGTTGATCCTAACTTAACCCTACAAAACCGGTTTGTAAAGGAAGGAATGTCATTCTTTATAAACTCATTTCTCGCCTTTTCTATATTTAATGTAGGATTTGGATTTTTCCCAATACACCCCCTCTCACGCCAAGTACTATTAGGCTTGGTGGGTTGATATAAATGGTGGGTGTCTTGATGGATAGGCTCTGACACCATCTTAGAATTTAGGTGGTACCTAACTTAGCCCTTCAAAACCAGTTTGTAAGGCAAGGAAAGTCCGCCACTTATATAAACATATTTGCCGGCCATATCTTATCCGATATGGGAACATCTTGGTCATTATTTTCCCATACCTCTCCTCTCTCAAAAGAAAAGAATGAAGATAGTAAATGATACTACTGTATTTGGAAGGAATGTTTATGTTAAGTTATTTGTTGTGATGTCAATCAATAGAGTTGTGAGGCTAATTGATAGCGACTTTTTTCAGCACCATATGCAGGAACTGAAGTGTCTTAAGAAGGAATCAACATCGGTCTATATAGAAGAAGTGCTGAGAAATCAAAAGGATAATACTAAGCCTAGCTATGAACGTCAAAGGGAAATTATAGAGTTACTTAATTTGACGTCAAACCAGGATCTACTGAAAGAAAGTATTGCTGTGGAAAAGGAAAGGTTGAATGCGGAAGTTAACAAAACAAAAGGGGAGTTGGATAAAATTAACCAAATTGTGAATCTTGTTTGCAGTTTACGTGATTATGCAATGAAAACTAAATGC
This sequence comes from Vicia villosa, assembly GCF_029867415.1. Taxonomy (NCBI): domain Eukaryota; kingdom Viridiplantae; phylum Streptophyta; class Magnoliopsida; order Fabales; family Fabaceae; genus Vicia; species Vicia villosa. The sequence goes on from NC_081185.1 coordinate 134,239,383, forward strand.
CCTGAAGTCAAAAGTGATGTTTCAGTCCCAACGTACTTCCGATGCCCTTTATCGCTTGAACTCATGTTGGATCCTGTTATTGTTGCTTCAGGTCAAACATATCAGAGACAGTCCATCCAAACTTGGCTTGATAACGGGCTGAATGTTTGTCCCAAGACTCATCAGACACTTAACCATGCAATTCTAATTCCCAATTATACGGTTAAAGCTATGATAGCAAGTTGGTGTGAAGAAAATAACATCGAACTTCCCCATCATTCAAAGCAGGGTAATTCTACCCAAAGTTCACCCCCCAAAGATTATTTATTGCATCAAGATTTAAATCGACTCTGTAGTTTTGGGTCTTCGCATAGCAGCAATTCCAATTCAAAATCATCTCTTCAAACCGGAAATGCATTTGAAAAGCAAAAGGGTGATGAGTTCTCCAGATTAAGCGGTGAAGGTGAGACAGAAATGTTTGAGCAACAATCTCAGGCTCATTCATGTAGTCATAGCAGAAGTGAGTCATTTTCAAGTTCTATTTCTAGTACTGATTATGTACCGTCAGTTTCAAAAAAGGTGTCACAGATATCAAATAAGCAATCAAATGTGATGTCGTCTGGAGAAATTAATAATAATGTGTTTCTTGCTTATCCTGCAAATGAAGATGTTGCGAATTTTCCAACGGTATCACAAGAGCAATTTCAAAGCCCTGGATCAAAAGCAACAACGTCAGGGATATCAAATAAACATCAAAATGTGCAGGAGAAGCATCAAAATGTGCAGGAGAAGCATCAAAACGTTCCAACGGTGTCAGGGGTATCGACTAAGCATCAAAGTGTGCTGTTGTCAGGAGAAACAAAGAATAGTGTGTTTCCTGCTTCTCCTGCATATAAAGAATTTGGGAATTTTCCAACGGCATCACAAGAGCAATTTCAAAGCCCTGTATCAAAAAACGCAAAGACGCCAGAGATATCCAATAAACATCAAAATGTGCTGGAGAAGCATCAACATGTTCCAACGGTGTCAGGGGTATCAAACAAGCAACAAAATGTACAGGAGAAGCATCAAAATGTTCCAATGGTGTCAGGGGTATCAAATAAGCAAGAAAATGTACAGGAGAAGCATCAAAATGTTCCATTGGTGTCAGGGTTGTCAAATAAACAACAAAATGTACAGGAGAAGCAGGAAAATGCACAGGAGAAGCATCCAAATGTTCCAGTGGTGTCAAGGATATCAAATAAGCATCAAATTGTGCAGGAGAAGCATCAAAATATTCCAACAGGGACATCAAATAAGCAACAAAATGTGCTTCTGTCTGGAGAAATTAGTAATAGTGTGTTTCCTGCTTCTCCTGTAAATAAGGAAGTTGAAAATTTTCCAACGGTATCGCGAGAGCAATTTCAAAGCCCTGGATCAAGAAATGCAATGACGCCGGAGATATCAAATAAACATCAAAATGTGCAGGAGAAGCATCAAAATATTCCAACGGTGGTAGGGATATCACATAAGCCTCAAAATGTGTCGGGGATATCAAATCAGCATCCAAATGTGCAGGAGAAGCATCAAAATGTTCCAACGGTGTCAGGGATATCAAATACGAATCAAAAAGTGCTTCTGTCTGGAGGAATTAATAATAATGTGTTTCCCGCTTCTCCTGCATATAAAGAATTTGGGAATTTTCCAACGGCATCACGAGAGCAATTTCAGAGCCCTGGATCAAAAAATCATACGACAGAGAATGAAAATAATTACAACAACAATATTGTTTTTACTAGCCATTCAAGTTCAGAAGATGATGCCCATTCTGTTTCCAGCACAGAATCTGATAAATTGACCACCGCACATGTCGGTAAGTTGATTGAAGATCTACAAAGTCAATCAAAAGAAACACAAGCTACTGCTGCCGAAGAATTGCGGCTTCTTACGAAGCATAACATGGAAAACCGTATCATTGTTGGGAAATGTGGTGCCATTATGCATTTACTTCCACTGCTATATTCAGACATGAAGATAACACAAGAGCATGCTGTGACAGCTATACTGAATTTATCGATCAATGAAGACAACAAGACCTTGATTATGGAAGCAGGAGTCATAGAACCACTTATCCATGTTTTGAAGAATGGAAATAATGGTGCCAAGGAAAATTCGGCTGCAACTCTATTCAGCCTCTCAGTACCAGAAAACAATAAGATGAAGATTGGTCGCTCTGGTGCTGTTAAAGCTTTGGTGGAGCTTCTAGCTTCTGGAACTATTAGGGGAAAGAAAGATGCTGCAACTGCTTTATTTAACCTATCAATATTTCACGAGAATAAAGCTCGGATAGTTCAAGCTGGAGCTGTGAAATTTCTGGTTAAGCTATTGGACCCTGCTGATGGAATGGTTGACAAGGCTGTTGCTCTTTTGGCAAACTTATCAACAATCCCAGAGGGTAGAATAGAAATTGTACGTGAAAGGGGAATCCCCTTACTGGTTGAACTTGTGGAATCGGGTTCTCAAAGGGGAAAGGAAAATGCTGCATCGATTGTCTTGCAACTTAGCCTTCATAGCCCTAAGTTTTGCACCCTCATTCTTCAAGAAGGAGCTGTACCTCCCATAGTTGCATTGTCCCAGTTTGGCACGCCAAGAGCAAAGGAAAAGGTATGGAACCAGCTAACCCTCTTTCAGTTTGTAATCCATTTTGATTGTTAGATTTTTGTTAGTGTACATATATTGTCATTTTGCTGAATTTGGATGAGTTGTTATCCATCGATTTTGATTATTAGATTTTTGTTAATGTAAATATACTGTCATTTTACTGAATTTGGATGAGTTGTTATCCATCTATAGATAAAATAGAGTTTTTAGGAACACCAAATAAAGAACTACTAGATTTTAGCAACCTTATGATCTCCTCAATTTGATCATTGTTCAGCATGGTTTTTTCCACCTTATGGGTTGTAGGGACAGATCTGGGTGCTCTAGGACCTGGTTTTTTGTTATTCATATTTCCTGGTTTCCCATGGTGTTTCCAGCAAGTTTCTTGGGTGGGTGTACATCAGGACAGATTGAGACCATCAAAACTAGTTTGACCCGTTGAGTCGAAAAGAGGTGATTTGGATTGAATGAGAATCACCATAAACACCCTTCTGCCCCTGCTTTGGAGGCAGTGTGTTTTTAAGAATATTATTCTCCTATTCAAAGGTTGTCAAGATCGAGATCTTACATAAGATCGGAAGAAAATAGCAAGATCGTAAAATATAAAATTGAAGCTAAGATCGGAAGATCCTACCCAATTATTTTTATAAGATCAAGAGGGGGTAACAAGATCGTAAAACATAAGATCGCAACAAAAATCGTAAGATCCTATTAAAATGAAAAAATAATAGTACATAGTTGAAATATTTTTACATGATATATGTTAGTAGGCAAGTGTATTAGTGAGAAAATGACTCTTTCATATTATTTAGATATGTATGATTGAGTTTTAATACTTAATTACTACCACATGGAATATTTGTTAGACATTAGGGACATATTTGATCAATTACTAGAATTATCACATGTCAATTAGTTAAAACAAACCCTACAAGTGAGATGTTTATTCTCTAAACCCTAAATCTAAAACTTCATCATTTCAAAAGGCACGCATTCATCCCCGCCGAACCGTAATTGTTTTGTCTCTGCATCTTGTCATCCTTCTCACTTTTAATGGTGGTGGCCGGAAAACGGCCAATCATGCCCGAAACTGACAAAGACCGCCGAAAATCAATGATTTTACAATTGTTTTCACAATTTGACTACAACACGCGATTCTGCTTAAGATCGGGATCGTTGGTAGCGAGTGAGATTGTAAAATCTTATGATTTTAAGATCTAGATCAAGATCTTGACACCAAGTTAAAAGAAACGAGAGAAGAATAATTCTAAATTGTATTGATTTGTGCGGATTTCTCTCTTAAATAGAGGCAGATATAAGAATAACTATACATGAAAATAATATATATATATATATATATATATATATATATATATATATATATATATATATATATATATATATATATATATATATATATATATATATACAACTTAGAAATATTCACAGAACATTCTTAATAATATTATGCCACAGTTTTCAAGCCTTGTGATTTAATCATGATAATTAACACATTCGGTTTGTTGAAACTAAATGCTGAAATTTTACTTCCCAAGATATTACGTGCAGCATATCATTCTCTCTCCCTGCCATTTTCC